>NC_052334.1:27861515-28184015 GCF_016432855.1 Salvelinus namaycush | reverse complement strand
TTTCCACGTAAAATTACCCATGAGCACCAACGTGAAGTTCATAGGAGCCTGTTAAATTGGGTGTCAGATGAAAGATAAGAGTCTAACCATTATCCATCCTAAAAATAAGGAATAGACAAAAGCTTTGATTTCTGGTCAAACAGATGGAAAAGGGGTCTTAGAAAACATCTAGCAGAAAAAGTCTTACATTCAGTTACCTAAAACCCACATTTTAAAGATATTTTCTAATTTCTCTCTCTCATGAGGAGGGAGGTTAATGAAAGTTCACAGAAGTAACAAAGTAAATTAGATTTATCATAGTTAGTGTTTTTACTAATATACATTTTGTTTAGTAATTATTAAGTGATTAAAACTCAATTCTGTTTCTAAATCAGTAATTTCATTTCTGCAGTTGAATTTGCTACAATGGGAAATCATAGTAGTCACAAACCACAATTGGGTTCACAAGTTTAGTCAGCGTAGCACAGTAGTATAGTGTTGTCACAATACCAGAATTTTGACTTTGATACCGATATTACAGTAGGTTTAGTATCATGATACTCGATACCATCATGATACTCAATACCAAAACGGTACCATGGCAAAAAAAGGCCTATTAGCCGAACTCCCAGAATGGCACTTTATCCAGACAGATCTTTTGAGTTCCATATCATCACATTTGAAATGTTGGATTTTTGTATGTATGCATTAATGTATCAATTATACAATCATGCAGTCAATTTGACTTTTTAATTTTTTTTTTTTACCAATCTATCGACCTAACATAATGGTAATAATTGATTTGAATGGTCGGTCTCTATTGATAAACTGGACAAATCAAGATGTAGCCTAGGCCTATTCACAATACAGGTGAATTAATATTCAATAGGAGTGTGTGCGTGCATTGAGTTAGTGAGATTGTTTTGGCTGATTTCACGGGGCTACAGATGAAAAACAATCTGTGTCCCCTCCATTTGGGACTTATTTTATTGTACTGATCAACAACATTTGCATAGAAGAAGCAATCTCTTATTTTATAAATGTGCGTGCTGTCTCACTCACAGTTTGAGGCTCGAGCAAAGATGATCTTGACTGGGAGTGATGTGAGGCGGGAGAGACAAAGGTTTTTGGTCACAATCAGCTTTGTAATCATCAATATTTTGTGTTATCGTTAGCATATTATCACAAACAAGGTACTAGTGTAGTAAATTGATCTTAGCTTCAACTGTAAGTTAGCTTGGAAAGTTAGCGTACAAAGCTGGAAGCTACCTTTATCCTCTTGCTTTGTAAAGTGTTCTAGCCTGTAATGGACATTTTGGCGAACAGTAATTAAGTTGCGACATTTCTACATGCCGTGTTGCATTATTCAAGTGTCTTAAAGCTGCAATATGTACTTTTTTGGGCGACCTGATCAAATTCATATAGAAATGTAAGTTATTGAAAGCAAGTCTAAGAAGCGGTAGATCTGTTCTATGTGTGCTATTTCTATGCTTCCTGTTTTTTAAGTTTAGTTTTTGCATCTTTTACTTTCGGTTTTGTACACCAGCTTCAAACAGATGAAAATACAATATTTTGGTATATGGAAAATATATTTCACAGTGATTTAGATGGTACAATGATTTTCTACACTATACTTGAAATTAGGAGAACTATTATAATTTTAGTGCATCTTTAACTTCTTGGTTTTGTTTGGGGGCAGAGTTCATTAAAATTATAGCAAAAAACGGAGGGAGATTTTACCGAAATTCTGTTATTAAACTTTGCATCTGCGCAGTTCTTCCAGTAAATGTGTTTTTGTAAAATGAAATCAATGTTTTTTGTTTGGCCTACATTTTAAGTGAAAAATCCATTACGGTGCAATTACCCTTAACAATTTAGCAGTCTTATGGCTATTTAGCAGTCTTATGGCTTAGGGGTAGAAGCTGTCTCTGAGCCGGACGGTAGCAGAGTGAACGGTCTATGGCTTAGGTGGTTGGCAAGTCTTTGGCAATTTTCTCAGGCCTTGCTCTGATACCACCTTTATATAGAGGTCCTGGATGACAGGGAGCTTGGCCCCAGTGATGTACTGGGCTGGCCGCACCACGTCCTGTTAGTCTTATGGTTAATTTGCTCCTTTAAGAAGTCTCATTCTCATAATTTATTTAAGATATCCAGCACTGGAAAAACAGTAATGTTTTTGTAGTTGCCACTGTTATTGATCCTCCTTACTCAAGAGGACCTGTCCCGATTTGAGATTTCTACTTTCCCTTATCACTGAATTAGCTCACTCTTTAGTTGCCACATTGGCATGTACAGATGACTCTGGGTCTACCTCAATTGGGGCTTGCGTGTTACATCAGTGATGGGACCAATGATGTATTTAACTAAATTCAGGGCTAAGGGAGCAGTGTTCACTTGCCAGCAGTAGATGGGGGGGACCTGGCACTGGACTGGTCTGGCTGGTCTTATGGAGCCCCAGTGCCGAGCACAGCACTATGAAACCCACAGTCAGTAATCCCCAAGAGGGTGTCCTTCTGCTGTTGGAGTGCTTGCACGCATTTACCAAATAGGCTGTTATTAACACAGAGGGGATCTCTCCCCCACCCCATCCTCCAGCCCCTGAGCCCAGTTCTACTCAAGGCGATGAGAATAAGGGCCTCTGTGGAGCTTGTTAAAGGGAGGTGAGGTAACCACTCTGAGGGATTTGATTTACTGACGGTGTTACAATTACTAGCGTGGATGTTTTTCAGCACAGCGTGCTTGATGACAGGTTGCTCTTGTTCAAGAGCTCGGTAGATGTCCGGGCAGCTGGAGAAACCTACTTTGACCTTACAAAATGACAGAGACACGTAAACTTATAAGATTGGTCTGGTGATGGCCAAAGCCACTATGTGAGTTGAGGTCACAACCTGACCTCTCAACCGGCTGATGTGTTTCTCTTGGGCAGTGGCAGTAACTCAGGAGCTTCTCATGACGTTCAGCTCGCTGCCAAACAGGGCATACACCGCTGACGCTGACTCACTCCTCGGCTGAGGTAATGTGCTGAACTCTGGGGGGGAGATGAAGAGAAGGAGTAGGATTAGGAGGTGGTGCAGGAGAGGAGAGACAAGAAATGCAGCAGAGCAGAAAGTGATTGGATAGTAGAGGTGGTAGGAGGCTGAGGGGGAAGCGTTGCTGCTTGAAATAGTTCTACTGACCTGAATGTTACTGTATGTAGGAAGCTCTCTGAGTGAAGGGCTGTAATAATGTGTAGCCTCAGAGCGATCCCACCCTGTCTATCCCTCTCTGGACAGCACACCAGGTCCAGACCAGGATAGGCTCATCCCCAGATAGTTAAAATGTCTTCTCTGACTGCTGATGCATTACCACATCCTCTTCAGTTCACTAACAGCCAGTCAGTAAGCCGGTCTGCGCTGTCTATTTTGGCACATTCCTTAGATACAATAGTGCAAAAAAAAAATAGACACGCAGGGAAACGTTGCCCGGAGTAGATGGCGTCCTATGCAAAAGTTCCAGACGTGCAGAACAGAAAGGGGCCCTTGATCTATCCAGTTGTACTGGACAGGTTCTGATTGATTGGCAGCACGGGAGAGATGAGGTTGTGGTGAAAGGGGCGGGGCTGGGAATTGCCAGGGACCTCAAAATACGACATTATCATGATTTAATTTTTTATTTATTTAACCTTTATTTAACTAGGCAAGTCAGTTAAGAACAAATTCTCATTTACAATGACGGCCTAGGAACAGTGGGTTAACTGCCTTGTTCAGGGGCAGAACGACAGATTTTTACCTTGTCAGCTCGGGGATTTGATCTGGCCCAACGCTCTAACCACTAGGCTACCTGCCGCCTGATACTTAGCTGCTGATACAATCAGAGGTCGACCGATTATTATTTTTCAACGCCGATACCGATACCGATTATTGGAGGAGCAAAAAAGGCCGATACATTTAAAAAAATTGTCTGATTAATCGGTATTTGTAATAATGACAATTACAACAATACTGAATGAACACTTATTTTAACTTAATATAATACATCAATAAAAATCAATTTAGCCTCAAATAAATAATGAAACCTGTTCAATTTGGTTTAAATAATGCAAAAACAAAGTGTTGGAGAAGAAAGTAAAAGTGCAATATGTGCCATGTAAGAAAGCTAACGTTTAAGTTCCTTGCTCAGAACATGAGAACATATGAAAGCTGGGGGTTTCTTTTAACATGAGACTTCAATATTCCAAGGTAAGAGGTTTTAGGTTGTAGTTAATATAGTATTTATAGAACTATCTCTCTATACCATTTGTATTCCATATACCTTTGACTATTGGATGTTCTTATAGCCACATTAGTATTGCCAGTGTAACCGTATAGCTTCCGTCCCTCTCCTCACTCCTACCTGGGCTCGAACGAGGAACACGTCGACAACAGCCACCCTCGAAGCAGCGTTACCGATGCAGAGCAAGGGGAACAACTACTCCAAGTCTCAGAGCGGGTGACGTTTGAAACGCTATTGGCGCGCACCCCGCTAACTAGCTAGCATTTTCACATCGGTTACACCAGCCTAATCTCGGGAGTTGATGGGCTTGAAGTCATAAACAAGGCAATGCTTGAAGCACAATGAAGAGCTGCTGGCAAAACACACGAAAGTGCTGTTTGAATGACTGCTTACGAGCCTGCTGCTGCCTACCATCGCTCAGTCAGACTGCTCTATCAAATATCAAATCATAGACTTAATTATAACATAATAACACACAGATATAAGAGCCTTTGGTCATTAATATGGTCGATTCCGGAAACTATCATTTAGAAAACAAAACTTGTATTATTATCGCATATACCCTGACTCTGCGTGCAATGAACGCACGAGAAGTAACACAATTTCACCTGGTTAATATTGCCTGCTAACCTGGATTTCTTTTAGCTAAATATGCAGGTTTTAAAAATATATACTTCTGTGTATTGAGTTTAAGAAAGGCATTGATGTTTATGGTTAGGTACACGTTGGAGCAACAACAGTCCTTTTTCCATGAATGCGCACCGCATCGATTATATGCAACGCAGGACATGCTAGATAAACTAGTAATATCATCAACCATGTGTAGTTAACTAGTGATTATGATTGATTGTTTTTTATAAGATAAGTTTAATGCTAGCTAGCAACTTACCTTGGCTTCTTACTGCATTCGCGTAACAGGCAGGCTCCTCGTGGAGTGCAATGAGAGGCAGGTGGTTAGAGCGTTGGACTAGTTAACCGTAAGGTTGCAAGATTGAATCCCCGAGCTGACAAGGTAAAAATCTGTCGTTCTGCCCCTGAACAAGGCAGTTAACCCACCGTTCCTAGGCCGTCATTGAAAATAAGAATGTGTTCTTAACTGACTTGCCTAGTTAAATAAAGGTGTACATTTTTTTTTTTAAATCAGCCAAATCGGTGTCCAAAAATACCGATTTCCGATTGTTATGAAAACTTGAAATCGGCCCTAATTAATCGGCCATTCCGATTAATCGGTCGACCTCTAGATACAATATATATATTGAGATTCTCACGATGTATTGCGATTTGATACTGCAATTTTATTGCGATTTGATGTTCCAAACATATTGCTCACCGTATGTCTGCTGTAGAGAGATGAGAGCATGAGAAAATTAGTTTTGATCAGTCAAGGAAATAAGTGCTGAAAACATGTTGGCTCACGTGAAGAAGGAGAACAAGCTTTAAGAATAAATATACCAGTGTTTTGGTACAGATACAGCTGACTAGCACTAGCTAATGCTACCTAGCAACAAAAAAATATTTGTAGTCAAAGTATCAATATAATTTTGCAATATGTAACTGTATTGATTTTTCCCGCATCACTAGAAAGGGGGGAGGTGAAAGCATGCAGAATGCTGGCAGGGCTGATTAGGACGGGAGGTCTTCATTGGGCATAGAGGAGCGGTTTGAAAAGCTGGGCACTGTCTCTTCAGAGAGCTGCTTTCTCTCTCAGTGGGTCCTGCTTCCTCTCTGGAGGAGTAGACATCGCCTAATGAAAAACACATTGTCATTAACTCGCCCAGAAGAACCCAAGAAATGCGGTTAACATTCCAGAGAACAACTGAGTAAAAAAAAAGAAGCGGACTAAAACCTGATTTTTAAGATTACAATGCTCCAAAGTATTTTTTCCCCCTAAGTTTGTCGCTCATATTTTAAAATGTTTTGGCTTGAGACACAAGAAATTAATGGCTGCCATCCCAATTTAGTGACTGACAATGGTTCACTGTTTGTGTGTTATTGTAATTTATTTCCTCTGCTGTCAATCCATATTTATCCTTCTTGAAAAAGTTGTCAGCATTAAGGTGACAGCAGTCAAGATGTGGCCCCAGTGAAACAGAGCCTAAACTCCCTATCAACTACTAAACACGTTTCCACCCCCTGTACCGTCATATCAAACTTCTACTCATATTTTTGTTATGTTTCCAGGAGACCATAATTTTTATACATATTTCACTTTTCGGGCCAGTGATGGCATGAAAAAGAATAATCGTGTTGGAAATATATTTCAGAGATTCTAGATTGGCAAGATGCATACAGCGGTTTTGGAATATTCAGGAAAAACAACTCTGAAGGCATTCTTTCGAAACAACAACCTAGTACAGTCTCTACCACAAAGTCCAACCAAGGTGCACAAAATGAAGAACTAACTGCATGCATCTACAAAAATATTCATCCACTCTGGGGGCAGTTAAAAACAACAACACAGTGATAGAGGATCTGCCCATTGCAGGTTATTGGGTTCAATAGAGAACTGAACATAGTGGACTGGGACATAATGTGAATAACAATGTGCTGACCTAAGTCCATGCATACTAAAATTTTTATTTATTTAACCTTTATTTAACCAGGAAGGGCTCATTGAGATTTAAAATCTCTTTTTCAAGAGCGTCCTGGCCAAGATAGGCAGCACCAAGTCATTACAAAAAATTACAGACAGACAACATGAAAAACTACAAGTAATCTAGTAAAAACCATTCATGAATTCACAAGAGTATAACAATATCAAAAACAGCAAATTAAAAACATTGACAGGTCAGGGAATCAGCCTCAAAATCCTTCATCAGTGATTTAAAAACACCAATCGGGACAAGTTCTTCCAGTTTAAAATTATTTTGTAAGGTGTTCCAAGACGATGGCGCAGAGTACATAAAAGACCTTTTACCAAATTCAGTTCGGACATTTGGAACAGTTAGCAGGATAAAGTCCAGTGAACGAAGAGAGTACCCACCACATTTCTGAACAATAAAAATGCCCAAATAAAAAGGTAGTAAACCCAAAATGGCTTTGTAAATAAAAGTATACCAGTGACTGAGCCTACGAGTGACTAGAGAAGGCCAGCCAACCCTGGTATACAAAGTGCAGTGGTGCGTAAGGGTTTTGCAGTTTAAAATAAATCTCAAAGTGCCATGGTAAAGAGTGTCAATTGATCTCAAACACTGAGCGGAAGCATTCATATATAAAATATCCCCATAGTAATATCCCCATCCCCAGAGTAAACACTCTGACTCTGATTTCATTCTCCCCTTTTTTTCTGTAGATCAAGAAAGCCTACCGACAGAAGGCCTTGACATGCCATCCAGACAAGAACCCAGACAACCCAAAAGCAGGTGAGTGAAAATGACATGGCACGATGTCCATTTCTCCTCACCTCGTATATCGGCCTTCTGCCTCTGTAGCAGATTGTAAAACCTGAACTCCATCGACACTAGCTACGTCCATCATTGTAACCTGACACGCTGAGAGAATATAGTGTGTGTGTATTTGGTGTCTTGTATGACTGGGAGGTTAACATGGGTATTCATGTGCAGTGTGGCCCTGTCAACAGGCACCATGCTTGCATCTCCTCTCCTAACCCACACCATTACATGCTGACATCTCCTCCACGAAACCCTCTAGAGTCTGACCTTGCTGCCAGATGGACCTCCATGGCTAACCAGAGCAGAGGCTTCCCACAAGCCCTCCAGCCATGCGGGCCAGCCCAAGCCAGACAGCATGACTAGCATTTCCCCAGTCAGCCTCTTTGGCACTCCGCGGCTTGTTGCCAACAAACGTCAACAACCAGTTTCGGAAGTTTCAGTATAATTCTGCGTCAGGGGAAAAAAATCACTGTGGCAAAGGCCCATCGTAAGGCATGTTTTAAAGTGAGGTTTGTGCGGTTGCTGGATTCCTCTTACTATTCCTGATTAAGTCAAAAATGGGAAACAAGGGGGTAATGGGGGGGCTGAGTGGAATAAAACAACGAAATTTACCAGAAATGAAAAGGAGACGTTGAAGAATGTTCTCTTTCACATCACATGCACTGATTTACCCACTCACACGAGAGGTTAAGAGCCCTGACACTGTAGCCCCAAGGAATGGGGGGGTCAAGTTCCACCCCCCCATATTGCACCCCCTGTGCTGTAATAGTCTGAGCTGCTCCGGCCAATGTGGCACTCCAGCAGGCTTTCATTCAGCCAGCTCTGCTCCATGTGCGTAGGTAACTTGACCCGTCCACTTCCACCACAGTCTCTAGCCTTCTGTTTGTGTGCTGCTTTTCTCACAGGGAGTAACAGTAGAGGTCCGTTATATAGAAGAAGAAAAAACTCCCGTGAGTGATTTAAGCGTGCAGTAGTGGGGCTGTTATGAGCTGGGGGTTTGCGGTGCTGGGGGGGTGGATAGAGGCGAGCTCCGGGGATTTGTGTGGTACTTGTGATTGACCCTGTGGCCCCGTAGGGCTCGCAAATGTGAGATGGATTGAGAGGTCTGGGTGGATTTATGTGGGGAAAAGTGCGAGTGGATCATTGGGGAACCAGGCACATTTTAACGCAGGAAATGTCTCCGTTTATGTCAGCCCCGGGTCCTGCGTTGGCAAGGAGACATCACAGAGCACACGCCTGCTCGTTTTTTGAACCTTGCCTCATTTCAGTCCTCTCCTCCACACGCAACACACAGCCCCCCTGGTCTCTCCTTCTCTCTCCTCCCCTCCTCTCACCTCCCCTCGCGTGTTAGCAGCTCACTAAGGTATCATTACCGTGCGTTGTTAACCTTTGTTCCATTTGGTTGCTGTTTTAAAAGCTAACATTCTACACATGCACTATGGTCCCCTTAACCACATCTTAAGTCCCCACTGAGCAGGACTATGAAAGAGTGTATGTTTCTATGTATTGTACAGTATTTATTATCTCTAGAACATGACAGTGTCCTTGGTGTTTCCTCCCCAGCTGATCTCTTCCACCAGCTGTCCCAGGCCCTAGAGGTGCTGACTGATGCTGCTGCCAGGGTAAGACTCTCTGTCTGTCTGATACTCACCCATCATCCATACCCCCCCCCCCCCTCCAGGCCCTCTTTCCCTCTTCTCTCCAACTGTTCATCACATCAGACTGTCCTCCTCTCTTCTGTGTCAGGCTGCTTACGATAAGATCTGTGCTGCCAAGAAACAAGCGGAGGAGAGGAATAACAAGCTAGATGCTAAGAGGAGGAAGATCAAGCTAGGTGAGCCCTCAAACCTGTGCCATCTCAACAAGCACTTCCCTCAGTTACACAAAACTGCCGATTTAGGATGAGTGTGTGTGTGTGTGTGTGTGTGTGTGTGTGTGTGTGTGATTTTCACAGACTTGGAGGCCAGAGAACGCCAGGCTGAGGCCCATAGTGCAGAACAGTTCCAAAACACCAGAACTCTAGAGGAGGAGGTAAGAAAGATGCAACCTAGTTTCCTACTCTGACCCTAGAACAGATCATACAGGCACGTTTCACTTGAATGCCAATCCCTCATCTACACAGTCAGGTGGCTAAGACAATCGGCATCCAGGAGGGTGGATGAAGCAGAATATACAACACATGCTCAGCTCAGCTGCTCAACCTGCTGAATGCTGCACCGCACACACTCAGCCCCAGAGTACAGCTGTTCCAATCACTGGCTTAGTGAAGGTAACACACACAGCCACCTCTCTATTTTCGGTCCCCACACCCTCTCAAACAGCTGAGCCTACCACTGTTATTATAACGCACACTTTCACGTGTTTCCCTTGATTGACCTTGAAATTCACTAAAGACGTGGGCAAACAACAAAGCTGCAGCCATATCTCATATCTATTATTATGAATTCTTTTTTTTCTTTCCTCGCCCCAATTTCGATCTTGTCTCACCACTGCAACTCGGGCTCGGGAGGCGAAGGTCGAGTCACGCGTCAACTGAAACATGACCCGCCAAACCGAGCTTCTTAACACCCGCCTGCTTAACCCGGAAGCCAGCCGTACCATTGTGTTGGAGGGAAACACCGTTCACCTGATGACCGAGGTCAGCCTGCAGGGTCCCGGCCTGCCACAAGGAGTCGCTAGAGCGCGATGAGCCAAGTAAAGCCCCACCGGCCAAAACCTCCCCTAGCCCGGACGATGCTGGGCCAATTGGGAGTCCCATAGGGCGGCGCACAATCACGGCCGGTTGTGATACAGCCTGGGATCGAACCCGGGTCTGTAGTGACGCCTCTAGCACTGCGGTGCAGGGCCTTAGACCGCTGCACCACTCAGGAGGCCATAGAAGTGTTTTCATTCCTTGCCATATCATTATTATTTCCATTAGGTAACATTGCATGACTTGATACACTTTGCTCATAAAGTCAATGATAAATAAAAGGTTTGGGATGCTTTTTGTGTGAGTCATGATGACTTGCACTCAGCCTGTTAAATGCATGTAGTTATGGGTCGTGTGTGTTGTGACTGACTGACTGGGAGTGATCACCAGTAGGTGGTAGTATTCTATTGAGCTGATGGTACTGCACCGTAGCTGGTCTTTCAAAAAAAAAAAAAAAAGATCAGATTTTTATCACTGGTACTCTAAGACGCTTTGTGAATATCGGCCCCATCCTTGGGAGAATGATGTTCCTTGTTAACCCTGGGGTTATTGTTCTGTCAGATTGCACGTCTGAGGGAGGAGGGCTCCAGGCAGCTGCAGGAGGAACAGAGGCTGATCAAGGAACAGATCCAGAGGGAGAGAAAGACACAGCTCCACCACACAGGCACATCAGATTACACATCTACAGGTACTGAACTCAACCACACTATATATATATATATATATATATATATATATATATATATACACTGCTCAAAAAAATAAAGGGAACACTTAAACAACACAATGTAACTCCAAGTCAATCACACTTCTGTAAAATCAAACTGTCCACTTAGGAAGCAACACTGATTGACAATAAATGTCACATGCTGTTGTGCAAATGGAATAGACAAAAGGTGGAAATTATAGGCAATTAGCAAGACACCCCCAATAAAGGAGTGGTTCTGCAGGTGGTGACCACAGACCACTTCTCCGTTCCTATGCTTCCTGGCTGATGTTTTGGTCACTTTTGAATGCTGTCGGTGCTTTCACTCTAGTGGTAGCATGTGCCCGTAGTACGGGACAACACTTTCTTGACCACTGTGACGGAGCCCTCCCCGACCAACTGCACTTCTCATTTGTCTCTGACATTTTTTTTGTCTGCCTGAATAAATAATAGTTTCTTTGTCTTTCTCTGTGTCTCTCCCTTTCCCTTGCGCTCTCGCTCTCTCGCAGATTCAGCTGTTGGAAGGCATTCCAAGAGCAACGTGACCCCCAAATTAAAAGTAAGTTATAATATTGCTTTTAGTCGGCATTGGAAGAGGGGTCAGCGTTTTAGGGTTGAGATTCTTGGAGAAGGAACGGGGGAGGAGAGGGAGAAGAGTCTCCGTACTGGTGTCCTTTTGAGGAATCTTTGACAGGAGTTAAACCATGGCCAGAACCTCCAAGGTATTTCATTAGTAAGGGGTTTATGATGGAAACCAAGACATTTGGGATATAGTAGAGAGCACATACGTGCTTGGGGAGGAGTGTACGTGCCCTGTTCCTGTCTGTTCCTCTCTGTAGTCCATCGTCAGGAGAGCTGTAACGACGTAAATAGAGGGTTATTATATTTCCTTTGGAACCCACTCAATCCACATCTATTAAAGGACACGGGGGATGTTAGCTAATGTCTTTATATATTTCATCTTGTTAAAACGTCTGATACCCATCAAGAGCGGTGTATCCCCTAAAGAATCAGGTTGTATTAGGAAAACAAACATCAGGGTTGAGGGCTGAGTCTTGCTACGGTATTAAACATATCATAGTCACGTACTGTACATGTGAATATTATTCCATACATTGCTCTAAGGGGCAGTTGTATCTGATAGTTGGGAACACGCAAGAAGTCAATATCAAAGTCAGTCAGATTTTGCAGTATTGATAGATGTAAATTAATGATGTCTGTATAATTTTTATATTACAACATTCAATCCGTATTGTTCCTGGCCCTATAGCGTTGTTCTTTCCTTCAGTATTCTAATACAACAGGCTCAATTTTGGGTATCTTATCAGTCCTTCATCTTTCAATCTGACAGAAATTGAATCATTTTGTTGATGTTATTTCGGTGTAGAATATATTCCAAAACTACTGGGGGACATTGACCCTTACATTTCTAATAGTCCTCATTGATTTCAACAGTGCTATTTGGAAGTTCATCATAAACCATTGTTGTCCTCCCCACTGTGGCAGATTCTTTGACAGACTGTTATTTTTCGTGTGAGGGTATTTGTTTTTGTTCTAAAATATTTTGTTATTTGCGGCTTCCAAGCGTGCGTATCAAATGTACCAGAGCAGTTGGGAACTCCAATCTCTTTAGAGTTGTTTAGACTGCCAGCAACATATACCACAGCAATGTGCTGGAGCAGTCTGAAATTTGGGTATCACCCAAGGCTCCGCCTTGTTAGAAGATTAATGGGATACAAGGTTATCGTTGGGTAGAGGAGAACTGCCTTGGAAGGAGAAAGCACATTTTCAAAATAATTGTTTGAAAAAGAATGGTGTGTAGAAAGGGCAATTCCCAGAAAGGCTCCCTCTGACAGTGAACAGAGTGTTGGTCTGGACCTAGTCTGGCCGCTTGCCTTTGATAATTCTGCTCCAGGTAGTTAGCGAGATAGTCTTGACCCTGCAGTGTTATGAATGGAATTAGCCTGTTACATAACATCTTACTCAGAGAGCTAAGCACTGGGAAGAAGAAGCATTTGCAACTGAAATGATGTACAGTTCAGATAGGTTTATGTACAGTAAATTGAGTCAACTTTTAGCTGTCAGCCAACATTATAGAGATCATGGCTTCATTACATTGTATTTGCTAATAATGTCCAGCGCTAACAAGGGCTTTTCTCAGAATAACTCTCACATATTTCTGTGTGAATGAGTGACCCTCACGTTAGATACATGCCACACATATATACTTCTCTGGATCCATCTGTTTTGCATTAGGTGCTCATTAAAAGGCCTGGTGATGTGTGTTGCGTTGTGGCTAGCAGCAGGTGAGTCAATGTGCTGTCTCCGGTCCAGGGCCCAGTAAGCCCTGTGTTAATTTCAGCCCTCTCGAAGGCACGTAAAGCTGAATGGAAATTGACTGCAGGTCTCCCAGGTGGTGGTGGGTATGCTCCAAGACCTGAACAATGTCCCCCTGGAGCGCCACTCTGCTCCTTGGCCTGGTGCAGAGGCTATTTCCTGCTTAATCTACGCATGTCATTAGAACGTGACAGTGTGTTCTTGCCACACTCTTCTCTCAGCTAGGCTGGAACTCCATTACTCCATTACTCCAATATCTGCTGGTTAGACAGATACTGAGGAAATGAAACTTCAGTGCGGATGTGTTCACATGGGTTCAACAAGTTTTGTGACATTCATGAATTCTCTCCGGTGATCCGTAACCAGCTGCTCCGTAACCCAAGACTGGCAGGGTTGAAACACTTTAGTATAGGCCCTATGTTCCTCCAGGACCCAAGAGGATTAAGTAAGTTAGTTCCATAACCAAAGATGGGTTATTTGTCTTTCTGTTTTTCTCTCCTAACTCTTTTTATTTTTCTCTTTTCAGTTAAAGTGGAAGTGTAGTAAAGAGGATGACACTAACGGGGGCTACTCTCAAGACTTCATTTTTAGCCTTCTATCAAAGGTGGGTGCCCTGAACGTGAATCACCAGATACCACCGCATGGCTGAGATTCCAAAGGCCACCGGCTTTAAGTTGGCACACAGTTATTACGAAGAGCAACAGTTTCTCACACCTGCATCGTTTGGAGGGAGCTGTGACTTATACCGTATGTCTCATGTCAGATGTTCCAATTTGAATGTGTAATGTAGCAGAAGAGACACTGGTTATATAATCATACTTGTAGAATATTTATTTGAGGGCTTGTCCCCTGCTGTATCACAGACCTGTATCTCACCCCAACTCTCCTGTAATGAGACCTGCCTGGTGCCCAGCTGACGTTTGAGCTCTGCATGACATCAGTGTTATAGATGGTTTATTTTCCACTTTATACAAGCCCCATTTAAGTTTAGTAGCAGTGAAAGTGCTGGGGGCAATGCAGTGCCCTCTTAAAGTGGTGCACGCCAATGTTAGTGCCCCTGTTACTGGGCAGGTTTAGCAGTGCCAGGGGAGTCGCTAGGAAATGTGCTTTTCTCATGCAACCGTGTACCACCTCGAACTGCACCCAGCTAAGGGGCATTTTGGTGGGGCTTAGGTTGGGCAGGAATGAGGATAGGGAAAGTGTCACTGACGTCAAAAGCTCGAAAAAAGGTTGAACTTTCAATTTCTCCTCCGCACGCAATCAGTCAGGCGTGGGAGACTGGGTCAAAGGATTGTGGGGAAACAAATGTTGCTTTTTCTTAAATAAAGGGAGTGAAATTTAAAAAACAACTTGATGCTATTTGATATGGCAAGCTGCTCTCATGAGTGGCAGGTAATGCTTGAGTAGGAGCAGCCGCCCATGTGTGGGAATGGGGACTGTGTGTGTTTTGGACTCTCACAACCTTACGTCTACTCTGGAGGGAAACACATTTGGAGTTATGAAATAGGGGTCTACAGAGACTCCTGTTTGTCACTTGGCATGCTGTGGAGTGTCCTCAGTGTCCATTAGCATCCCAGGCCTGTCCTTTTCCCAGAGATACAGATTCCTGGGAATGGGATTCTTAGAGGCTTCCTTGCTGGGACTGTGCTCTTTAGGAGTGGGCTTAGTGAGAGAAGCCCTGTATTTCAGGTGACATACTGTATCAGCCATCGGCCTTCTCTCTGCTGCAGGCCTTTACCCAGAGGAGCCCAGCTTCCATCAGCCAAGAGCCTCTCTGTAATTATCAGTGCAGCTGAGAGGGATCAGCTTTTACTGCAGTCAGAGACCCAGTCCAAGTCCTGTCTCCACTCTCCAGCTCCTCTCTGTGTGTGTGTGTGTGTGTGTGTGTGTGTGTGTGTGTGTGTGTCAGTGGTTGACCCAGGCTGAACTCCTCCTACCCTGTACTCCCCTGTCTCTGACTTGTTCTGGCAGGCAGCTGGACAAAGGCCACAGCTAATTTCAGCTCATACCAGAACATGATGTTTTATTGAGTTTTCTCACCACATATAGAGCAGGCTAACTGAAGAAGTAAAAGTAGCAGTTTATGAGGAAGTGTCCCAGTTGATTGTATTCAAAATGTTACTGAGGTTAACGTTTTTCTGTAAATGAATAATAAAACAGATACATTAGGGTAGGGTTCATGTCATTTTAGAGCCACATTTAGGGATAATGTGCTGTTTCTCATTCTCTCGAACAAAATGTGTCCCTCCCACTCTCTCTCAAGGGCCAAATCACAGTATATCCCCCCCTTTGTTTTTCCACTGCTGTTGCTTGCTGTTTATTATCTATGCATAGTCAGTCACTTTACCCCTACCTACATGTACAAATTACCTCGACTAACCTGTACCCCCGCACATTGACTCGGTACCGTTACCCCCTGTATATAGCCTCATTATTGTTACTTTAGTTTATTTTGTAAATATTTTCTTATCTCTATTTTCTTAACTGCACTTGGTTAAGGGCTTGTCAGTAAGCATTTCACAGTAAGGTCTACACCTGTTGTATTCAGCGCATGTGACAACTTTTGATTTGATAGTTAAT
This sequence comes from Salvelinus namaycush, assembly GCF_016432855.1. Lineage (NCBI taxonomy): Eukaryota > Metazoa > Chordata > Actinopteri > Salmoniformes > Salmonidae > Salvelinus > Salvelinus namaycush. The sequence goes on along the minus strand of NC_052334.1, from coordinate 28,168,078 downwards.
TTGTAACTTAAACTCAGCAATTAAAAATGCATAATCTAATGTTGCCATTGGAGGTGGCGTTCTGTTGCGATACACTGTAGAATTTAAGGTTTTACAGTCCCGGCCAGTCATCCTATTGTTTTTATAGCTGATTTTTAAATTATTCAAATTTTGTGTGATCTACTTTCAGAAAACATTGTGTACTAACTCTCTCCGTCTCTGTTTCTCTATCTCTTTCAGTATGGCGACGTTTTAAATGTTCTCATATCAAGTAAGAAGCGAGGAAGTGCTGTGGTAGAATTTGAAACCGTCAAAGCAGCTGTAAGTATTTGGTTCAGAAATGATACACTCATTTAATCTCATCTCATATTGAAAAGTCCCTGAAATCAATCAATACCCACCAGCTTATTGTTTTTTTGTACTATTTGGTTTGCACTGAGCACTATGCGTCTCACCAACTTCCCAGCCCAAGGCCCCACATGATGACATTTTGATGAGTCTCTCTGGTAGTTGACAGAACAGAGGAGTGTTCTGATGGGAACCAGGAGAACAGGACGGCTGAGTCCTCTGCCCCTTTGTTGTCGCGTGCTGTTTTGTTGTGGGCTCTGGTGTGCCGTGTGGTTCCCCTCAACAGAACATATCTGCTGTCCCCTGGGGAGCCAGACTCGGGGCCTGTGGTCTCTGTCTCTCTGTCTGGAGATCTCAGGGTCCCTGCGCTGGTTGGGGTATCCAAAGTTCACATGTGTGTTTCAAATACACAACACAAATCCCCACACAAACTTGATGGAACTGAAAGGAGTAGAGAGGTTGATGCTCCATAAGTGGTGCTGGGGCAGGTCATGTCACACTGGGTCTAACGTTACTCTGTTGTTTCTCTCCAGGAACTGGCATATAAGAACGAGAGTGGCCTTACAGCAAACCCACTGAAGATATCGTGGCTTGAGGGACGTCCTGAAGTCATCACCCCAGTGGTGTCGCAGGTTCAGCAAACAACTGGACAGTACTTCCCACCTATACAGGTATGTAACCAGGGGCAACCTTCACCACGAGCAGGGCAACCTCTCCCCAATGTGCTTAGTCCTAATTCTCCTTCTCTCGCGTCAACGATAAAGTAAGCCGTATGTTACCAAATTACCCCCCCCCCCCCCCCCCCCCCAAATGTACATGGCTTCCAATAAAAATAAAATTTCTTAAAACGATCCCGCCAAAGACAGGTATGTAAACGTCTACAGTTTTATTTTCATATCAGCGGGCAAGTATTGCCCAGGCACTTGTGCTCTGGCTCAGGGTTTGGTTAAATGGGCTTAGGTTTGTCTGGCTTGGAGAAGCAGTGTGTTGTCCTGGCACTGGCCCGTTCCCCAGCCCATGGCCCGCCTCTCATTAAGGGCTGACCCACCAGGGAGACCCATGGAATGCCTCGCTCCTTCAGAACCACACAGTAACTCGACCTGACCAGCGTGTCGTAATAGCAGGCTGGCACAAGAGGTTGACTACCTCTTTCTCTCTCTACCCAGAGTGGTGCCCAGCCCAGCAGTCCGTCTTTTTGCTAACCTCCTGGTCGGCTTTCATCTCACACACACAAACACAAACACACACACACACACACACACACACACACACTGGCACTGGCACTGGCACTGGCACTTTGGAGGCCTTTGCCAGTCAGAAATGTTGCAGCACAGTTGGAAAATGTAGGTGGAGGATGAAGGTGATCTGAGTCAGTTTGAGGAGTACAGGAAGTTTCAGCTCCTCTCTTGTCATGAGCTAGACATGACTCAGTCTGTTTCAATGTCCATAATCACCATTACTTAGTTTCAGTGCTGTGGTCGTTTAGGCCTAATGATGTTAACATTGACTTTGTTTATAAAGAGATTTTCCATACATTTCCTTTAAGCTGTGCTGTATTTGTGTTTGGGTCTGCATGGTTTGGGACCAGTAGACTATACCTCCCCAGAGCTGCTGATAAACTGTGTTTCACCTCTCAACCCACCACAGCACAGCGACTCAGGCCACTTGTCAGGCCTCTCGTCAGGCCTCTTGTCAGGCCCCTCGTCAGGCCCCTCGTCCGGGTTAGCACGGCACGCAGGGTTCACAGCCTGGCCCGCGCACTTGGATTTGTCAGAGTAGTATGTTATTATGGTAACCGGTTTCGCCTTACGCATATCCGACGCAGATTGCTTCATCTCTCGCAGAGCTTTTCAGGGCAGAGAACGAAAACATGATTATGGTAGTGTAATTTCCCCATTAGCCTTCAGTGAGAACGCTCCTCACTAAAGAGGCCAACATGACATAATGGGATCCAGTGAATATTAGTAATGTTGTCCCATCTGGCCCTGGTCACTGGAGACTGGGGAGAACCATGGAGGTCCTGAGGAGTCTGTCTGGGTTCCAGAACACTACATCTCTTCCTCTGCCTCCTCTCTTTATTTCTCATCCTCTCTTTCTCTGTCTCTCTTTCTTTCTCCCCTCTCTCCCTATCGCTCCCCCCTCACTCGCCCTCTTCTTTTCCCTCTTTCTCCCTTCCTCGCTCCCTCTCCTTCACGGTGATAGTTGCGATCACAGAGGATCAGCTGTGCTGATACCTGCTTTTTAACCTCAGCAGTCCAGCCCCATCACAGCAGGGAGCCCAGGGATGCTCACGCATGATTTCGCACTCTGCTCCACTCCGTTTAATAAGAGAATCTGCTTACACTGTTCTGGAACCTGCTGCTACACTGGTCTGGGACCTGCTGCTGCACATGGGCCCCCCCAAGTCACCAGAGGCCCCTGGGGGCCCCTAGTATCACACTGGACTGTAGCAAAGTTTGACAGACAGAGCCTGAAGTGATGCTCCCTGTTGTACTGCTGTGCTGAGTGATTCTCTAAGCCTGTGAATGATACAGGCTCTCTGTAAGACATGTGTTGGGTCAGGCATTTCACCAGGAGGGGACACCATGCAGAGACAATACTGTAGGGCCGGTGGTCCATTCAGTATGTTCTTAACATAAATGATCAAGCACGGTAAGGAACAGAGGCCCTGTCCCAGCCAGGCCATAGTGCAGAGATTGCTCCCCATGCTCCTTACTAGTTCAAATCCCTTGTATTGGGATAGGATTTAGTTTGACCTGCTGGGTGTGCTATGTTTTGTATCACTGCCCTGTGCCATAATTACATTTGTATTTATTTATTTAACCTTTTATTTAACTAGGCAAGTCAGTTAAGAACAAATTCTTATTTACAATGATGGCCTACTTGTAAAGCCCCCCCCGGCCAAACCCTACCCTAGCACGGATGATGCTGGGTCATTTGTGCTCCACCCTGTGGGACTCCCGATCACGGCCGGTTGTGATACAGCTCGGGATCAAACCCGGGAAGCGTAGTGACGCCTCTAGCACTGAGATGCAGTGCCTTAGACCGCTGCGTCACTCAGGATAATACATTCTCATAGTGAGAGGTTGTGAAATTAGTAGGTTTATGAAATATATGTACAGTAAATCATTCTGTGGTATAGTGCTGTTTTTTTAACTGTCAGCTTTCTTCTCTCGGTCTCTGTTGACGTTTTGATGTAAAGTTTTATTGAATGGCAGTGTGATGTACACAGCTACGTGGATTACGTAGATCGAAACAAAGAATTAACTATACTGTAGCTACATGGATGTAATGGCAGGGACAACTGTGGGATGTGTGTTAATGGTGGTTTGCATGACAATGGAAAGTATACAGAGGTAAATTAAGTGTTAGAGCTGTCCTCCAGAACTCCTCACATCTGTTGTCAGACTACAGGGATTCACACAGTGTCCATATGATTCATAGTTCAGCCCTTACCTCCCAGAGTCTCTGGAGTTTGATGTCCACATTCAACCATCTGTATCCTATTCCCTATCAGAAGGACTTGTAGCATAATCATGTATTTTTTTAAGTCATTGTGTCCCCAATTTAGAACAATAGTTTAGCATATTGTATTTTTAGAGGGTTTAGTCTGATAAAGCGTTATCTCAGTGCTTGATACAACTCTGTTTATTTAATTTTCGAGGAATCTTCGACTTGGAGCCTGTCACGACATGAACCAGATCTAGCGTGTCATCTATTCTGGGATGGTTTTTCCATCATATCAGAACGGCTAGCTTCCTTCTGCTGAATAAAGTGCAGGCTCACCTAAAATAGCCCTGCGTCTGTCTGGGCCCTGGTATGCTGAGTGTAGTCTTGCTGCAGCTGGCTGTAGTGCTGGGCTCTTTCCGGACGGAGATAACAACTTCTAGTGTTCTGACTTCCTGGAAGAGGCCGTTTAGAGATCAAAGGACTAGTGTAACAGATTGGTTAATTTACATCTGTTGCCAGCTGTTATCAGCATGAATTCATTTAACTGAGCTTTAGCTTGGACAGGGAATAGAGAAGGAGGTGGCGAGAGAACTATCTCAATGAGATCTGGGAGCACTGGAAACCCCTGCATTCTTCTTCATGGGACAGTTAAAAAGAGGCATGGGAGAGGGGCATGTTTCTACGTTGCTGACTGAGTGTTTTTCCTCTGGACTAAAGTTGCACATTACGCACTGTAGCACATTGCATGTGAACTTGATTAAATCTCTTGCTTGTTTTAATCACTGGATGTTGAACTTTTGAGATCTTTGATGGTTTTGTCTTCATCCTAATGTCTTACGATGCCCAAGTGTATCATGGATATCATGTGAAGCAGTGGTATTGTGTTGCCTTGGACCTAATTGATCTTTAAATGGGGGTGAATCGGTAGCTCTGTTGTGTGTCCTGACACTGCAGTTTCTGAAACGGTCCCCCACGCTGCGTACCCCAGTGAAGCATGTTGCATATTTTCAGTAGCATTAGGTTGCACTGCCAGATGCAATTTCAACAGGAGTAGGAATGTATCAGTCGGCAAAAACAATATTTCCCCCTAAAAAAATGTGCAGAATAAAAATAAATAAAATCCACCGTCTTTTGGAAGATGACAGGCTTTCGTTGTATTCTGTATGATGGCAAGTTTGGAATTTGGGGGGAAAGTGGTTCCAGATGGGATGGGGTACCTCAGTTTAAACTGTTTGGTCAGTGATGCACAGCGCCAACGTAATGTGTCTTCCAATTAGACTCTTTCTTCTCACATCAGCCATGTGAGTTTGGGCGTTTTGTTGAGAATACCTTTGAATCCTCGTGCGGAGAAGCCCATTGCAGACGATGGGGTTGTCGTACGGTCTTTAGACTGTCTGTGTGGGAGTTCTGTTTGTGTCTGATTACTATGGTATGATGGAGGAAGAAGACAGTATGCGCACTGTCCCAGAGGCGTGTTATACCATGGCGGAGAGTCTGGGTAAGCGGCCATGTAGATCTGGGCACCAGGTTTGCTCATTCTTCTCCTGAGCAAATTATATCAAAGTCCTTAACCTAGAAAGCCAAGATGTGACATTTAGCCTAATAAGGCCCAGGTAAACAGTCACAGTTAACATTCATTATGAAATGGATTGCTTTTTCTGTTGATCCAGGATAAGGAGAATAAAGGTTGACTTCGTCAAGCCACACCTTAAGCTATTCAGTAACCTCTCTATGATGTAGGTGTGATCCGCGCTGTTCATCATAGCAATTCAGTGCTTCCCTCTCGTTCCAGTTTTATATAATAGCAGTAACTTTCAAAGTAAACCCGTCTGAATGAATGGATGGTTCAGTTGGCTTGGAATGTCTGTCTAATTTGTGTTTGACATGAACTAGCTACCTCTAGTTGTCTCATGTAATGTAAGGTGTAATTCCTCTTCAAACACTAAGTGTAAAGTGAGACAGACAGGGCTTTAATATGGCTGCTATGGCAGCTCATCACTGTTAGAAAACCAAACATCTCTGTCAGTCCATCAAAGTGTCTAAACAGTATTATACAAGCCATCTAAAATGTTGATGCGAGCAATTCCAAACCACTGGTCTTCCACACAGTTAAGTTACAGTACACACTGGTCTAACAGTCTTACACAATGTGTTATTATTCTCATAAAACATACACTGAAAGCCATAACAATTGGTTTTCCTGAAAGATGCATGGAACGGATATAAAGTACAGATGTACCCACAAACATCAGTGCCTCCATTGGATTGTTAACATGCAAACACTGTTTAACTGCCTGCCAGCAGCAGGACACTCATGGCTAGTGAAGTTCTCTGTAGCGCCTCAGGGACCCCTGGAATGTGACTGCTTTTGGCTTTGCCCCACTGCTTTCCTTTCCTGACAACCCCCTGCTGTGGTGCTGGCTGTGGCTCTCTCCCAGCTCCCCTGGCAGGTGGGTGAGGACTGGGGGTGGTGAGGGGTGCGTCAAGCCCTGTTGGTTCAGCAGGTATTGTTTAAACTCTCATCAGGAGCCTTGCTGGTAATGGATGGCTCTGGTCCCCAGCCTCCTTGGCCCTAACAGCACATGTGGAAGTATCACATTACCCCTCACCACTTTCCCCTCTCGTGCCACTCATCAGAGCTAGGGACTCCGATTTACAGCTAAGAAAACAGTGCTGGGGTTTTGGGGCTCGGACCTGCGGCCTGGCTGAGGTTGCAGCCCGCCAACCCTCGGCTTTATTAGAAGCAGAGCTAAGTGTTTGTTTTCACTGTGTTGTTGGGAAAGAGAGACGGGGGTACCTTCGTGCACCTTCGGGTGGGGCCTCTAAGATGCGTGCGGAGGAGAGATTGCCCTCCCACACAACGTAATGGCAAGGATGCCAATACTTCACAGCTTCAGGACCTTGAAAACTAAGCCTTCGTTCTTTTTTATTTCTTTAACATTACACTCTAAAGTCTAACATTAGTCTCATCAAGAGATCCGAAGAAAGGAACTGGCTTTTAAACTGAGAAAGGACAAAAAGCAGCCATCTGAAGATGCCTACTTTACTTTTTTAACAGATTAAAGGTCCAATGCAGCTGTTTTTATCTCAATATCAAATCATTTCTTAGTAACAATTAAGTACCTTACTGTTATTTGTTTTACATTAAAATGGTCAAAAAGAAACAAAAAGCAAAGAGCAATTTCTCAAGCAAGAATTTTGCTTGGACTGTCTGGGAGTGGTCTGAGTGGGAAGAGGAAAACTAGCTGTTATTGGCAGAAAGGTTTGGAACTATTTCTTATTGGTCTATTAACTAATTTACCACTTGGTGATGTCCCCAGGCATGCCCAAACTCCATCCAACCAAAACAGGCTGAAATTTCAGGCCCAGTGAATGCACTGGGCCTTTTAAGATAAATAAGGTGCTAAATTACTAACTAGACTATGTAACATTTTATCTAACGCTGCAACAGGTAATGCTAGAAGAACATGAACTTTGCCCCATAGAGTGGTTGAGCGGAGAGGGAAGAATTCCAACGTTAACCCTTAAACATCAATAGACACTCATTCTGATTCTATTACTGTATCATAGAAACAACAGATACAGTCAAGAAATGTTCAAATTAGCGTACAACTCCATCATGAGTAGCGTTCTGTCATAATAATCTACTGTAGATAGCAAACATTTTCCTAAGTAAAATGAGAGAAGGAGTAAGTTAAAGTGGTAGTCCATGTATACTCTTATTCTTGTTGATGACCTCACGTGAAATGGAAGAGATCCCTTTGTAGGTTATATCCCCATGGTGTTTCAAATGCCCTGGCACTGGAGTGTGTTTACATGCACTAATATGTTTACATGCACTAATAATTCGATATTAAACTAATTGGCAGTAGGCAGATTATGCATTAAGCAGAGTAAGGTGTTTACATGACTATCTTAATCGGTGTAAGGTCATAATTGAAGTAAACGTACGACGATTAAAACACCTTGTTTTCTGAGCAATCTTTCAAAATATTAGGACATGTAATGCCTTAATCTGTGTTCTAGCGGTGTATTTGATCTGTGCCAGCACGAGCAGCACAAGCTTCCTTCTTTTGCGCGAGTGAAGTGACTTCGGAAAAACTGAAAGCATTCATATTAGAAATAGTTTTCACGTATAAACTCAGAATCAAATACGCTTCACAAATATAACATGGTCGCTGTGGTAGAACGTTTATTTTGATTGGTGATTTTCTGCGTTTATTAAAGGCCCATCAAATAGCCTGATTTCAGATGGGTCTGTCAACAGTATTATTAGGGAAATTGTTCTTCTTGCAAAGCATGTAAACGTTTATTTGAACTATTATATTAATCTGACTTCACAATAATCATATTATTGTGTGCATGTAACCGTACTCTATTTTATGTCAGCCGTTCATCGTCTAATGACAGTTTGGAGTGTTCTAATGCCAGTCACAATGATGACGTTAGTAAAGTCTCTTGCTGAGGACCCATGTCAGTCTGGCTGTTCCTCTAATAGTGGAGCCTGTCCATGACCTGCAGCACGTCGTCCAGGATGGATGGGCCCAGGTCCAGGCTGAAGGAGAAGCTGTTGTCCACCTCATCCAGCTGCTGCGTGTCCTCAGAGCAGGTCTGAGTGGAGTCTCCATCCCGGCCAGAACTCAGGCTGCCCCGGCCAGGACTGGGGCTGCTGACCATGACCCTGTGGCTGGGGCTAACACTGCCCTCCATCTCCCCATTCCCCTCACCCTCCTCGCTGTCCAGCAGGGGCAAGGAGCTGCACTTCTTCCTCCTCTCTGAGGCACTGTGGCTCATGTGGGCCCTGGTCCACTCGGGGCTCTCCGTGGCCTCGGCCTCGTCCAGGTTAAGGCTTAAGGGTTTGGGTGGAGGGTAGCAGGCCAGCAAAAGGTTCTGCTCACTCTGAGAGCTCTGCAGCACCAGGCTGTTGCCCCTCTTCAGAAAGGACAGGTCCCCGAAGCTGTCGCTGTGGTCGTTGTTCCCGATGTGGGAAACATGGCGGAAGTCGGCCAATGGGAGGCTGATCATGTTGACAGAGAGCACCTCCCTGCGCTTCTGTGTCCTTCTGGACCAGCGGGCAGAGGCTGGCTTACGGTACAGAGACGTCGTCAGTGGCATCTTACCAGGTCCTGTTGAGATGTCCTTTGGTTCACTTCTGAGATGAACTGAGACGAAGCTTAAAGGCAGTTTACAAAAAAAATAAAGAAGAAATATTAAAATCGTTTCACTTCGAGGTTAGGTTCATGTCAGATCATCTGGTTTCCCATCAACAACACATCATACATCTCTGATATGATTATCCAGGCTTACTTTCATCATGCTGCAGCCTACTGGATGGGCATTATTTGTTTCCCTCTGCTTTCCAACACCAGATGTAACCCTTGGATTATGTCAAGTTTAATGTGACAAGGCAGCAGCTCTGCTTGGTTTTGTGTTAATACGATTCGGCGTCATTTGTCTCCTGGGAGAGGGTCCAATACATACTTAGAAGGGTTTTGATTTTAAATGTTTACTTTTCAAATCCAGTTTATTCCCATAAATGCAGGTCTGGTCTGCTGAATGCACCAAAGGAATGGCTAAGCCTGATTCTGACTTCCAGTAACCATGCTCCAAATATGCACATTCTAAGCAGACACAGCAGCCTCTATATCTATATAAGCCATGTCACCATACCCTCTGGCCCCCTTTCTTGTCAATTTGTCAGGCAACTCCAGGCTTTGCTCTCACTTCTTAAACAGTAGTTATTTTATGAATGGGTTGTAATTTGTTACGTGTTGAGAGACAAAGCTCAGAGACACAGTATGTGCATTCGTCTTTATTTATTTCTCCTCATCTTTAGATCTTTCCTGTTATGCTGGATCCAGATAAGATCAAATTCTACAACTCTTGATTAGAGAGATGTGTGGCAATACCTGACATTGTTATGATTGTGATATATGTAGAATTGAACTGGAATATGCCTTTCACCTGCTATAAATGGCGTCAAACTGTCTTTTTTTTCCTCAGACAGCGCACTTTGTACAATGGTAATTTTAGAAGTTAATCTGTACATTATCAATCTGTTATCTGTAAACAATGGGCCTTGAACAGCTACCACCATTTTAAAAAGCAAAGGCATAAAATATATTACATAAAACAACTGTACAAACTGAGAACGTGTGGCTCTGAAAAGATTGTTTAAATCCATTATAGTTTGTGTAAGAGCTAGGCCCAAAGCACAAAATAAAATGCACCAGTAATTTAGTGTTTTGTGAGTTGTAATCATTTTATTGAGTAACACAGAATGCAGTTCATCTCTGGCAGGTCAAATGGGCGATCTCAGTGGTCTCTGTGATTTTACAGGATCCCAACAGCTTTGCCCATATTAGATTTGCGTTCGTGACTTGAAACACTCACTTTGTAAATTTGTAAGGCACTACGGCAAACGGGTTTTGTTGGCCTGTAAAGGTTTTATCGGTACTTTAGTAGCAGCGGGAGATGGGGAGAGTGTGGACACAACAGCATTCCTTTCCAAACATGTCAGTTGGACGAAGGAGGAGTGTTAGAATTGCAGCGGTGAGGATCACATTAAGGAAACACTTCTCTTCCAAGTCCAAATGAAATAAGCCTAGTAAAAACCGCTTTGCCAAGACAATTTACAGTTACTAAATAATCTTCCTTCTCCAAACTTCCTCTAGCTGAGCACCTTTTTGAGGGAGATGCCTAAAATATATTCTCAAGAGCAGGTGTTGGTTATGATTTAAGAGTTGGCATATGCGTGTTTTATAACCAATATTTTTAATAAGTTGATGGATACGGTTTGTAACAACAGAATGTAGTGTGATATATCTGTTAGTTATTTTCTGTACTGCTGTGTACACAGGGTGTCTATCCCACACCGACGTGTCTGTCTCTATCAGGGAGCCAGGCTGGAGCTGGTACCTGGAGACTGTGACACTGTTTCTCCTGACATGATTGGGCTTGTTCAACTGCAGCGGGAGAAGCACAGTGAACATCACTGAGGGAGAACTGGAGCTACTTCACCCCCCCCAAATTCTCTAAATCACAGATTTAACAGCCCAAACACTGTTTCAAGTGTTAATGTCACGTGCACAAGTACAGTGAAATGCCTTTCTTGCAAGCTCCAAACCCAACAATGCAGTAATATCAAATGTAGCACAAAAAATAACTCTCTCTTACCCGAGTCTTAGAATCCTTCTCAGTAGAGGGTACCTATCATGTCCTGTAGACCTTGCCAATTTGATCCTGTGCTTCCCTCTATCTTCTCAAAGTTCAGTTCAATAGTACAAGTATATTCCTTCTAGGACCCAGCAGGTGTGGTGTTTGAGAAAGTCTCCTCTGACGAAGTAACCCAGGTGAGGTGAGTGTATAGAGACGACCAGGTGGAGTTTTGTTTCCTTCTTTCTTTCCTCCACCTCTCCCTACCTAACGACAGAGAGTGTGTTTACCCTCGGATGATGTCACTCTCCCTGTCGTGGGAGTCTGAATCATGGGCGTGAATCCTGCTTGCTGCACCCACTACCTGAGTGAAAGGACAGAGCAGGAGCTGTTGTAGTCCCCACTGATTTACTGCTTAAATCACGGAACAAGATAAATCTGAGCTGGTGAAAGAGCACAGCATATTCCTCACACACACACACACACACACACACACACACACACACACACACACACACACACACACACACACACACACACACACACACACACACACACACACACACACACACACACACACACACACACACACACAAACAGGACCACAGTGACTTGTCTGTGTGCTAGTAATCTTAATTTCATTGTCTCTACTCTGCTGATTTCCTGTGCTTTGTTAACTTGTGTAAAGCGCTGGGCCCAACGCAGGCCGTTCTGGCAGAGTAGAGGCCAATAGACTGTGGTATCGGATAAAGCCACTGACTCACACACAGACATGTATGTACAGGCAGGCTAAATTGCACAAGATAACCTGTTTCAGTTCCAATTCTCACGCCTTCAGCGTTAGGGCTGTGACAGTCATGGAATTTAGGATGACGCTTATTGGCCTACTGTAGTAACCATTAGGCTTATCGATAATCGGTGTTTGTATATGCTGTGTGATGATGCCCACAGACCTACTTTTCCCTTGACAGCTAAAGCTTTAGCAGTGGCCACCCCACTCTGCTCAACGCCTAGCGTACACATCTAACATTATGTCCACATCTGGTCTCCGCAGCAGAGTCACAGTCCGCTCTGCACACCAGCATCCTCTGAAACATTTTGGTGCCTCCTAGCAATGGCTTTGACCTTGAGAGAACGTTAGTGGTCGTCTGTCTGGCTCCAGACAACATAGCACTCTGCTCCGGGGTCTCTGAAGTGAAACATCTACGGGATTGGCTGGATTCATTCGCTAGGATTACTGATCAGATTCTTTCAAATGGCTCCAAAAAACAAAGGCCAGCCGCCATTCATTCCTCATTCACTCCCCAACACCAGAACAGACCTGTCTGCTTTTAACAGATGCAATTACAAACGTAATAATTGCCTTGTCATAACATGTATCCAAGACTGGAACTGAGTTTTTGAACAACTCCAATTCGATAATTGTTTTCTCCCCCCACCACTCCACTTCATAGCCTCCACCTCGACCCACATGACTACACAGCAAGGAAAAGCTTTCGAGAGCTGGTGTCAGTCAGACTATCCACCTCACACTATTTTGTTTTGTTGGGAAGCAATCTGTTCATGCTAGCAGACAGTCAGGGGAGGGGATAGCGTGTGTTATTTGTGGTGATGTGGTCACACAGGGCCTATTTGACCAGGGGTTCGAGGTGGGCTTACTCCCATGTTTGTGTTGGTACAGTATGTTGTTCAGAATCTGGGGTGATTACGTTGGCCCTGGACCCTGACCGTAGGAGCAGAGTAGGTGTCTGATTGCCTTCCTCTCCTCCTTCTCCCGTCTCAGGGCAGTGCTGGTACTGTGGTCTGGGCCGACTATGTTCTCCCTTAACCCTAGGATGCTGCTTGTTTTTGTTGTTGCATGAAAAAGTGCTTCCAGATACTGATTTCTTTGACTGGCTTTAGAAACCCAAATTGAGCTTTTTGTAGAATATTAATTTGGCCTTTTGCTGTGTGTTCTTGTCTTGTGGACAACAGACAGTGGTTTTTCGCTGTTGTAAGAAGTTTCCACTGACATGGAAACACAGAGGTTCGGTCGTGACCCTGATAGTGTATGATGATCTGTACAGGACTGAAACATTGGACGCAAACCAGTGTTGTGCATGTCCATCAACAAGTGAAATCCGTCATTCGACAGTGAGAGAGCCCGTGTCGTCACTGTCTCTCTACAATGATGAGTCAGTCAGTCAGACAGACAGTGATGAGCCTTGTGGCAGAGCGCCAACTGAAACTCACCTGTCTGAATCGATATACCTCTGTCTCTGGAGACGTTTCATTGCGTGACATGACAAAGTGCTCTTGTTGTCTTGATGTAATAGTGTGGTCTTCTACCCCCTTCCCCTCCGCCCCAGACCTTTTGCCTGGGGGATCTTAACAGATAAGAGAGGTAACTGATGTCAGGCCCTCTGATGAAACACACCGTTTGTTTCATTTCAAGTCCTTGTATATTGTTTTGATTGGAAGGAACACACGGACCTCTTCCCCACTGTGTGATTTGTAGAAGTAATGTTTAATTGCTGTGTTTGTAGACTAGCAGACCAGAGGTGTGTGTATTTGTGTGTGTGGTGTTCTCGCTGGACGTGGGAGGTCAGGGAGGTCTGAGAATGTTTACTTCCTTGTGTCTCCTGGCACTGAATTATTTGTAATTATTAAATTAAGGGTTTGATATTTTGGTTTCTTTGAACGTCTGGGCTCTGAAATAAACAGTGTGTGGAGGGCTGCATTCCAGTTGCTGTTTGTGCCGCACATTAGGCAGATAAAGAACTGTTACACATGTTAGAAGCAGCAGTACAGACCTCTCCTCAGGCCCTACACCAGACACATACACAAAACACCAGCTTGTTCAGACTCATGCACGCACAGTAGAAATTAGCACATTGTTTAATTTGTGTATTTGAACTTTAACCTTCGGTTCACTTTCTTTTTTGGGAATATTGAGGGTTTAAACTACATTATTGCTGGTTCTGTGGCCCCAGTGTTTTAATAGAAAATCTGTTGCAATCAGAGGGCTTTTCCCAGAAGGCCCTGATGTGAAATACATAATTCTGGTATTACAAAGATGTATTGTTGAATATTATTATATAGCTGAACAGCCGTCTCCCCCATCTATCTATTATATGAACCCCCAACGCATCCATCATACAGAGAAATGCCAGAACACAGGGAGTTCACGTCTCAACTTCCATTTCTCTTTCATTTTGTCTATTTCCTTTCCTTTAAGGGTTTACAAAGGCACTCTCTCGATCCAGCAGGCTCAAATCCAGCCTTTTACACCCCCTCCCCTCCCCTCGCCCCCTGAACCCAGTGCTGACTGGCTTTTCCTTTACACTAATCTACCTCACTGACCAGAGCTTTCAACCAGACACCAAGACCTCTACATGTAGCCTACAAACACCTGCACACAGCTTACTCAGTCAGTTGTCACCTGCTGCTCCTGTAAGTTTTAGTTGCTATTTTTACATTCCTCGTCAATCATGTTTGTGATTGTGTGGTTCGGCCCTGTCAAAACCTCATTCAGAGAAGTCCATTTTTTTCTGCTCGCTACATTCCAGCCGTTATTACACTGAAAAAAAATCTTAACGCAACATGTAAAGTGTTCCAAGTTTCATGAGCTGAAATAAAATATCCCAAAAATGTTACATCTGCACAAAAAGCTTATTTCTCTCAAATGTTGTGCACAAATTTGTTTGCATCCCTGATAGTGAGCATTTCTCCTTTGCCAAGATAATCCATCCACCTGACAGGTGTGGCATATCAGGAAGCTGATTAAACGGCATGATCATTACACAGCTGCACCTTGTGCTTGGGACAATAAAAGGCCACTCTAAAATGTGTAGTTTTGTCACACAACACAATGCCACAGATGTCTCAAGTTGAGGGAGCTTGCAATTGCCATGGTGACTGCAGGAATGTCCACCAGAACTGTTGCCAGAGAATGTTATGTTAATTTCTCTACCATAAGCCGCCTCCAATGTTGTTTTAGAGAATTTGGCAGTATGTCCAACCGGCTTCACAACCATAGACCACGTGTAACCACACTAGCCCATGACCACATCCAGCTTCTTCACCTGCGGGATTGTGTGAGACCAGCCACCCGGACAGCTGATGACACAGGAGTATTTCTGTCTGTAATAAAGCCCTTTTGTGGGGGAAAAGCTCCTTCTGATGCCCTGCCAGGCCCACCCATGGCTGCGCCCCTGTCCAGTCATGTGAAATTTACAGATTTGGACCTAATGAATTTGTTTGTTAACTTTTTTCCCTTATATGAACTCTAACTCATTTAAATTGTTGAAATAGTAGCATTTTTTTTAAATTTTCGTTCAGTATAGAAATATTAGGACAAGCTGTGTGTGTATGTACACACACACACACACACACACACACACACACACACAGTAATACATCCTCAAGTCTTCTTGGGTATGACGCTTAAAGCTTGGCACACCTGTATTTGGGGAGTTTCTCCCATTCTTCTCTGAAGATCCTCTCAAGCCCTGTCACGTTGGATGGGGAGTGTCGCTGCACAGCTATTTTCAGGTCTCTCCAGACATGTTCGATCGGGTTCAAGTCCGGGCTCTGGATGGTCCACACAAGGGCGTTGTCTTGGCTGTGTGCTTAGGGTCGTTGTCCTGTTGGAAGGTGAACCGTCACCCCAGTCTGAGGTCCTGAGCGCTCTGGAGCAGGTTTTCATCAAGGATCTCTTTGTACTTTGCTCCGTTCATCTTTCCCTCGATCCTGACTAGTCTCCCATTCACTGCCACTGAAAAACATCCCCACAGCATGATGCTGCCACCACCATGCTTCACTGTAGGGATGGTACCAGGTTTCTTCCAGATATGACGCTTGGCATTAAAGCTAAAGAGTTCAGTCTTGGTTTCATCAGACCAGATAATCTTGTTTCTCATGGTCTGAGAGTCCTTTAGATACCTTTTGGCAAACTCCAAGCGGGCTGTCATGTGTCTCTTACGGAGGAGTGGTTTCTGTCTGGCCACTCTAGAATTAAAGGCCTGATTGGTGGAGTGCTGCAGAGATGGTTGTCCTTCTGGAAGGTTCTCCCATCTCCACCGAGGAACTCTGGAGCTCTGTCAGAGTGACCATCGGGTTCTTGGTCACCTCCCTGACCAAGGCCCTTCTCCCTTGATTGCTCAGTTTAGCCGGGCGGCCAGCTCTAGGAAGAGTCTGGGTGGTTCCAAACTTCTTCCATTTAAGAATGATGGAGGCCACTGTGTTCTTGGGGACCTAAAATGATGCAGACATTTTTTTGGTCAACTTCCCCAGATCTGTGCCTCGACACAATCCTGTCTCGAAGCTCTACGGGCAATTACTTCGACCTCATGGCTTGACTTTTGCTCTGACATCAAAACTGTCAACTGTGGGACCTTATATAGACAGGTGTGTGCCTTTCCATATCATGTCCAATCATTTGAATTTACCACAGGTGGACTCCAATCAAGTTGTAGAAACATCTCAAGGATGATCAATGGAAACAGGATGCACCTGAGCTCAATTTCTAGTCTCATAGCAAAGGGTCTGAATACTTATGTAAATAAGGTAGTTTTGTTTTTAAATGTGCAAAAATGTCTAAATGGTTTTCGCTTTGTAATTATGGGGTATTGTGTGTAGATTGAAATTTTAGAATAAGGCTGTAACGTGAGAAAAGTCAAGGGGTCTGCATACTTTCTGAATGCTCTGTGTGTGTGTATATGTATGCATGAATGTGTGTGGATATATATATATTTAGTGTGCAAAGCTGTCAAAGGCAAAGGGTGGCTATTTGAAGAATCTCATATAAAATATATTTTGATTTGTTTAACAGTTTTTTGGTTACTACATGATTCCATATGTGTTATTTCATAGTTTTGATGTCTTCACTATTATTCTACAATGTAGAAAATAGTAAAAATAAAGAAAATCCTTGAATGAGTGGGTGTGTCCAAACTGTTGACTGGTACTGTGTATTGACAGTAGATGGATAGATTATGTAGTATATATCAAGAATACGTAGGATACAATAGTATAGGTACAAAAAATGTTAAATAGGATAGTCCTTGACTAGAATACAGTATATACATATGAATTTGGTAAAAAAGTATGCAAACCTTATTAAAGTGACCAGTGTTCCATGTCTATGTACATAGTCAGCAGCCTCCAAGGTGCAGGGTTGAGTAATCAGGTGGTAGCCAGCTAGCGGCAGTGACTAAAGTTCAGGGCAGGGTACTGGGCGGAGGCTGGCTTGTGGTGATTATTTAACAGTCCAATGGCTGAGATGGAAGCTGTTTTTGAGTTGCTCGGTCCCAGCTTTGATTAATCTGTACTGATCTCGCCTTGTGGATGGTAACGGCGTTAACAGGCCGTGGCTTGGTGGCTGACGTCCTTGATGATCTTTTTGGCCTTCCTGTGACACCGGGTGCTGTAGATGTCCTGGAGGGCAGACAGTGTGCCCCTAGCTGAGCAGACCACACCACCCTCTGGAGTGCTCTGCGGTTGCGTATGGTGCAGTTACCATACCAGGCGGTGATACAGCCCGACAGGATGTTCTCAATGGTGCATCTGTAAAAGTTTGTGGGGTCTTGTGGGGCCAAAACTCATTTCTTCAGCCTCCTGAGGATGAAGAGGCGCTATTGCGCCTTCACCACACTGTCTGTTGGGTGGACCAGTTCAGATTCAGTGATGTGTACGCCGAGGAACTTTAAGCTTTTTGATGTGGATGGGGCGTGCTCCCTCTGCTGTCTCCTGAAATCCATGATTGGCTCTTTCATGTTGTTGAGGGAGAGGTTATTTTCCTGGTACCACTCTGCCAGGGTCCTCACCTCCTCCCTGTAGGCTGTCTCGTCATTGTTGGTAATCCGCTGTTGTGTCATCTGCAAACTTGATGATTGAGTTGGAGACGTGTGTGGCCATGCAGTCATTGGTGAACAGGGAGTACAGGAGGGGGCTGAGCACGAACCCTTGTGGGGCCTTTGTGTTGAGGATCGGCGTAGTGGAGGTGTTGTTGCCTACCTTCACCACCTTTGGTCGGCCCGGCAGGAAGTCCAGACCTAGTTGCACAGGGTGGGGTTCCGGCCCAGGGCCCCAAGCTTAATGATGAGCTTGGAGGGCACTATGGTGTTGTAGGCTGAGCTGTAGTCAATGAACAGCATTCTTACATACACCATATATTCAAAAGTATGTGGGCCCTTTAAATGAGTGGATTCGGCTATTTCAGCCACACCTGTTGCTGACAGGTGTATGAAATTGAGCACACAGCCATGCTATCTCCAAAGACTAACATTGGCAATAGAATGGCCTTATTGAAGCGCTCAGTGACTTTCAACATGGCACCGTCATAGGATGCCACCTTTTCCAACTAGTCAGTTAGTCAAATTTCTGACCTGCTAGAGCCGCCCCGGTCAACTGTAAGTGCTGTTGTTGTGAAGTGGAAACAGCTCAGCCGCGAAGTGGTAGGCCACACAAGTTCACAGAACCGGACCGCCGAGTGCTGAAGCGCTAAAAAATGGTCTGTTCTCGGTTGCAACACTCACTACAGAGTTCCAGCAACATCAGCACAAGAACTCTTTGTCGGGAACTTAATTTCCATGGCCGAGCAGCCGCACAGAAGCCTAAGATCACCATGCCAATGCCAAGCGACTGCTGGAGTGGTGTAAAGCTCGCCGCCATTGCACTCTGGAGCAGTGGAAACGTGTTCTCTGGAGTGATGAATCACACTTCACCATCTGGCAGTCCGACGGACAAATCTGGGTTTGGCGGATGCCAGGAGAACGCTACCTGCCCGAATGCATAGTGCCAACTAATGTTTGGTTGAGTAGGAATAATGGTCTGGTGCTGTTTTTCATTGTTCGTGCTAGGCCCCATAGTTCCAGTGAAGGGAAATATTAACGCTACAGCATACAATGACATTCTAGACTATTCTGTGCTTCCAACTTTGTGGCAACAGTTTGGTGAAGGCCCTTTCCTGTTTAAGCATGACAATGCCCCATGCACAAAGCGAGGTCCATACAGAAATGGCTTGTCCAGATCGGTGTGGAAGAACTTGACTGGCCTGCACAGAGCTCTGACCTCAACCCCATCAAACACCTTTGGGATGACTTGGAACGCTGACTGCGAGTCAGGTCTCATCGCCCAACATCAGTGGCCGACCTCACTATTGCTTTTGTGGCAGCAATGTTTCAACATCTTGTGGAAAGCCTTCCCAGAAGAGTGGTGGCTGTTATAGCAGCAAATGGGGACCAACTCCGTCTCCATATTATTGCCCATGATTTTGGAATGAGATGTTTAACGAGCAGGTGTCCACATACTTTTGGTCATGTAGTGTAGGTATTTCTCTTGATCAAATGGGATAGGGCAGTGTGCAGTGCGATGGTGATTGTGTCATCCATGGATCTATTGGGGCGGTATGCAAATTGCAGTGGGTCTAGGATATTGGGTAAGGTGGAGGTGATACGATCCTTAGCTAGCCTCTCAACGCACTTCATGATGACATATTTGAGTGCTACGGGACGATAGTAATTTAGTTCAGTTACCGTTGCTTTCTTGTGTGCAGGAACAATGGTGGACATCTTGAAGCAAGTGGGAACAGCAAACTGGGATTGGGAGAGATTGAATATGTCTGTTAACACTCCAGCCAGCTGGTCTGCGCATGCTCTGAAGACGTGGCTAGGGATGCCGTCTGGGCTGGCAGCCTTGTTAGGGTTAACACGCTTAAATGTCTTACTCACGTCGGCCACAGAGAACGAGAGCTCACAGTCCTTGGAAGCGGCTATTTCTAGAGGCAACCCGGAACATATCCCAGTTTGCATGATCAAAACAATCTTAACCTCTCTGGGGCAGGTGGGTCGCAATCGTCCCACCGGCCAATAGCCAGGGAAAATACAGCGCGCCATATTCAAATAAAATGATATAAAAATCAAACTTTCATTAAATCACACATGTAAGATACCAAATTAAAGCTACACTCGTTGTGAATCCAGCCAACGTCAGATTTCAAAAAGGCTTTTCGGCGAAAGCATAAGATGCTATTATCTGATGATAGCACAACAGTAAACAAAGCGAGTAGCATATTTCAACACTGCAAGCACGACACAAAACGCAGAAATAAAATATAAATCATGCCTTACCTTTGATGAAATTATTTTGTTGGCACTCCAATATGTCCCATAAACATCACAAATGGTCCTTTTGTTCGATTAATTCCGTCGATATATATCCAAAATGTCAATTTATTTGGACCGTTTCATCCAGAAAAACACAGCTTCCAACTTTCGCCACTTCACTACAAAATATATCAAAAGTTACATGTAAATTTACCAAAACATTTCAAACTACTTTTGTAATACAACGTTAGGTATTTTTAAACGTTAATAATCGATCAATTTGAAGACGGGATGATCTGTGTTCAATACAAAAAGAAAACAAACTGACGCAACTTTTTTCGTATTGATCGAAATATCGTATACACCCTCATTTACGATAGCCCTACTTCTTCATTACACAAAGGAATAACCTCAACCGATTTCCAAGGACTGGTGACATCCAGTGGAAGCGGTAGGAACTGCAAGCAAGTCCATTAGAAATCTGGTGTCTCTAAGAACTCATTGAAAAGACAGTGACATCAAAAAAATAACAATTCTGAATGGTTTGTCCTCAGGGTTTTGCCTGCTACATAAGTTCTGTTATTCTCACAGACATGATTCAAACAGTTTTAGAAACTTCAGAGTGTTTTCTATCCAAATCTACTAATAATATGCATATCTTATATTCTGGGGATGAGTAGCAGGCAGTTGAATTTTGGCATGCTATTTATCCGAAAGTGAAAATGCCCTCAAGAAGTTAAAGCATGGATTCCGATTGGTCAGACCAGCGTTGAACAGTCCTTATCACGGGTACTTCCTGTTTGAGTTTCTGCCTAATGGAGGCGTGATCTGATTTGTCGAAGGAAGGTTGGGTGAAGCCCTTGTAGCCATCCCGGAAGGGAGAGTAGCAATGGTCGAGAATTTTTGATGTATGAGTAGCGTGTGTTGGTAAAACTTCAATAGCGTTCTCCTCAGATTTGCTTTGTTCAAGTCCCCAGCTACAATAAATGCGGTCTCAGGATATGCGGTTTTCAGTTTTCACAAAGTCCTGTGTAGGTCTTTGAGAGCCGTCGTGGTATCTGCTTGATGGGGAATATATACGAATGTGACGACGACCAAAGAGAATTCTCTCGGGAGGTAATGTGGTCGGCATTTGATTGAGGTATTCTAGGTCGGGTGAACAAAATGACTTGAATTCCTGTACATTACCACAATCACACCATGAGTAGTTAATCATGAAACATACACCTCCATCTGTCTTTTTCCCGGTGAGTTCTTTATTCTTGTACTGAGAACCCAGCTGGCTATATGGACGGGGACAGTATATCCGGAGAGAGCCATGATTCCGTGAAACAGAGTATGTTACAGTCCCTGATGTCTCTCTGGAAGGAGATCCTCTCTCTGAGCTTGTCTACTTTATTGTCAAGGGACTGAACATTAGTGAGTAATATACTCGGAAGCGGTGGATGGTTTGCATTCCTCCTGAGTCTGACTAAAAGTCCACTCCAAATTCTTCTTCCCGCCAGCGGCGTCTTGGAGCAGCCTCTGGGATAAGTGGAATCGCCTTGTGGGGTACGAACAAAGGATCCAATTCAGGAAAGTCGTATTTCTGGTCGAAATGCTGGTCAGTTACCACTGCTTTGATATCCAAAAGTTATTTCCGGCTGTATGTAATAATGCAAAAAACATTCTGAGCTAATAATGTGAGAAATAACACACACAACAACAAAAATACTGGAACATTGCTGGGAAGCCAGAAACCAGGTGACCATGTCTATCGGTGCCATTTTGAATGATACTGACTGCTTTTCTGATCCACACCCCTACCTTTTTTTTAAGGTATCTGTGACTAACAGACGCGTATCTGTATTCCCAGTCATGTGAAATCCATAGATTAGGGCCAAATGAAATGTATTTCATTTCACAGATTTTCTTATATGAACTGTAACTCAGTAAAATCTTTGAAATTGTTGCATATTGTGTTTAATATTTTGCTTCAGCGTACATAAATACAGTATGTTCGTATTTCCATAGCTTAGCTTTTCTTTAGAGGGGAATGGGCCTTTCCCTAAACTCTGTGAATGGCATTAAGAAACTAGGTGTTCATTTCTGATTGTGGCCTTAACTGAATACACAAGAAGTAGACTTGGGGCCCATTTCTGTAGAGGTTACTGCAGTATTATGATCTAGTATTTGCTCCATCATTACAACATCTGTCTATAGACCTGGATTCCTTTTGTGTTATGTCTGTTCTCAAAAATAATGATGATGATTGATCTTCTCCCATTTATAAAGTGTGAATTTACACTTATGAGGAATCGCAGTTTGACTGTGGCATATGCGATCCTCCTGCCCAGTGTGTGTTTGTTTGAGTATGCCTAATGATCTCTACATAAGTAGTTGGCTCTCATAAATCACCGGGTCCATAGCCCACTGACACACATGCATACACTCACGCACACACATGCACTGAAGAGAAATGGCCCCTTGATTAGTTTCACCAGACTGCAGTGCAAGTAGAACATTTTATCCTGAACCACAGCATGGCCAGAAAGAGACCAACTTGGCAGAAATTCAACAATTCTTACCCCTTTGTGTTAATTTAATTAAATTTTTTGAAATACCATATGTATGTACTGTACAGTTTTTTGTTTTGTTTTAAGGATGAAATCCACATCTAGACCTAGCAGTAATTTACCTGTACAACCCCTATGGTGTGGTAGTTCTGTGGTAGAAGTACCGTAGTCTATAGGAGGAGCTGTCTGTTTGACCTATTTGTCTCAGACACATTGGAGGAGGATGTGTGTCTCATTGTTTACAGTGGATCTTGGAGAGAGGGAAATCAAAGCAAACTGAAGCGAGGCGACGTTGATCGGAATGTTCTGAAAGGAGGTGATGGCTTCAAGTCTTTTCAGTCTTGTCCAAATCATTCAAAGACTTCTATGTTTATCAACGCTGTACACAAACACATCTCTCCTCGTGATCTCTCTCTTTAGGCTAATGAGGGCTGATGGCTTCCAGTCTGTTTCTGGACTGCCAGTTAAGGAGGCAGACAAACTCCGTCTCATGTCCATGACGCAGTGCTGTCTAAATTCAGTTTCCCTGTGTTTTATATCATATTGTACAACAGCTGATGAAACTAACACTGTAAAAGTGTGATAAAAAAAAAAATTGTATCAGTTATACTATCAGATAGTTGCTGATTTTGAAAATACAATCTACAAATTACCTTCTAATCAAAAGGTTTGCATAGCTGGGAGTTTCAGCTTTCCATGGTGACATCACTGTGGTAAATTGGTGAATAGACCAATAAACAACGAGTTCCAAACCTCTGCCAATAAAAGCGGGGCCGTACTTGTGAACATAAGCAAACATTTAAAGTCAAATGGGTTCTCCCGCAAAAAAATGCATATCATCCAATGAAAAGCGTTTGATTTACTTGCATGTGACCGAACGCTAAATTGTAGCTGTTCCCATCAGATAACATGGTACAAGTTAGCCCTATGCTAACTTCAACAGGTGGCACAGATTATATCCTGGCACAAGTGCATCAACCAATTCAAATAGTTGAATTAGTTGGATGTGTTCCAGCACTTCTTCACAGCTGTCCAACAGCATGTTCTGATCATCAAAGCAACTATCATCAAAGTGTATTTGATTGACTGGTCAAATTTCTCTCTGTGTAAAGTGCCTAGGCCACGTAATTGCCACAGATGTTTTTCGTTTTTTCCCACCTTTTGATATGCACAAAAATGAACTGCTATTTCCTAATAATCATAATGCACAGGCTATAATACATGGATGTGTGCACCTAAATGTAGGGCTACAATGGTTTATAGGCTATGTATTATTATAATCATCCACTTCGTCGCACATGTTTTTAATGGAGCACCAAGGAGCGGCAGTGAAGTTTTTTTCCTCAACAAAAAAGCTTGCTACAAGGGGTTAAAGTGCACTATCAATTGTGAGTTCACCGCTTTAGCAGTGGTGCCACCAAGAAGCAATGATGACAATGATGGCCTACATGACTGCTATTTGACAAATCCATGAGGCTCTTTTTTTATTTTTTTATTTTATGTATGATAAACTTGCATGTTGTAAGGACCTCCATTTATATTTTTCAATAAAAGCACATGGATGTGTGTGAAACTGATAAACAAAAACATGGGATTTTGTCATATATGAGAAAATGTTGTCTAACGTAGTAGTAGCCTAGTCAAGGATGCATCAGTGCAATATTGGCACACAACATTTTATTACAGATCAACGGAACAACTAAACCTTGAATTTGTAGGTTTAAAATATCCCTCTAGTGCAAGCATATAATCAGTACCACCTGATGAGGTTAGCATAAGGCTAACGTGTGCCATGTTATCTGATGGGACCAGCTACAATTTAGCATTATGTCACATGCAAGTAAATTTGACACTTTTCATTGGCTGATATGCATTTTGTGTGTGAGAACCCATTTAACTTGAAATGCTTCCTTGTGTTCACAAGTATGGCACCAGCTATAGTAGTTTTCAGTTTTACCCACCCCACTCAGACTACTCCCAGACAGTCCTAGCAAAATTCCTGCTTGAGAATTGTTGTTTGCTAAAAAGCTATTTTTCCCCATTTTAATGGAAATCTATTACAATAAGGTATTTAATTGATACCTAGAAATTATTTGATATAGAAACGGCTGCATTGGGCCTTTAATGACATCATCAGGTCATCACAGCTCGGGAGGCACACATCTGTCATGAGCTGGAGAGAGAGATTTAGGAGGGGGAGAAAATGAGTCTTTTTCTCTTGATAACCCTCATTTCTACCCTGCAGTAGGTTAAAGGAATGAATACCCTTAGACAATACTGCTATGTTTTCAGATCAGTCCTTCTGTGATCGTCGGCCAGATCAGAGACCACTTTTTGTTCTCCTTTCTCACCAACAAAAGTGAGAGATATGTGTAACTCAAGACGCACGCAGACACACACACACACACACACACACACACACACACACACACACACACACACACACACACACACACACACACACACACACACACAGAGAGAGAGAGAGACCGGTGGGTCTAATGTAGAGCCGACCTCTTGATCCCATCTGTCTGTGGGGGGAACACACTGCCTGGCCACCTGCAGCATGGCCTGCCGCTTCCAGGGGAGCACCCTAACTCACAGCTCTGCCTGGTGTATGGTGATGTCACGGCTGGCCTGGGGTCAGGTTGTTGGGTGCTGTTGGGAGGCCTGGACCGTGAGTAACATCAGCGCTGTAAGTCCGGCCTAAGCAAGTGAGCGAGGACCGGGGCAGTGTGTGTGTTTGTCATCCTATCTCTGTGCTGGCCCTGTCCTCTTCTCCTGGCTTTGTTGTGAGTCCTATTGTTTGTCTTCTGCGGTTTCCCTAGACTCCCTCCGGCCCACACACACACTTGTACATACAAACACATCTCCCCAAGTGTTTGGTTAGTGTGAGGCACAGGCTAAACATGTACGTTGAGTGTAAGTCCCCAAGCAAGGAAACAGCTCTCAGCTAGAGAAGTGCACCACACCACTCATAGACACCTGTTTGTGTTCTGAGCTCATCTCTACATGGGAAGTGAACCACTAGATTCTCTATTGACCATACATGGGAAATCAATGGAGACCACTCTGTCATATAGGCTAATTTTTTTATATGAGCATTTCAGAGAGTGGCCAGTAGAGGCCAGTGTGGAGTAGAGGTGGAAAAGGGGGACTGCATTTCCTCCGGCCCACAGTTACACCCTTTGTTTTGTTTAATTGAAGATGCAACAGTTAATTGAGCTTGCGTGGTATTTCATAGTTACATGTTAGTCAAGGGCTTGAGCTCACATTACTGGAATGATAATCACAGCCCTCTATCCAACAGCAGGGCGAGGGAGCCTGCATCCGCACACCATCCCTCCATCTCTCCTATCTTCTTTCCTCTCTCTCGCACACATGGTTGGATGCTGGAGTCCCAGTGATCTCTTCCAGATGGTTTACCTCGCCGAGCCACTCTCTGACCCTCCCTCATTCTCTTCCTCTCATTTCACTTTGTCTCTCTCCCCCTTTCTCTTCTGTCTCCCACTTTCTCTTCTGTCTCTCACTCTCTCACACATCCACAAACACTCCCTCTCTTCTCTCCCCTCACGGTCTTAAGGAGATACTTCCTTGGCACAGCAGACTTCCTCGATCTAATCCTATAAAACAAAGGTTTATTCTGTGGACACTGAGCCTCCTTCTCCCTCCATGTCAGGATTAGGGGCAGTGTGTGTGACTGACTGTGTGTGTATACATGCATAAGAGTGTGTCTTTGCATGCTTTTGTGTTTGTGTGTTTTAAAGTGTGTCGGCACCTAGTGCTGACTGTGCAGCCTAAGCTTCCCTGTGACAGTGTATATGTGTGTGTGTGTGTGTGTGTGTGTCAAATCCAAAAATCAAATCAAATGTTATTTGTCACATGCGCCGAATACAACAGGTCTAGATTTGACCATGAAATGCTTACTTACAAGCCCTTTCCCAAAAATGCAGAGTTAAAAATGAACAAAATGAACAAAAAAAAGTAAATAGTAACACAATAAAACAACAATAACAAGACTGTATACAAGGAATACCGGTACCGTGTGTGTGTGTCTTTCTTTCTCTCTGTGTGTGTGACCGTACAGGGCTGGAGTGCAGGCTGAGCTGAGGCTAGCCTGCGTCTGTTCCAGCCCGGTTGATTAGCCATTAGCTGGTGGCTGGCTCACTCTGGCCTCTCTAATTTCCCTCAGTAAGGGAATCCCTGTACAGCTCTCCCACCCCGGCCCTTCAAAGCAATCACACAAGGAAAACCACGACCACGCAGGCAGCATCCCAGCCCTCATTTTTGGGCTTACTGACCTCAGGCAGGGAATTATTTTGTCATAGTTCCTCCGGCCCATCTAATGCATGCTAACTCGCTGTCATCCTATTTGTAACTGAGACTCGGATGTAAACTGAGTGTACAAAAGATTAGGAACACCTGCTTTTTCCATGACATTGACTGACCAGGTGTAAACTATGATCCCTTATTAATGTCACTTGTTCAATCCACTTCAATCAGTGTAGATGAAGGGGAGGAGACAGGTTAAAGAAGGATTTTTAAGCCTTGAGACAATTGAGACATTGAATGTGTATGTGTGTGCTGTTCACAAGGTGTATGGGCAAGACAAAATATTTAAGTGCCTTTGAAAGGGGTATGGTAGTAGGTTCCAGACGCACCAGTTTGTGTCAAGAACTGCAACCCTGTTGGGTTTTTCACTCTCAACAGTTTCCCATGTGTATCAAGAATGGTCCACCACCCAAAGGACATCCAGCCAACTTGACACACATGTAGGAGGCACTGGAGTCCACATAGGCCAGCATCCCTGTTGAACACTTTCGACACCTTGTAGAGTCCATGCCCCGACAAATTGAGGCTGTTCTGAGGGCAAAGGGGGACATTAATATTAGGAAGGCGTTCTTAATGTTTTGCACTCTGTACATCTGAAGCGGTTCTCTCCTCTCTCTGGTCGTGACAACAGACAGATACACAGACAGCAGCAGTGACAGACAGTGTTATCATTTGCTCCACTAATGTAACATTGTATTTTTGCATTTGCACTCTTTACCCGTGTTATCCCATTATTAATGCAATGGCTTAGCAGATGGGTTGTTCTTCATTTTGAACATTTTACACTGGTAACTGAAGTAAAGCCTTTCATGGTAAGGATCACTGGTTGTAAAATCTGTGAACCTGTCCTTCGTCTACCTGCCTGTCCCTGTGTTAACCTGTGTCTGTCTTCCCCTGCAGGGCGCCCTGAGCAGCGAGCGGGACTACGAGAGTGTGGTGCTGATGAAGATGAGACAGGCAGCAGAGAGACAGAGACTTATAGAGGAGATGCAGAGAGAGGACGAGGAGAATGCAGCTTAGTACCAGGCCCAGGCCGCGATTCAATCCAAGGTGTGTCGTCTATAAGCGCACAGTGCTTGACATTTTAAAGGTAATTTCCATTTGAGCCGACATCTGTGACCTCCGCGAACGTCTGGGAAATTGCCTTTTAAAAGAAACGTTGTCGGTAGTGCAGGGCACAGCGCTTTAACAAGCCTTTCAATGAATCCTGGTCCCAGTCCAGCTCTGCCCAGCCACAACCCAACTCTACTACACACTTGATGCTTTAGTTTCATAAAGCACATCTCGTAGTTTTATTAGGAATTATCTGTTGAATAAACATCTCCTTTACAGAATGTGTTTTTCCTCGTTTGTCATTCACTGAATTACTACTGGTATGGCTCCGTTGGTAGAGCATGGTGCTTGCACTGCCAGGGTTCGATTCTCGGGGCCACCCATATGTAAAATGTATGCACGCAGGACTGTAAGTCGCTTTGGATAAAAGCGTCTGCTAAATGGCATAGTTTATATTATATGTTGCTAGTTACAACTGTAATGTAATGTCAACCAGTGTACTTTTTCATCCAAACCTCTTCTAAGACAAACAGGGGAACACGATTTATACTATGAAGTGGTGTTATCGTAACATATTTCAAAAGACCCCAAAGAGTTGAGCCATCCAACACAACTACACCAGATCTAAATGCTGCAACCATGTGATTTGCGTCTGTCACCATCACTCCATCTTTAACTGTGAAACGTTCTTTCATTACCATATCTTTGCAGCCAAGAGACTTGAGTCGTTTCCCTTGAATGCAATTTTTGTTAAATGCAGTATGTGTGTCTGTGAAACTAGTTGAGTCTTCCAACAGTCCAAACCACGACCATGTGATCAGAAGATGGGAAGGTCATGGCTATTCCATGTTTAATCGGCAATTAGCCTGGATTGGAGTGGTAGTACTGTAGGCAGGTTTTATGGGAATGCTTGTGGTCTCACGTGATAAAGGGAATATACTATGGAGGCCCTTATAGCAGCGGTGGTTATGATGATTGTTCCTTGGATTTTCTATATCTAAGGCTTTGCACCAATTTACAGAGGCAGTACTGTACAGTACTGTACAACTTCAAGGCTGTAAACTGTACTGTTGTATTTAGTACTCAAAAAAAAGTTTGATTCACCCTTATGTTTCCTTTGTCACGTGTTTATGGGTTGTGTTATAGTAAATACATAAGTTCCTCGAAAGTACCTGAACACTGAAGGTCATTGGATGACTGGTTGGCCCACCTATGGCAGTGAAACCAACTTCAGTCCCTAAAATCAATAATATAATTTCTGTACATCAATGGCATTCATGAACAATATGCTCATACAGTGTCATGACCATTGCACTAAGTTGCTCTCTTCCGATTTGTTGCGGTTCCAATTTCAGATGAGTTTCCCAATAGAGGCTATTAAAGGAGTTGCTCATGGAGGAAGAGGTTTCCTGATTTGACAGGCTACTGCTGGGAGCTCTGGTCAGGACCTGTCACTCTGAGCCAGACTGTGGTCACTCTGATGGGGAAACAGGCTTTTGTAACAGTCTCCTCTCTCCGTGGAACATCCCAAATACAAAATATATTTATTTTGTTGTCTTTCGGGGGACTATGGCGTAATGGTGTCTCAATTTGTGGGGTTGTGGCGTTTCCTCCTGTCATCGTGTTATTTAGGAGCCAGGCGGTCCATCCCAGTGATCTATCTTCCCGGCACTCCGCAACTCTCTTACACAACAACCAGCTGTGGTGTGGCACGGTGTGGTGTGAGCCATCTGGTCCCTACGCTGCTCTGTTCCCCCTCCTCTCCTACTGCAATATATACGCTCATCAGATGGTTCTGTTTATGCATTTGACGGTCTGCCTTTCATATCCCGCCTTTCATATCCCGGAGAGAAAAAAAGCCCAAACATTCATTGTCCAAATTACAACAGAGGAAATACAATTACAGTTCCCTTTCCAGAAACACATCCTGACCGTGCCCTGTGCCAGCAGACTGTGCTGCATGCAAATTAAATGGGAAGACACAGCGTCCCAACAAAGTCCATCCAATCAACAGGAGACCCGGCGGCATCTTCACAGCATTCTCTCCTCCTCTTCCTAGGATTCTCTGTCCGTGTGGAAACTGGCAGCTTCTCAGACGCCAGTGGAACCTGGAACTGTCATAGTCACGCCCGCATGGAGAAATTAGGGACCTTTTGATAGTTAAATGGTGGCCAAGTCACGGCAGAGGCAGCAGGCCCGGTGAAGGCTCAGTGATCTGGGGTTAGCCTCAGACACGCGCTGGCAGCCCAGGAGCTGCAAATGAGCCTCTAATGAAACCACCCAGCAGCAGAAGGGCTGGCTCACACTGTCTCTCTCCGCCAGGCCTCGGACAGGCCTCCTGCAGCACTCGTCACACTCACAGGACACAACCTGACTCTAACCTCGCCCTATATACTGAGCTTTGACTGGCCCACTTTGAGTCTCAGAAACCACCTAAACGGGTCTCAGAAACCACCTGGGCCTGAGGCGAGAAGGCATTGTTCTTACTGTTTTCTTAGGAAAGAGAGTCTCTGATGTATCCAACAAGTGTAATGCTAACCATATTCTACTGACAGATGGCAGATGGGGAGATCAGACTTCCAACCTGTCCTTTTAGTATACTCTACCTCCTTGAGAGTTGAGACGTGCCTCGGAACAAATCGGATACAAATGACATCAAATAATATTCATCTTTTATTATAATTGCCTCACATGCATCTCATTAATTTATATCACCTATGACAAGAAAACTACATCAATAGCTCTAATGGAATAGATTGTGTGCCATGATGGAGTCAGGATAAAGGAATGTTTGTAGACTGGTAAAAGTAAAAGGTAAATATTTGCTTGGCCTAAAGGCAAAGTAAAATAAACTTTGAAACTGATTAATCTCACACTTGACATTCAGGTTCAGTTACAGATAGGTACAAGTTGCAAT
Source organism: Salvelinus namaycush (assembly GCF_016432855.1). Taxonomy (NCBI): domain Eukaryota; kingdom Metazoa; phylum Chordata; class Actinopteri; order Salmoniformes; family Salmonidae; genus Salvelinus; species Salvelinus namaycush. The sequence goes on along the minus strand of NC_052334.1, from coordinate 28,137,203 downwards.
GACATGAACTATACTCTCTACTCAGGTAAAATGAATCTTGGTCATTTGAGCTGTAATTCTTTCTGGAATGTACATTGTCCTCTATTTCCCTGAAGTCTGTAAACCCATTGGTATGATAGATTATGAACAAGCCACTACTCACATATCTATTTGGTAGCTGCTCCAAAACATTGTAGTGCGTCTGAACGGGAGTACAAATATTTGACAAGTAGCGTCATTATACAAATTCGCTCATTTAAGGTCCTTTTATGTCAAATTCTGTACTTTGCTCCCCTTGCTCAAAAATGACTAGAAGGTAGAAAGAACCATTACATCACTGAGAGAACAGTAGCAGAATCAATGTATAGAATCCTCCGATTTGTAATGTTAAATGTATAGTATAGGTTTTCTCTGTGGCCCCTCATTGGACGGAGGACACTACAACCACAACCTCGTGGCCCAGGAGAACACACTCGCACTGACCCCCGGTCAGGTTATGCAGTCTGTCTCCTTGTACATGCACCACACCAGCGTCTGTCCCACGCCAGTCATGGTCACCACACGGAAGCCAATCTTCTCCAGCTTGTCCAACACCAACCGCGGAGAGTCGTCCACGTGGTACTCCGAGCTGCAAGAGGCACAAAGCATTGTTTTTCACGACCTGTAAAACCCATTGTAAACTCTGTCGTCTGGAACGCTAACACACGCAGGAGGACTCAATGAGCCAGGATTTTGCTTTTGTGATTAGTCCCTCAACACCTTTGGTTAATTTCACAAAAGCACTCGTGGCAGATCCGCAACGACAACACTTCCCTGTTCTGTGTTCCATCAGCTCTGCTGGTCTGTTCCCAAACTAAAGAACAGCAGTCTCCTTTCTGCTCTGGTACAACTTATCTTTCACTGCTACACCATTGTTCCATGGCTCTGTGACTGGCTCAAAGGTTTGTCATGATCTTGGGCTATGAAAGTAAGAGCCATTTCCTGACACAGTAAGGATGGATTTCGCTACACCCGCAATAACATCTGCTAAATAAGTGTATGTGACCAATAAGATTTGATTTGATGTCACTAGTGGACATACTGAACACTCACAAATTGTTCCCCAGCATGGTGGTTTTCCTGGCTCCCAGGTAGTTCATTATGGCTGGGTCAGAGTATTCATCTCCTACCATGGTTGGCCCAGTCTCCTGAAAAACAACACCTGCAGTTGAAGTCGGAAGTTTACATGCACTTAGGTTGTAGTCATTAAAATGAATTTTTCAACTACTCCACATTTCTTGTTAACAAACTATAATTTTGGCAAGTCGGTTAGGACATCTACTTTGTGCATGACAAGTCATTTTTCCAACAATTGTTTACAGAATTTTTTTCACTTATAATTCACTGTATCACAATTCCAGTGGGTCAGAAGTTTACATACAGTAAGTTGACTGTGGCTTTAAAACAGCTTTGAAAATTCCAAGACTTCAGAAAATAATTGTAGACAAGTCTGGTTCATCCTTGGGAGCAATTTCCAAACGCCTGAAGGTACCATGTTCATCTGTACAAACAATAGTACGCAAGTATAAACACCATGGGACCATGCAGCCGTCATACCGCTCAGGAAGGAGACACGTTCTGTCTCCTAGAGATGAACATACTTTGGTGCGAAAAGTGCAAATCAATCCCAGAACAACAGCAAAGGATCTTGTGAAGATGCTGGAGGAAACGGGTACAAAAGTATCTATATCCACAGTAAAACGAGTCCTATATCGACATAACCTGAAAGGCCGCTCAGCAAGGAAGAAACCACTGCTCCAAAACAGCCATAAAAAAGCCAGACTACGGTTTGCAACTGCACATGGGGACAAAGATCGTACTTTTTGGAGAAGTGTCCTCTGGTCTGATGAAACAAAAATAGAACTGTTTGGCCATAATGTCCCTCGCTATGTTTGGAGGAAAAAGGGGGAGGCTTGCAAGCCGAAGAACACCATCCCAAGCGGGGGGTGCTTTGCTGCAGGAAGGACTGGTGCACTTCACAAAATAAATAGAATCATGAGGAAGGAAAATTATGTGGATATATTGAAGCATCATCTCAACACATCATTCAGGAAGTTAATTAAAGCTTGGTCGCAACTGGGTCTTCCAAATGGACAATGACCCCAAGCATATTTCCAAAGTTGTGGCAAAATGGCTTAAGGACAACAAAGTCAAGGTATTGGAGTGGCCATCACAAAGCCTTGACCTCAATCCTATAGAAAATTTGTTGTCAGAACTGAAAAAGCGTGTGTGTGAGCAAGGAGGCCTACAAACCTGACTCAGTTACACCAGCTCTGTCAGGAGGAATGGGACAAAACTCACCCAACTTATTGTGGGAAGCTTGTGGAAGGTCACCTGAAACATTTGACCCAAGTTAAACAATATAAAGGCAATGCTACCAAATACTAATTGAGTGTATGTAAACTTCTGACCCACTGGGAATGTGATGAAAGAAATAAAAGCTGAAATAAATCATTCTCTCTACTATTATTATTCTGACATTTCACATTCTTAAAATAAAGTGGTGATCCTAACTGACCTAAAACAGGGAATTTTTAATATGAATAAATGTCAGGAATTGTGAAACTGAGTTTAAATGTATTTGGCTAAGGTGTATGTAAACTTCCGACTTCAACTGTACATTATTGCCACTATGTCTCTTTTTTTACAGCATTCAGTGTGGCAGACATACTAAAGAGAGATGTCCTTGTTGGCCTGAGGATCCCTTTGTATCCCAGCTCACCTGCATCAGCCTCAATACATGTTCATGCAATTTCGTTCATTAATTAGATATTTATGACCATAGCCGTAACTACATATGAGGACACCGAGGTCCAGACCTCTAATTTTTGAAACCTCGTCCCCCAAAAAAGAAGAATACAAATAGATTTTGTACACAATAAAGAAGATCAATTACGGGTCAACATTTTAAATATTGCTCCCAAGCTCAGAACGCTTATATTCTTGATCTGACTGACTTCTAATTGTGCCAGCCTCTTCGAACGACTGGAATCCTTAACAGTGGGTAGCTCGTTATGTCCGGAGGACGCAGGCGATTAACTATGAGAGGGCGGTCTCGCGGTACAGGCCGGGGGCTGGAGACATGAAACGAACTACCCCAACTCGGAGGCGGCTCAAGTAGACACATAGAGACGCTGCTGGCAGTGTTTGCGAGGTGCTGGACAAAAGGCAATTTTAAAACCGTCCTGCGACTCCTGCCGAGCCTACAGACATTCCCCAAACAAAACAAAAAACGACTCTCGGAGAATGAGTCAGTCTGTCGGCAGAGACTTTTATTGCCGTAAAGTTGAAAGACTCCGGCCAGCTAGAATGATAAAGTAAGAAGCTAACGTTATTAAACGGGGTCTACCTCAGCAGGAGCAAGAAATATGCTAATAAGTTCTCAACTTTGCTTTACAGAGAGTAGGCGTTTAGATAAAAGTGTATGCTCAATGGGATACATTGTGCTATTATATTCTAACAATGATGTGGCGCTCAGTGCTGAGGCAGGCTGCAATGCATTCAGGAGAAGGCAGAGGAGACAGAGGTTAGTATGTGGCTCCCAAACTTGGTGTCAGGGCCCTATGTGGGTCCCCTGAGAAAATCTGTGCTAATCTTATGAAAGCGAACTTTAATAAAATATGTTTTAACATCTCCATGGCCTATCTTCCCTATAGGCCTACAGTAACATGCAATCAAAAAGCAAACGAAGTTCTAAAAATGTCATGTTTTCATTGTGTAGAAATGTAGAACTAAACTTTTCTATACCAAACACTCAAACTGAACACAATTAATTGGTTAGAGAGGCCTGAAATATCACTTTAATTTGTAGCTTTAGAATGTGCAAAGTGTGTTGACATATAGTGCCTCCCACAATGCAGGTGGTGATGGCTGCAAGGTGCAGTTGGTGAGAAGCAGTCCCGTGTAGCTCAGTTGGTAGAGCATGGCGCTTGCAACGCCAGGGTTGTGGTCACCTTCATTTCTGTTACGGCTATACACGTCTGGCTCCAAAAGGCTACAAGTATGAAAATAATATGAACATGTATGCACTCACTACTGTGTCGCACTGGATAAGAGCATCTGCTAAATGATGTCAAATAAAGTGCAGTGACTTCATCAAAAACTACATGACCTTTGATCACATGATTTTTATCAAGTTCATGCAGTCGATGACCCATCAGTCACAATTCGGACAATTTTGAAAACCTGCAATACACTTTGAAAGGCGTGACTAAATAATAAGAGTGATCCACTCGAACGCGCCCACAGACAGGGCACTTTCATGCCATTGTCTCTTCAAAAAGTTGCAAGAAATGCGTTCTGTTGATGTCTTTCTTATAATAAACTTGTGCAGATTAATTACATTTCAATACATTTTTTAATATTGTTGAATTCAGATTAATTGTCTGGATTCTGTGATTGAGATTCTGTCCGCATCGCGGATTTTATAGGGCCCAGATGCATGGCAGGCCATCCACAATCTCAAAAACAATTGACCCAATATGCACAGAAATAGGCCTGTATATTTGACTGAACAGCGAACATGTGTTTTTAATTTGGGGCACAACATTGCCCCGTAGTTAGACTTATTTGTTTTGCTTCCACGTTTGAAAATGTTACAATGTTGCATAACAGAACATGGGTTGCAATGTAATAAGCGAAAATGTCAAATCGGCTACATTGTTGCAGAGCCATTGCCTGCCTTTACAGCATATTTTGAGTCTAACATTGCGTGCGTCAACTACAAGCATGCATACTGTATGACGAGAAGAGGAATACTAACCAGACGGATCTGAGTACTAACGAGTACATAGGGCATCGTGGATCTCAACCGTTTAACGGGTAGTCCCCCGGGAAAGGATGATTAGACGGTTACTTCAGAGACGCGACAGTCCCCTTTCCAAGTTGCTCTCGCACTGACAGCGAATGCGGAAACACCCATCGCAATGGACAAATCACAACTCTCACTCTCAACAGCTGTCAACAAAGCTGGTGTATGCACAGTGTGCTCGCGTGTCCAATATAAAGAGCAAAATAAAGTGTTAAAGCTATTAATTTAGACACGCAATGAAACCTATTTACATGACAAACTGGACTTAATGTGAACATGCTTTATATTAAAATAATATCTGATGTCATATTTAAGGATTTTTGTTAGACCTATTAAATCAGTGGCAATCATAAATGTAGCACGACTATTTGTTTACAGATATAGGTTTGTTTACATTTCATGGAGATGTTATCTGGGAAGTGAACTCTGGTCATGTTGCAATCAGAGTAGCAAGGCTACCCGTCTGACTCTGAACATATTGCCATGTTCATGTTTTTTTCTCAGTTCAACTAAAGTTGTTTATTTTAATTATGTGGCTTTGAAACGGTGCATTATTACCCACTGTTGCTTCAGCCAAGACATGCATGTGTAGCAATCGTAGTGGTTTCGTATGTGAAGAGCTTCTTTAGGCAACAAGTAAATTGGCTCGCATAACTACAATAAAAACCCTCTCTGTCAAAGTTCTAAGAGGTCGACCGAGTTCTTTTGTTTTTGTGACGTGTCTCCTGGATTTTTTTGAATTGTGAAATATGAACTTTCAACTTTCCATAGTCAAACACTAATTATCTTTAGCTATAGCCTACTCCAAATATATATTTAGCTCCTTTCAATATCCTCACTGTATTGATGAATGGTGACAGTATTTACAGGTCCTAAATATTAGGCTATTATATTGTCTTTTTAGTTTTGTTACAAAATACATTTTGAGCCAATATACATCAAGGTGCTGCTACTACACAGTCCTAATTAATGTGTTACTACACAGCCTGCACTGTGATTTTGTCTGCATGCAGTACTCAACCATATTTTTACTGTCTAGAACTCTAATTTCCTTTTCTGAGATGTATTCATTTCTCTTTAAGAGCAGCAAAAACTAATTTGGATTAGTCTTCTAAGGCTGTGGGGGAAATGAAAGACAACCTAATAGCCAAAGAACAATGGATGGGGACATTGATAAAATCAGCAATATGAATGTATTGTCCTTTTGATGACAAGAGGACTTGACAATCCATTTGGCTTTGCATGTCATGCTCAGTAGGGCTGGTAATTTATAGTGTGATCCCAGCTTGATATTGCTCTGATGGGAAGAGATGAATGGCAGTGAGCCAGACTTACATGTGGTTTTGGCTGTTGTTATTGTGAAAAACATATTATTAAAAAGATGTAACATGTTGTTTTGCGATTTTATACATTTCTTTGAACTCAATTTGAACAGCATGTGTCACATATGATATATCACTGACAAATTATAACCATGCTGTCTAAAACTTAGTTGATGTCTTTATCAAAGAATGTTTTCTACACTGCATTACACAGTGCATACTAACCCTAACCCAAGCTGATGAATACAGGCTATGCATTCCCATTGACACAGGTGGGAGGTTTGGTGAGAAGATTGCCACCTGCTGGCTTTGTAGACCAATGCCATCGGTAGGCTTATTCTAGTATTAGTAGTAGTGTTAAAAGGGAAAGGTGGTTTCCCAGAAAGTGTCTTTTTCGTATTTTTATCGCCCCCTGAAGAGCAGAGGAGACTTGATTCACGAAGGAAAACAGGAAACCAGTGGGGATGTCGCTGCTGTAGTCCAAAAACAAATGAAAGACTCCTGCCAAAAAAACTGTCTCTTAGAATGTGTTCCTGGGGCCCTCTGAACATCCCGTGGTTCTCTGAGGAACTTCCTGATCTAGCTCTTCTGTTGTGCATTATTAGAGCCCAGGGTCACCTTTACTGTGACCTGGAGGGACAGCAGGGCTCATCCTAAGAGCAGCCTTCCCAGCTGTAGGAAGCAGTTGACTGCTTTGACAAGGATCTCTTCTTCACCTTCTCACCACTGAGAAGCAGTGATGAGGGGAGAGATATTATTTACTGTCTGAAGAGTATTTCCCCACAGACGGCAGTATGAAGAGAATACTGCCACATGATGAGGAAATGTGAGGCTCCCCTTGGCCCCAAAACAGCAGTAGCTCAGTCCATCTTTATGAATACCACAAACACACACACACATTCTCCCTCACACACACTCAATCATGTTTCTTTGCTGAATGCAGAGGAAGCCCATATTTCACAACTTTTTGGCTTGCTACGTCCTGCCACCTACAATGCCAATTTCTAGATGTTTGCTTACTCTATGGTTGCAAAAGACACATTTATGTTTCCTGCTCTTAGGATGAGAAAATCTAAAATACACATGCTTATCCTTTGCAGAAGTATGATTTGTACACAAGGCATTGCACTGATAATCTGTCAATAGTCGGTCGCCTGCCGTTTCTAGTGTGCGGTTTTTACTTGATTTTGATAATGGCATTGTATTTATCATTACATTGTTATTGATATGTAAAACGATTGCAATACATGCTTATTAGAAGGCTTTGCCTTGAACCATATGACGTCTCCAAATGAAAAGTCACAAAGATTGGATATAGGAAGCACTTTCTGTATAGTTTTTTTATAACCTACCCTTAGAATAGACCAAACCCAAATGAATGATTCTACATCTGCATAGGCTGGGTTTCTATATAACACTTTGTGACATCTGGACATGTCAAAATGGCTTTTTAAATATATTTGATTTGATTTGTTTCTTTCAGAAGCTTTCACTGTTCATTGTTCACAAGTCAATGAGACATGGAGGAGTAGTCCTCTTTTGGATGAGTTTAACAGTTCTCTTTAATTGATTGGCTTCACCCTGACATCTCACAAGATGTACCTTTGGAAAGAGGGAGAACTTTTCACATGATACTTATGAGGCCCCAGCATCCCATTGAGCAATGCAGGAAGCCAATGGCTGAGGGATTTATTTGCTGTGAGGATCAGTGGGTGGGGACCAGAGACGAAGCTATCATACTAGACCTAGATGCTAAAGTGATCTGTTTAAATCATGGCCGTTTTTTGTGGGCTGGGATGAATTATACGAGACAGCTAAGGACATGAAAGATGTACACTAAGTGCTTACTGAAAGAGAAATCAAATAGTCAGCAATAAGCATCCAGCTGCAAGATAAGAGATTCAATTATGAGAGAACATAAGCAGGCAAACCTCCACTTGTATAGTGAAAGAACATGGTGTAGACACAGCTACAGTCTCTCCTTAAACCCCACATGACATTAGCGTCAGCTCGATTCAGTGTTTGTCATAATTCATATCTAAAAGCACGTTTATTGTAGCTGGAATAGAAATGAACAGTTACTAAATGGCATGGGAAAATCTCTTTATTGAGACATGCGTCTACTTGCTTGGCAAAGCCTCAGCGAGTGACTGTCCAACAGCTTTAAATCGAACCACACTGAAGTGGAGATATAAGAGAAAAGTGTGGTGAACTTTATACTTTAGTGACATTGTTGCATTGGGTCTTTAATAAAAGCAGACCAATGACCAATGTGTGTGTGTATAAGTGTGTGTGTATAAGTGTGTGTGGTTCACCTCAGGCCTGCGCCACAATCCCTGTGCTGTCCGGTGCTTCCTCCTACCTGACATGTGGAGCAGCTCTGAGAGGAGATTTATCCTTGACCTAATTTCTGCTCAGTAACTTTTCTAATTATGCTCAACAGCTTACATAAAGTAGCCCTCTGCCATAAATATTACCCAGCAGTCTAGTAACACCCTTGGGGACTCCTGTCTGCTACAGACCACTGTGCTCTCTCTCCTGTGGCTGTTCAATGTATCGTACCTGGTTTTTGTGTACTATCCGTAGACTGAGATTTGTTTTGCACTGGACGACAAAAGAATGTCTTTTTTTTTTACAAGATCTATCCTCCTCCATTGCTATACTGTTATGGTATTGGGAATAATGGCTGGCATATAGCTTTTTGGAGAACGGGCAATTTATAGTATCATTCTCCTCCTTCAGTATCTGTTCCCTCAGTATTCTGGGCCTGTGTCTGACCTCGGGTCTGGTCTGCATTCAGCAGGATTCATTATCAACAGTCTGGATGCTTCTGAGAGCACAGAACACTCCTCTGATCCTCTGTGTTATTTCAACACAACAGTCCTGGCAGCCACTTGCTAGTAATTCATTAAAATAAAAAAATCTCCCCTCAAAAATACAGAATGAGGGAGTTGTTTCGCAGAAGACAATCATAAAATAGAAAGAACATATTTTATAACAAGACATATTTTGACATAGTTTGAAAGAGGGGGAAATGAAACAAAAACGAGGTCAAGTAATTATGTACAAGTAAACATTTCCTTTTGCTTTAATGCCTTAAAAATGCAGGAAAAATCCATTTAAAGGCTTTATTGGGAGCAGTTGGTTTCATTGAAGGCTAGGAAGTGGACTATACAGTATGTCCTCCACATCTGTCAATTGAGGATTGTGAAGGGGTTTTAGTATAGGGCAATTCCATGATAAAGGAATTACGTTGAGACTCAGATTTTTCACTTTAATGATTTTTGTTTGGTATACATTTTAATTTCAAAGTTTAGCAAACAAAATAGTTGTCCAGACACCTGGCCTTCCACAGCACAGGAAGCAGGGAGAGGTCCCCTGGTTTACAGTGAAAATATGTCTGGCTGGCCACCATGTTCCACACTTAAGGTTATGTGAGGTGTTTTTGCATGACGCCATTTTGGACAACAGCTGGAGCAGCTTCGCTCCAACAGAGCGTGAGAAGAGGAACAGTAGTTTGAACAGAGAACAGAATAAAGAGGGGGTACAGGCAAATTGAGATGAAAACGCATTCTATCTTTGTGGGAAACCTCTTCAGGTCTGGTCTGGTGACATCACCTGACCAAATATTGTCATACTCCAGATACTAATGTCTGTGATAAAGGCTTGCTTCCCCTTGAAGAGCCATGTAAGTGTTTGTGATTTATTAAGACTGATAAACCAATAACTGATTTGTCAGCTACAAAGGCTGACATAAAATGTTTCTTCTCAACATAGCCTGCCTTTATTTTCCTTTAATAAATCATTGTGTTCTGGAGTCCATTGAAATAAATGGCCTCTGGTTCATCTCCACTTAAGACACCACTCAGTCTAACAGTGACCAAGTGGAAAAACAGTGGTGGTTGGTGAACCCAGATAGCTGTGTGACATATCAGACCACAGAGAGAGAAGCCCTGTTTATACCTGGTTCTAACATGCATCCTTTGTCCTGTTCCTGTCCACTATCTGATTGTGCACACATTTTTACTGACAATTAAAAGATGCATTGTGATCTGATTGTGATCAGATCTTCCTGACCACCTATGGAGGTAGTCAGACATGCATTGTGTCTGGATGACTTACAAGTGTAGACAGATCTTGGCAGTGAAACCATTTAAATCCTCATTATCCCGCCCATTGACAAATGTCACCATTCACTTATGCCATCAATATGTGTCTTAAAATTAATAAGTAAATATTATTTGGAAAAATAGCGGTGAAATAATTTACTTAAAGGGAGGGACATGAAAATCTGGTCACAATGCGGACACAGTGGGTGGATAAGAGACACGTTAAAATACCATGTGTAGACACATTGCTGAAAATGTGGGCACAATCAGAATGTGGACAAGATCAGGGCAAAGGACCCATGTTAGCACCAGGTGTAAACAGGGCTAGAGAGAGAGAGAGGGTCACAACAGCATACTGTATTATGAGGTGAAAAAAGGCTTGAAGGGTTGCAGCCTTACTGTAGCTTCAGCTCTCGATTTAGAGGCGTAGAGGATAAAATGAGTAAATTATGTGACAATGATGTCATTGGACTACTGGCTTTGATGAAGTCCATATGTCTGGGGGGTTCTCATGGAACAAGTTCTTTCTGGTACCTTTCAAATGAGGAACCATACGTTATACCCCCTCTAGAAAGAAAGCCCAGAGAACGTGACCACAGCACCGCTGGAGAGAACTGACCATTACCAAGACCTTTCAGCATTATACATGTCTTTATGAGATTAGGCTAGAATGTGCAGGAGGTACTGTAATAGTTATAACTTCTGAATGGGATTTATTGTAGAATTTCGGAGACATGAGATGTTTAGATTGCACAACTACGGTGTGTAGAATAGAGGTTCCATTCTGCATTGCACTATACAGTATAGGCTGGGATTACTGACAATCTGTCAACAATTCTGTTTCATTACGTTTTTGTGGTAGGTAGATATGATTTATTGTTGCAATTTTATTGTTGCAAAAACACTTCCGTGAACTGACCATTAACACATTGGAATACTTGGGAAGTACGTAACTCATGAGTTAGTACTGTAACTCATTTCACTTCCAGGAAAATTTGTATTTTCTATTTGGTTTCAAAACATGATTAATGCTGTTGAGGTAAGAGTCACATTCTTCACTGTGTTGGGAGGGCTGCACTGTCCCAACTGGTCCAAGACCAATACCTCACTGACACTTATCTAGTTCATAATTTGCTCCCATTTTACAAGCTCTGAGGTGCAAGGTCATGGAAAGCACACATACGCACACACACACGTATTGTAATAAGTGTGTAGAGGGACTGGGGAGGATGACTAACGAGGGCCACAATACATAGCCTCCATTTATTTTATCGGCCTTACCCCCTCTTTTCTCCATCTCTCACTCATGGGAGAGAAACCACATGCATAAAACTCCTCTTGTTGCGTCAGACAGCAATGCATTCCATTGTTTCATCATTCAAATGCTGCATCTTTTCCTTGCTCCATTTAAAGTATTCACACCCCCCCACAACCTTTATAACAGGAACCAAAGGGTGATGAAATAACTCTGCCATGCCTCCACCAAGCCTAGAGCCAGAGATGATTTTTCTGACCATGTGGTCTGGTCTATCTACTATCCTGACCAGCAACAACAGCGGGCCCACGTTTTAAGACTTTAGGACCTGTTGTTCTGTTGTTCTGGTGAAGTAAGACTCCTGTCCCTGAAGCATGCAGAGTATTTCTGTGGCTTTCCAGGAAAGAGGAGTGTGTCCCTGAGTTTAGAGAGAGCTGATATGTAGTTGACTCAGCGCCATAGCAGGCCCCCTCTCCTCTTCTCCATTCCTTATTTCCTCATCCCTCGCTTCCTCCATCCACTCATCACAGAACACATGCACCAGCCTGGGGTGAGCGGCTGCTTCTGATTCTGGGTAATAGCCATCCAAACTGGGCCACAGCCTAATGAATCATTTCCTCCAACATACTGTGAGAAAATCACTTTCAGAGTTTTGGGGTAGGGGACTGATTCAGTGTGGAGCGTTCTCTCTTCTTCGCCTCGCCTCTCTCCTCTCCTTCTGTGAGGATGAGCCAATCAGCCAATCATGTGGTGAAATGCAGTACAGAGCCAGCAAAGCAGAGAAGGTTGTATAATGTCTTTTCTTGTGCTGTGTTGTTTCTTTGATGCCGCAAACTTGTTAAATACGATACTCAAGAACCAAATGAGCATGTGAGTGTGGAAATCAGATGTGAATTAAAATGTTTACGCTTGGTCCTCTCTAATGGTGTGCCCCCCTCTTCTACACCCCTGGGGGCTACAGAGGATCACGCGGCCCAGGTTACCCTCCTTACCCCCCCGACAAACACACGCACACACACACACACACACACACATATACGGCAGCAGCTTGCTCTCTGTCACGTACCATCTCCCCCTGGGTTCCTGGACCTCCCTGCTTCTCAAGCTGTGTGACTTGGCAGCTCTCTCTCCACAGCACAGTACACAGCACCCGGGAGGTCACCGTGTGTGTGTGTGTGTGTGTGTGTGTGTGTGTGTGTGTGTGTGTGTGTGTGTGTGTGTGTGTGTGTGTGTGTGTGTGTGTGTGTGTGTGTGTGTGTGTGTGTGTGTGTGTGTGTGTGTGTGTGAGAAAGAGAGAGAGAGAGAAAGAGGGGGAGAGATATGATGGGGTTACACGCTACAGCACAGCTCCATGACACAGGTATACTGTATATTACTGTGTAACTAGACTCAAACTCCCCGCACGGGTGGAATATTCCTGAACACTGATTCCCTCCTCAGATTCTCATTGATGCTGTAATGGTCCCTGTTCTCCTGCTGTTCATGTTAACTCCCCTCCACAGCTATGTATGGCTTCCCCACACACAGTCCCTCATAGGGGCCTTGTCCTCTGCCCCTCTGGGCTGTTTGGCTTGGCAGCCTGCCTTGATCTGTCCAGACTCATGTCCCAGTCGTCACGGTACAGTTTTAGGACTATTTTCATGCATGTTGTATGTTGATGCCTTGGAACCCCTCATTTACAATCCCCAGCCCACTCGTCTAACTCAGTGTCAATGTGGTCCATGGCAGGCAGCTGGGCCTAAGGATGAGGCAATAGTGAAACTGAATCCCACAACAAGAGCTTTGCTTAACCCTGATGTCCTGTTGCTTACCACAGCCTGGACCTGGACCCCACTGCTCCAATCGGAGAGTCAGTGTCATGGTCCACCAGGAAAATGGGCCTGTAATGGGCCTGCAGTTATCGCTCTTCTCCCCACGTGAACAAAAAAACAACCAGATGACTTAACCCTATCAAGTCACAGATTATATTTTCCTCTACATTTGTTTGACTCTATCAAAATAATAGTGTTTTTGACTAAAAGCTTGAAAGCAAGTATAGGGTTGTATTCAATGCCTTTTGGATTTAAATCCAAACACAAGAGCAGACCAGCGCAATCTCTCCTGGAATTTGCCGTGCAATTGTTGTCTTAACTGTCAACTACTTAAGAGCACTGCATAATTCTTCAGCTTTTTGAGCATTCTTACATTACCAATATGAAGATCTGCCAACGTTCAGTGTGCTTTAAGTTTTTTTTATTTCCCCCCTGCATGCGAGTTTTCTTCCAATGCCCTATGCCACAATAACTTGCCTAGTCAATTAGTGGTTTTGGCAGCGAACCTTCCTTGTATTCAGTCTGGCCACCTCCAATAATACATGTCCTCAGCACACATGGATTCCCATCAATAACAGGGCAATTTCCTCAATCTGTGTGTACCAGTTACCATGGGGGCTGGCACAGCTGACAGATAGCTTTCCTTACTCCAACTTTGTTATAAATGAGGGTCTGCATGTTGCCCAATCCCAGCCCTGCCTAGTACCTAGGGCGTATCATTTCTGGATGCAGACACAGCTGAGGATTGTGCTGACTCTCTCTCTCTCTCTCTCTCTCGTTCTCTCTGACATGTTGAACCCAGCTCATTCTCTGGCCAACACACATGCAGTTATCCTAAATCTCTGTGTTTTTCTTTGATTGACTGTCCTCTTGCCCATATTCCACTACTTTTCACTCTGAGATCTCTCTTTATCCAGGAATCTGTCCTCGTGAAGAGCGTTTCTCATGTCATTCAGTTGGAAACGTCTCCAGAACTAACAGAGAGGACGCCATCAGTCTAGATAATGAGATGATTGAGCACCTTCCACTTTGAAGGAGCCTTTGTTGCAAGAATATTTGGATTGGTTACTGTTATGGATTATATAACTGTCTCCCACGTTCCCTAAACTGAGCCCTAAACTGCCATCTACTCATGTCTCTTCTCCTCTTTGTCGTCTCCTCTTCTCTCTCTTGTAGGGGCCCAAAACTGTATTTTGGTCATTCCACCAATTCGGTGCCTTTTGAGAAGTGTAACTTGGGTCCAAAAAACATTTGATTTCACCTAATAAAAAAAGGTGTCATTAAGAGCATATTTTCAGCTTCATAAAAAACATCTCAAGAGGTTAAAAACCTTTTCTCAATAGGGGGTGCTGTTTGCACTTTGTAAAAATTTCGTTCCCAAATTAAACTGCCTCGTACTCAATTCTTGCTCGTACAATATGCATATTATTATTACTATTGGATAGAAAACACTCTCTAGTTTCTAAAACCGTTTGAATTATTTCTCTGAGTGAAACAGAACTCATTCTGCAGCACACTTCCTGCCAGGAAGTGAGATTTCTGAAATCGAGGTCTCTGTTCTAGGGTCAGTTTATAAATTCCCATGTAAGCTATGGGGCTACATGCACTGCATACGCCTTCCCCTAGGTGTCAGTAAGCGGTGAGAATTTGAATGGAGTGGATTGCACCATCTGGGGCACTATAAAAGCTCTTGGAACGGGAAGGTCCGACCTTTTCAACGGGGGGCCTGACGCAGGAGGGACATCACCATGGCGTCCTGAAAAGCTTTCGTTTTAGCAGTTCTATATCTCCGGCTCTGATTTAATTTGATTTTTGTCTTAAAAACTTCATAAGGTAGTTAATTTAAACCGACTTATAGCAGTTTATATCAGTTTATTGCGATTTTCTGGAATTTCTTTGTCACGCGCTATCGCGAGTTGGACACCTCTCCGGCACATGGCTAGCGTTAGCTGCTATTTCTACAGGAGAAGAGGACATCTTTCAACCAAAAGACGATTGTTCTGGAGAAAGGACACCTTGCCCAAGATTCTGATGGAAGCTCATCAAATAGTAAGAAGTCTTTATGCTGTTAATTCGTATTTATGTTGACAAATGTTAAACAATAATTCCGCCATGAATTTCGGTGCGGTCTCGCTTTAGTGCACGCTGTATGCGTAGTAACGTTAATTTAAAAAATCTAACACAGCGGTTGCATTAAGAACTAATGTATCTTTCATTTGCTGTCCAACCTGTATTTTTTAGTCAAGTTTATGATTAGTTATCAATTAGATTAGGTGCCTCTCCAAGATGGCGCCGGACAGATTGCTTGAAGTTTGGCCACTAATCACATTGTATAACCACGATTTGTGCCGCTACATATGCACATTTTCGAACAAACCCTATATGCATTGTGTAATATGATGTTACAGGACTGTCATCTGAAGAAGTTTATGAAGGTTAGTCAAAAATTATATATCTTTTGCTTGTTTCTTACGATCGCTAACCTTTGCTGCTGGTAAATGGCTTGTGTTTCTGGCTATTGTGGTAAGCTAATATAATGCTATATTGTGTTTTCGCTGTAAAACACTTAAAAAATCTGAAATATTGGCTGGATTCACAAGATCTTTGTCTTTCATTTGCTGTACGCTGTGTATTTTTCAGAAATGTTTTATGATGAGTATTTAGGTAATTCACGTTGCTCTCTGTAGTTATTCTAGTCGCTTTCGTGAGAGTTGTGATGGTGGCTGCAATGGTAAACTATGATTTATACCTGAAATATGCACATTTTTCTAACAAAACATATGCTATACAATAAATATGTTATCAGACTGTCATCTGATGAAGTTGTTTCTTGGTTAGTGGCTATTTATATCTTTATTTGGTCGAATTTGTGATAGCTACCTATGCAGGAAAAAAATGGTGGAGTAAAAAAAGTGGTGTCTTTTGCTAACGTGGTTAGCTAATAGATTTACATATTGTGTCTTCCCTGTAAAACATTTTAAAAATCAGAAATGATGGCTGGATTCACAAGATGTGTATCTTTCATCTGGTGTCTTGGACTTGTGATTTAATGATATTTAGATGCTAGTATTTACTTGTGGCGCTATGCTAGGCTATGCTAGTCAGCTTTTTTACTGATGGGGGTGCTCCCGGATCCGGGATTGTGTGGAAGTAGAAGTTAAATTTAAAAAAAGACTATAGTGCCTATTAAGTTACAAATAAAGTAACAGGGTTGACGGTAACAGGGTTGATGATTTCATCATAAATCAACCCACCCTTGTGAGGAGCCTGTCTATCTTTGGGTAATAGGTTTGAGGTGTTATGCTCGACCCGTTCAGTTTTCACCACAAAACACCACAAAAAGAGTAGAACCAGCTCACCTGCTTTTACACTATGATTTGACTATTAGATGTTCAATGTTTCTTTTGAAAAATATATTTAAGAAGGAATAGTTTCACCATATTGAAAATAGTTTAGTACACGTAACAGGGGTGACCTTAAAATGAAGGAAAGATGTAAATGAATCACTAATCACATTAAATAAATAATAATCTTCAGAAATGACTGTCAAAGCAACAAAATAACTAGGGCTTTACAACGATAGTGAAAACTTTGATAAATGTTGGGGTTAAAAATCTTCCTAGAAGTCAGAGGGTGCACGGAGGGACATGAATTTGACACTTTAACAAGTCTTTATTCATAGAAAAAAAATCTGATTTATTTAATTCTTCATGTGGTCTATATTAAAAGGCACTACATTTAATATAACAGGCTTTTAAAATTCAATATTGGCGCACAATTATACTTAAAATATCAAAGGCAAAAGGCACTCTTTTCGTGGAACGAACCACCTGTCGTTATAACCATATCTCTCCTCTTCTTCCCTCGCTCCAACCTCTCTTTCTCTTGTTTCTCGCTATTTCTCTCTCCCTCTATCTCCCTCTCTCCCTCTCTATCGCTCTCCTCTCTCTGTGGCCAGGGACAGCAGCTGGCTGCACTTTGTTAAGCGACCGTGAGTGTGGTCGGGTGACATCACTGGGGGGAGATATCTTTGAACAAGATCTACAGGCGAAACATTACGGGCTTAATGCCCTCATTACCATGGACATGGGATCATGATGCAATCAGGGTCACTCAGAGGCCTTTTGGCTCTTTTATCTACCTCTTATTTTCCATTATCCTCAGTTATTATCTAATCCCCCTAACTATGTTCCCTGCAGCCCATACCTTGGAGTTCTACCGCAATTCTGGACATGGAGCAACAATCAGAGGGTGTTGGGTGACTTTTTCTTTGTGTTCGTGTGTGTGCATGCAAACTGAAGTGTGTGTACGCTTCGTTAATGTGTGTGAATAGGTTGGTGCACGGCTCCAATGCAACTTTTACTCTCTAAATTAATTTAACTTTTATTTTCTTTGGCTCAGAGCCATTAGGATGTTTTCCATTGGCATGTTTTCCCCTAATTCTGTTTACGTTTAGAAACGTCACTTCTAATTGACAAAGATTGGGATAGGAATGCTCCCCTCATGTACTCCCTGTTCACCCATGACTGCATGGCCACGCACGACTCCACCAGGTTTGCTGACTACACGACGGTGGTAGGCCTGATCACCAGCAACGATGAGACAGCCTACAGGGAGAAGGTCAGCGATATGGCAGTGTGGTGCCGGGACAACAACCTCTCCCTCAATGACAGTAAGACCAAGGAGCTGATCGTGTACTACAGGAAAGGGGGAGGGGGGCACGCCCCCATCCACATCGACAGGGCTGAAGTGGAGCGGGTTGAGAGCTGTCCAAATCACTAAGGACTTTAAATGGTCCACTCACATGCGCACAGTCACGAAGAAGGCGCTACAGCGCCTCCTCCCCCTCAGGAAGTTGAAAAGGTTTGGCATGGGCCATCAAATTCTCAAAAGGTTCTACAGCTGCACCATTGAGAGCATCTTGACTGGCTACATCATCGCTTAAGACTCCAGCCACTCAAGCCATAGACTGTTCTCTCTGCTTCCGCATGGCAAGTGGTACTGGTGCATCAAGTCTGACACCAACAGGATCTTGAACAGTTTCTGTCACCAAGACTGCTAAATAGCTAACAGAATGGCTACATGGACTATCTGAGTTGACTTGAATTTACTTTTTTATTTTTGCACAAAACACACAATACCCCATAATGACAAAGTGAAAACATGTTTTTAGAAATTTTGGCACATTTATTGAAAATGAAATATAAAATGTCTCATTTACATACAGTAAGTATTCACACCCCTAAGCCAATACTTTGTAGAAGCACCTTTGGCAGCGATTACAGCTTTAAGTCGTCTTGGATATGTCTGTATCAGCTTTGCACATCTGGATTTGGGGATTTTCTCCCATTCTTCCTTGCAGGTTTTCTCAAGCTCTCTTAAGTTAGATGTGGAGCTGCAGTGAACCGCAATCTTCAAGATTTTCAATGGGATTCAAGTCTGGGCTTTGACTGGGCCACTCAAGGACTTTCAAATTCTTGTTCTGAAGCAATTCCAGCATTGCTAAGGCTGTATGCTTGGTGTCATTGTCTGTTGGAACGTAAATCTGAACAGGTTCTCATCGTGTATTTGGCTCCATGTATTGTTCCCTCTATCCTTACCAGTCTCCCTGTCCCTGCCGCTGAAAATCATCCCCATAGCATGATGCTACCACCACCATGCTTTACAGTAGGGATGGTGTTAGATGGGTGATGAGCTGTGCCTGGTTTTCTCCAGACATAGTGCTTTGCGTTCAGGCCAAAGTAAAAATGTTGTATTATTAGACCACAGAATCTTTTGCCTTGTGCTCTGTTTTTCATGTTCCGTTTTGCAAACTCCAGGCGTGCTGTCGTGCCTTTTTCTCAGGAGTAGCTTCCATCTGGCCACTCTCCCATAAAGCCCAGATTGGTGAAGTGCTGTAGAGACTGTTGTCCTTCTGGGAGGTTGTCCCATCTCAGCCAAGGAACTCTGTTCTGTCAAAGTGGTCATTAGGTTCTTGGTCACCTCCCTGACCAAGGTCCTTCTTGCCCAGTTGCTCAGTTTGGTTGGACGGCCAGCTCTAGGCAGAATCTGGGTAGTTCAATATTTTTTCAATTTCCCAATGATGGAGACCACTGTGTTCTTGGAAACTTTCAACCCTCTAGAAATTGTTTTATACCCTTTCCCAGATATAAGCCTCATCACAATTCTATCTTGGAGATCTACGGACAGTTCCTTGGACTTCATGGTTTATTTTCTGCTCTGAAATACAATACCAACCTTATATAGACAGGTGTGTTTCTTTCTAGATTATGGCCTATTGTGTGTAGATGGGTGAGAAAAAAATCTATTTAATCCATTTTGAATACAGGTTCTAAAACAAAAATATGGATTAAGTCAAGGAGTATGAATACTTACGAATGCACTGTATCATCCAATGTTACATTACATACTTAAACACACCCTTAGAGGGTTGCAGGAAGAAGGTGTGATGTCAACTTAAGGCCATGCCAAACCGAATAAGTGCTGTGGGATATGAGTTATAGGGCTCCATCCATGTTTGGGAATGCTGCTCTTCTGTGTCGGAGAGCGTCGGGATGTGGAGCGGAGAGCCGGGAGTGTTTTCTCAGCCGTTTCAGTCAGGAGGGGGATGCAGCTAGAGCTCTCTGCACTCTGACATCTGCACATTCTTCTTTAATGCTCAGGTTTTGCATGAACGTCACCAAGCCTATCTAAACTGACAGTACTGCTGGCATGCACTTACACCCATCCTTGAACATCCACACACGCACTAGCTTACATACAAGCGAATCCTCTAAACCAGATCGATCCTTATTTGCAGTGACTTGCAGAAATCAGGCACATAGAGACAGTGAAGTGGTGAAGCATGGTTTTGAGAGACTAGGAGGTGAACTGTCTGTATACAACCAAACGTCATGTCCAGAAGCTGTAAACTGCTCTAAGGTGGGGCCTTTTCCAAGGATACAACTTAAATTGCCAGACTTGTAAGTGGATTTTGCCCGTTTAATTGGAAAGTTACTCAGTCGATATAAAAGCCTATAAAGTTTACAGCCTTTAAAACGCCAAACAAGTTATGATAGAGCAGGATTAGTGGTTGAGCTCATGGTTAGAGTATTGGTAGCCTGGTTGAGAACCAGGCTTCTCTAATCGTAAAGGCGGTGTGACAACAATGTGATTTGGAGGTATGGCTACATGAGACTAGAGTTTTGGTAATGCTGATAAACTGGTCTGGTAGCAGGATGCCAGATACCAAACAGTGGCAGTCATCCCTCCGAAACCACTTTACGTTATTATGAAAGCATGCCACAAGTGTGTGTTGGTCTGTGTGTTTCAAGTTTTTATTGTCACATGCACAAGTACAGTGAAATGTGTGTGTCCGTGCGTGTGTGTTATGCTGGTAGATTTCAAGAGCTCTCGAACTGGTCCTTACTATTTTCAAACCTGTGGCCGAACAAGGATGCTCCAGAGCCCATGTAACTCCCAATTTCTAACAAATGAACAATACAATAACTGCAACAAGTGTATTGCTCGTGTGTAAATAGTAACCTATCTCGGTGTGTACACATTTCCTCTGAAACTGGCAGCCCACTATCCACATACATTTTATTGGGTAAAGTAAATCTCTGCCTGAGAGAAAAAAAGGACAAAACAGAGTGTAGCTGTTGTCAGCAGCCCCTGGCAGTTCTCAGACCACTGTGATTCAGGCTTCAGTAGTGGAGGAGAGAGCGAGAGGGAGGAGGGCTGGCTGGGTTTATTTATACTGGCGTAGAGGAGAAGCGCTACCTTGGAGGTGGTGGGCTGTGGAGGCCTATACATCTTACCTCCTGGCAGCTAATTTGGCAGGGGGTGGGGGGGTGCAGCTCTGTGTAGGGGGAGACTGTGGAGGGGGCTGTGGTGTGGTGGCTGGGGGGTACGACGAGGGAAAAGGGGCCTACTCTGCTGGGGAGTCAGCCAAAGTGCAGGCCTCCCTTAATGGGTTCTCCACTGCTATGTGATCCCAGCTCGGAGAATTGGAGCAGACACCCTGACTCCTGTCTTCCTTGCTCTCTCTCTGTAGCAATGGGCTGGACTGTGTGAGAGAGGGGGTGGGAGTCATCCTTGGCTTCTGATGCCTCTGACATGAGGAAAGGTGATGGTGAGTAAACCACAGCCACTTGTGGTTCTACAGTGTGATTGGAGTCGCACACTTAGTGTAACATGCTCACAGTACATGGAGGGAGGAAGTGCTTCTTTATAACTGGAGCAGCATCTTCTCAGTGAGAACTGGCCTGTGAGTCACTTTAGGCTGGATACGCACCTGTTCCAGAAACATCCTGATAAAGGACTCAGTCAGAGGAAAGTACTGTGGTCTTTGTGCCATTGTGCTTTGGCGGGCTAGAGAAAGAACAGCGGCACAGAACCACACTGTTCATGCTATTTCTGGAAGCGGAAACATGGTAAAATTGTTTTATCCTAAATTCCCCTTAAATATGTTAAATATGGTTTCCACTTTTTACGATTTGCATGGGGTTTCGTGGGGGAACTGGGTGTCATTTGTACGCACTAGTAATTGTATATGAAGGTTGTGATGCAGCACCATATGAAAGGGGCCATAGTCAGTCAGGTTTAGACAGAGGTAGTAGACTGAACTGCAGAGATGTTGTTAACACGTTTTCTGCCTGTCTGTCCCGAGTGATTACGTAATATACTAAAAGTGCTGAAGATAATCAATGTTGTTTCCATTAGATTTTCATGTCGTGATTTGAGATGCTGCTGCTCTTCAGCCAACAAAATGTTGATTTGATTTCGCGTCACACACACACACACACACACACACACACACACACACACACACACACACACACACACACACACACACACACACACACACACACACACACACACACACACACACACACACACACACACACACACACACACACACACTATAGCAGGGAGGGCTGCGTGATCAGTTGCATGCACCTGGCTGTCTCACATGCACTCTTCCTGAGGTCTGGCATGGGTATAACTGTCTTATGTAATGCTATGAGATCCCTCAGGAACAGACAATGCTATAATAGCTGTTTGTTGTCATCAGATGCATTGCATAGCTTTGCAGAATTGTTATTGCTTTGAGTGTGCTTAAAATAACAAGGCTCACATGAGGGCCCTACCAAAATATCCTGACATTTCCCCATCTGCAAACCTGAGTGCATGGCTTTATGTGAGTCTACCGTACACAATATGTTATGCAATAGATTCAATTATTCCCTGTAAAAAAGGCATTTTGCCAATGTATCACAGTATGACCAGTTACTGAGTCAGATCAGCGTTCACTTCCCACTCCTTCTCTGTATTACACGGTTACATCTACAGTACTATCAGCGAGGGGAACTTCAGTCAGTAAACGGTGTCTCCGGAACCCTGTTTTGTTAGCCGGGGCCATTCCCGTAAGCACCCTTCATCCCCGCGCTGTTATTCTTTACAATTTGCACCTCCGCAACGGCTCAGCCTACCTTCCAGAGCCCTCTCTTTGTCCCCAGGCGGCCCCTGGATTCACTCAGACCCTTTATTACAGCAGCGCCACACGAGGTCTGTCAGACATAGGTTTACTTTACTTACTGCACACTACACTATACCACACTACACTACACTATACCACACTATACTACACTAAACTATACCACACTATACCACACTATACTATACCACACTACACAACACTACACTTCGCCACACTACACCATACCACACTATACCACACTACACAATACTACGCTATACTACACTATACCACACCATACTACACCACACAGCACTATACTACACTATACCACACTATACTATACCACACTATACTACACAACACAACACAACACTGCATTACACTACACTACACCACACTACACTACACTACAGCATGCTATACTATACTACATTACACTACACTATACTACATTACACTATACTTTACTACACTATACCATATTACGCCAAACTACACTATACAGCACCGCACTACACTACACAATACTACACTGTACTACACTATACTATAATACACTACACAGTACTACACCACACTACATTACACTACACTATACACTATTACACTACACTATACCAAACCCTACTACACTATACTACACCACACTATACCACCCTATGCTACACTATACTGCACAACACTACACTATGCTGTACTACACTTTACTACACCATACTACACTATACTACACTGCGCTATACTACACCATGCTGCATTGCACTGCACTATACTACACGGCACTGCACTATACTACATTGCACTACACAATACTACACTGCACTATACTACACTACACTATTCTACACTATACCACACTATACCACACTATACCACACTACACTAGACCACACTATACCACACTACACTAGACCACACTATACTACACCATGCTGCATTGCACTGCACTATACTACACGGCACTGCACTATACTACATTGCACTACACAATACTACACTGCACTATACTATTCTACACTATACCACACTATACCACACTACACTAGACCACACTATACTACACCATGCTGCATTGCACTGCACTATACTACACGGCACTGCACTATACTACATTGCACTACATTGCACTACACAATACTACACTGCACTATACTATTCTACACTATACCACACTATACCACACTATACCACACTACACTAGACCACACTATACTACACCATGCTGCATTGCACTGCACTATACTACACGGCACTGCACTATACTACATTGCACTACACAATACTACACTGCACTATACTATTCTACACTATACCACACTATACCACACTACACTAGACCACACTATACTACACCATGCTGCATTGCACTGCACTATACTACACGGCACTGCACTATACTACATTGCACTACATTGCACTACACAATACTACACTGCACTATACTATTCTACACTATACCACACTATACCACACTATACCACACTACACTAGACCACACTATACTACATTGTACCATACTACACTGAACTACACTATACTACTCTACGTTGCACTATACTACACTACACCATACGATACTGTACTACACTACACGATCTATATTACACTACACTATACTACACTAAACTGCACTATACTACACTATATTACACTACACTACACCATGCGATACTGTGCTATACAACACTATCTATATTACACTACACTATACTACACTAAACAGCACTATACTATACTACACTATACTAACCCGCACTACACTGTTACACAACACTACACTGTACAACACTGTACTACATTACACCATACTACACTATACAATACTACACCACACTATGCCGCACTATACTACAATACACTATACTGCAATATACAACACTGTACCACACTATACCATACTAAACTATACTGCGCTACACTGTACTACCCTATACTACACTATACTAAACTACACTACCCTATACTACACTACACTATGTTACACTACACTACACTGCATTGCACTATACTATGCTATCTACATTACACTACACTATACTGCACTAAACTGCACTATACCGCACTATACTACAATACACTATACCGCACTATACTACAATACACTATACTGCACTATACTACACTGTGCCACACTATACCATACTATGCTACATTATACCATACTACACTACACATACTATACTACGCTACATTATACTATACAATGCTACACTACACTAAACTACGCTGTGCTATACTACACTACACTGCACTACACTAACTAGCCTGTTAATGTAGCTCAGCCTCATTGAGAGACACTATACTAGTACAATCATACAGGCAAGCAAACTACACACTCATAATTATACAGACAGGCAGCTTGCATCGTTGCGTGTTGGTATTGACCCCACCTGTTCCGTGTCACCTGGTTGTCAGGCTAAGCGGGGGGCCCTGCTGGCACACAATGTGCTGTCATGAAGCTAATGAGTGTTGAATTAAATATGGGACACACTGTGTCCCTGAATAGGGACCTAGCTGCCTGAAAAGGAGCTCATCACCAGGTACTGTACGCTGCACTGACTCCCGCTGACGTGTCATAAATATTTATCTGCTGCCGCCTGCCCACCCAAATTAACAGTGTTGACTTGCTGAAATTTTTATCAGACCTGTAGCCAATGTTCACCAGGGAGTTTGTGTTTGCAAAACAAACCTAAGTCTGAACCTTAAAGAAGAAATGAGGTTTACAGCAGGGGTTCTACTGTGAAACACACTGCTTGAGGATGTGCACAACAACACAGGGAGGGAGTGACTATGGACCAAGTAATTGTCTGTAAAAAAAAAGAAGACATATACAACACAATGTATATCACTCACTCAACACACTTAAATGTGCAGAACCCCAAAGAAAATGCCAGAGAGTATTTTAGTGTTCAGTGATTGTTTCAGAGACCAAGACTGTTTAAATTGGAGTCGGTCCTTGACAGGAACAATCAGTCCCCCCTCCAAATTGAAAATAAATAAAAAACAACTGAAAATGAATCCCTTCGAACACAAATAGCTTATTGCTAAATTATTTAAGTCTGGCTATGAGCGTTACCAAGAAAATAAATGGCTTGAAGTTGGATGGAGGGTGGGATGAGTGAGGGGAGGATGGGGAGTGTATGGTGCAGTGCAGGGGAGAGATGCAACCTTTGGCCTCTTGTCAGAATCAGCCACTTGTGACAGGTCATTGTTACTGAGACAATGTCCTGCTATCCTGAGCAGAGGACTGACCACACACACAAGTACAGAAAGTCTATTGATGAATGTCTGGAAGGCAAATTTGCATTCTATTCTATGTTTATGGTTATTCACCAAAACAACATTTCTGTGATTGTCATTTACTACTATTTACTGTGTTTTACTGTGTAGAAAAGCATCAAACCACCTCATTTCCACTTTCAGAAGACTGTGTTAATCAGCAGTCTTTCTGATGAAGCTCCTAATTCTAAAACTCAGTTATAGGTCTCTGTCACACCCTGATCAGTTTCACCTGTCCTCGTTATTGTCTCCACCCCCTCCAGGTGTCGCTTGTTTTCCCCAGTGTATTTATCCCTGTGTTTCCTGTCTCTATGCCAGTTTGTCTTGTATGTTGGTCAAGTCAACCAGTGTGGATTTCCCGTACGTCTTTTGCGCTTCTCTTTTTGATAGTTCTCCCGGTTTTGACCCCTGACTGACTCTGGACTACTTTCCCACCTGCCTGCTCATCCTGCTTGCCCTGACCTTGATTCTGCCTGCCCTTTGGTACCTTTTGGACTCTGAACTGGTTTTGACCCTTTTGCCTGTCCACGACCATTCTCTTGCCTGACCCTATTGGATTAATAAATATTGTAAGACTCCAACCATCTGCCTCCTGTATCTGCATATGGGTCTCGCCTTGTGTCATGATAGTCTCAGTCAATCTGCAGAGCTGTGGACCAGTGCTTTTCAGCCTGGTTTATTAAGACACGTTGACAGTTGGGAAAACTAATGCTAAGATGTTCCCTTTAATTCCAGGAGCATCCTTAATCTACCTGTGTTTATATTGTTATGATTTTCCATGCAATCCAAAGGAGTTATACTCAGGCTTCTCATAGACGCAGAGGCTTTACATTACCATAGTAACAGACAACTTTGCTCAGTGGGCCCTAATGCTATGATTAGCTGCCATGCATGTATCCATGCGAAACAGAGTGTGGCTCTTGCCAAGATCGAATGGCTGGGCAAGGTGGACCACTGCATGTGCTATCTCCTTTTCTGTTTTTCTCCCTATCCATAGCACCAGCGGTTTGGCTCGAAGTTTAGTGAGGGTTCAATGTTATGGAGTAGGCTGAGGATAGTTATTTTCAATCTACACATAAGGGGTACATTAGGGTACAACAGGAGTCAGCAACAAGCTGTCTGTGTGCCAAAACCACCCCGCAAGTGATTATTTTGACACCCCCCATGTTTTAGTAAAAAAAAAGTTGGTCAATTTGCAGTCAACAAATAATAATAATTTTCCGCCCCCCCCGACAAAGATCTAGTTGCCTACCCCTGGTGAATAGTATGTTACATTTTACATCATATTATTCCCATGCAGCTGTGCTGAAGATGAATATCTTCCTTCATGTGTTATTATTGAGGATTGCTGTTATACACTGAAGATGTGTGACTGTCACTGTGTTGCCTTTGACAAGACACTATCAGCTATGGACGGATTGAGCTATAGCTACTAAAATGTAAGCAATAGGCTTCCATTAGGCTGTGTTCCCTTTAGTTGTGTTTTTGCAGTAAAATACATTTTTCTGCCAGCCCTTTAATTAAATGTAAAGATCTATGCAGTTGATACTGGAGAAGCCATTGTTTTCCCCTCTGATATATTACCCATACGTTGGATAGCGCAATCTCTTCCGCTTCCAACCTTCTCTTGGTATTTAAAACAAATACACAGCAATAATACAATTTACTTTCTCCATTTCAAAATGTACAGTTATGTCTTCAGAAAGTAATTCATACCCCTTGACTTATTCCACATTTTTTGTTGTGTTACAGCCTGAATTCAAAAGTGATAAAATATATATTTTTCTCTCACTCTACACACAATACCACATAATGACAAAGTGAAAACATGTTTTTAGAAATGTTAGCAAATGTATCAAATTAAATACAGAAATGTCTAATTTACATAAGTATTCACACCCCTGAGTCAATACATGTTAGAATCATATTTGTCAGTGATTACAGCATGAGTCTTTCTGGGTAAGTCTCTAAGTGCTTTCCATAACTGGATTGTGCATCATTTGCCCGTTATTCTTTTCATAATTCTTCAAGCTCTGTCAAATTGGTTATAAATCATTGCTAGACAACCATTTTCAGGTCTTGCCATAGATTTTCAAGCAGATTTAAGTCAAAACTGTAACTCGGCCACTCAGAAACATTCACTGTCTTATTGGTAAGCAACTCCAGTGTAGATTTGGCCTTGTGTTTTAGGTTATTGCCTGGCTGAAAAGTGAATTCATCTCTCAGTGTCTGGTGGAAAGCAGACTGATACAGGTTTTCCTCTAGGATTCTGCCTGTGCTTAACTAAATCATTTTATTTTTATCATGTAAAACTCCCCAGTCCTCAACGATTACAAGCATACCCATAACATGATGTAGCCACCACTATGCTTGAAAATATGGAGAGTGGTACTCAGTAATGTGTTGTATTGGATTTGCCCCAAACATAACTCTTTGTATTCAGGCCAAAAAGTGAATTGCTTTGCCACATTTTTTTGCAGTATTACTTTAGTGTCTTGTAGCAAACAGGATGCATGTTTGAGTATTTTTTATTTTCTTTTTCTTTTCACACTGTCAATTAGGTTAGTATTGTGGAGAAACTGCAATGTTGTTGATCCATCCTCAGTTATCACAGACATTAAAATGTTTTAACTATTTTAAAGTCACCATTGGCCTCTTACCCAAGAAGACTCGTATACACGGGGACACACACATGTAAATAGTGCCAGACATGCACTCAAACATATACAGTTGGCCTTGCTGTTATGATTTTAGTTGTCATTGATGTCCTTTGTTTATTGAATAGTTGTTTTTGTTTTCCTTTGTCTTTTTCTTTTTTCTCTTTAGTTAATTTTCTTGGTTGTTGGTGCATTGGGGGGGGGGGGTTCTTAGGGGTGGGGAATGGAATTATTATTATTATACAGTGGGGCAAAAAAGTATTTAGTCAGCCACCAATTGTGCAAGTTCTCCCTTTTAAAAAGATGAGAGAGGCCTGTAATTTTCATTATAGGTACACTTCAACTATGACAGACAAAATGAGATTTTTTTTCTCCAGAAAATCACATAGTAGGATTTTTAATGAATTTATTTGCAAATTATGGTGGAAAATAAGTATTTGGTCAATAACAAAAGTTTATCTCAATACTTTGTTATATACCCTTTGTTGGCAATGACAGAGGTCAAATGTTTTCTGTAAGTCTTCACAAGGTTTTCACACACTGTTGCTGGTATTTTGGCCCATTCCTCCATGCAGATCTCCTCTAGAGCAGTGATGTTTTTGGGCAGCTGTTGCTGGGCAACACGGACTTTCAACTCCCTCCAAAGATTTTCTATGGGGTTGAGATCTGGAGACTGGCTAGGCCACTCCAGGACCTTGAAATGCTTCTTACGAAGCCACTCCTTCGTTGCCCGGGCAGTGTGTTTGGGATCATTGTCATGCTGAAAGACCCAGCCACGTTTCATCTTCAATGCCCTTGCTGATGGAAGGAGGTTTTCACTCAAAATCTCACGATACATGGCCCCATTCATTCTTTCCTTTACACGGATCAGTCGTCCTGGTCCCTTTGCAGAAAAACAGCCCCAAAGCATGATGTTTCCTCCCCCATGCTTCACAGTAGGTATGGTGTTCTTTGGATGCAACTCAGCATTCTTTGTCCTCCAAACACGACGAGTTGAGTTTTTACCAAAAAGTTCTATTTTGGTTTCATCTGACCATATGACATTCTCCCAATCTTCTTCTGGATCATCCAAATGCTCTCTAGCAAACTTCAGACGGGCCTGGACATGTACTGGCTTAAGCAGGGGGACACGTCTGGCACTGCAGGATTTGAGTCCCTGGCGGCGTAGTGTGTTACTGATGGTAGGCTTTGTTACTTTGGTCCCAGCTCTCTGCAGGTCATTCACTAGGTCCCCCCGTGTGGTTCTGGGATTTTTGCTCACCGTTCTTGTGATCATTTTGACCCCACGGGGTGAGATCTTGCGTGGAGCCCCAGATCGAGGGAGATTATCAGTGGTCTTGTATGTCTTCCATTTCCTAATAATTGCTCCCACAGTTGATTTCTTCAAACCAAGCTGCTTACCTATTCCAGATGCAGTCTTCCCAGCCTGGTGCAGGTCTACAATTTTGTTTCTGGTGTCCTTTGACAGCTCTTTGGTCTTGGCCATAGTGGAGTTTGGAGTGTGACTGTTTAAGGTTGTGGACAGGTGTCTTTTATACTGATAACAAGTTCAAACAGGTGCCATTAATACAGGTAACGAGTGGAGGACAGAGGAGCCTCTTAAAGAAGAAGTTACAGGTCTGTGAGAGCCAGAAATCTTGCTTGTTTGTAGGTGACCAAATACTTATTTTCCACCATAATTTGCAAATAAATAAATTAAAAATCCTACAATGTGATTTTCTGGATTTTTTTTTCTCATTTTGTCTGTCATAGTTGAAGTGTACCTATGATGAAAATTACAGGCCTCTCTCATCTTTTTAAGTGGGAGAACTTGCACAATTGGTGACTGACTAAATACTTTTTTGCCCCACTGTACATTTTTTCTTAGGGGGGACTGTGGGAGGGGTCTCGGATGGTTGAGGGTCAGCACTTGGGGAACTTTGGGGGGATCTTGTGTCACTCTGTGTGTCGCTCTGAATGGGAGTCTGTTGGATGACTGATGTGGTGTAGTTGTTGAGCGGCTTCACTGCAAGTATATTGTACAGTTGAAATCGGAAGTTTACATACACTTAGGTTGGAGTCATTAAAACTAGCTTTTCAACCACTCCACGCATTTTTTGTTAACTTCTTATGGCTGGGGGCAGTATTGAGTAGCTTGGATGAATAAGGTGCCCAGAGGTGCCCAGAGTAAACTGCCTGCTACTCAGTCCCAGAAGCTAAGATATGCATATTATTATTATTATTACTATTGGATAGAAAACACTCTAAAGTTTCTAAAACTGGTTGAATGATGTCTGTGAGTATAACATAACTCATATGGCAGGCAAAAACCTGAGTAAAATACAACCAGGAAGTGGGAAATATGAGGTTTGTAGGTTTTCAACTCATTGCCTATCGAAGATACAGTGGGATATTGGTCATATTGCACTTCCTAAGGATTCCACTAGATGTCAACAGTCTTTAGAACCTTGTTTGATGCTTCTACTGTGAAGTGGGGGAGAATGAGAGGGGATTGAGTCAGAGGTCTGCCAGAGAGCCACGAGCTGGCCACGCGCGTTCACGTGAAAGTTAGCTTGCTTTCCATTGCATTTCTACAGACAAAGGAATTCTCCGGTTGGAACATTATTGAAGATTTATCATAAAAACATCCTAAAGATTGATTCTATACATCGTTTGACATGTTTCTACGGACTGTAACGGAACTTTTTTTACTTTTCGTCTGCTCGTCTGCTCGCGCATCATGAATTTGGATTTGTGAACTCAAGGCGTGAACTAAAAGGAGGTCTTTGGACATAAATGAAGAACTTTATCGAACAAATCAAACATTTATTGTGGAACTGGGATTCCTGGGAGTGCATTCTGATGAAGATCATCAAAGGTAAGTGAATATTTATATTATTTATAATGCTATTTCCAACTTCTGTTGACTACACAACATGGCGGATATCTGTTTGGCTTGTTTTGGTCTCTGAGCTCTGTACTCAGATTATTGCATGGTGTGCTTTTTCGGTAAAGCTTTTTTGAAATCTGACACAGCGGTTGCATTAAGGAGAAGTATATCTAAAGTTCCATGCATAACACTTGTATTTTCATCAACATTTATGATGAGTATTTCTGTAAATTGATGTGGCTCTCTGCAAAATCACCGGATGTTTTTGGAACTACTGAACATAACGCGCCAATGTATACTGAGATTTTTTTTATATAAATATGAACTTTATCGAACAAAACATACATGTATTGTGTAACATGAAGTCCTATGAGTGTCATCTGATGAAGATCATCAAAAGTTAGTGATTCATTTTATCTCTATTTCTGCTTTTTGTGACTCCTCTCTTTGGCTGGAAAAATGGCTGTGTTTTTCTGTGACTTGGCGCTGACCTAACATAATCGTTTGTGGTGCTTTCGCCGTAAAGCCTATTTGAAAGTCGGACACTAGGGTGGGATTGTGATCTTTAAAATGGTGTAAAATACTTGTATGTTTGAGGAATTTTAATTATGAGATTTCTGTTGTTTGAATTTGTCGCCCTGCACTTTCACTGGCTGTTGTCATATCGATCCCGTTAGCGGGATCTCAGCCATAAGAAGTTTTAACAAACTATAGTTTACAGACAATTGTTTACAGACAGATTATTTCACTTATAATTCACTGTATCACAATTCCAGTGGGTCAGAAGTTTACATACACTAAGTTGACTGTGCCTTTAAACAGCTTATAAAATTCCAGAAAATGATGTCATGGCTTTAGAAGCTTCTGATAGGCTAATTGACATCATTTGAGTCAATTGGAAGTGTACCTGTGGATGTATTTCAAGGCCTACCTTCAAACTCAGTGCCTCTTTACTTGACGTCATGGGAAAATCAAAAGAAATCAGCCAAGACCTCAGAAAAAATTGTGGACCTCCACAAGTCTGGTTCATCCTTGGGAGCAATTTCCAAACGCCTGAAGGTACCACGTTCATCTCTACAAACAATAATACGCAAGTGTAGATTGATGAGGGAAAAAAATTATTTAATAAATTTTAGAATAAGGCTGTAACCTAACAAAAGGTTACAGCCTTTGTTTTGTGTTTTGTTTTGTGTTTTGTGTGAGTAAATATGCGTGCAAAAAAGTCTCAAGGTATAGGACAGAGTACAGGGCAGGTAAAATGCTATTGATGGCTGTTCAACAGTCTGATGGCCTGGTGATAGAAGGTGTTTCCAAACATGTACCGTCTGCCAGACGGTAGCTGAGTGAACAGTCCATGGCCCGGGTGGCTGAGGTTCTTAATGATCTTCTTGGCCTTCCCTCGACACCAAGTGCTGTAAATGTCCTGGAGAGCAGGCACGATGCCCCCTATGGTGCGTTGGGCTGACTGGCAGTGCAGTTGCTGTACCAGGCAGTGATGCAGCCCGACAGAACGCTCTCAATGGTGCATTGGTTCGTGAGGGTCTTATGGACCATGCCGAAGTTCTTCAAGAAGAAGGCGCTGTTGAAGGCACTCTTGTGCCTTCTTCACCCCGGTGTCGATGTGATGGAACCATTTCAGGTCTTCAGTGATGTGCATGCTGAGGAACTTAAAGCTTTTGATCTTTCCTACTGTGACCCCGTCGATGTGGATGGGGGCATTCTCTCCTCTAGTCCACGATCAGCTCCTTGGTTTTGTTGATGTTGAGGGAGGGGTTATTGTCCTGGCACCACACCACCAGGGCTCTAACCTCCTCCCTGTAGACTGTCTTGTCGTTGTTGGCAGGGTAGGTTACTTTCTAAATGTAATCCATTACAGTTACTATTACCTCACCAAAATTGTAACAGTAACGTAACTGTTGGATTACCCAAACTCAGAAACGTCATCTGATTAAATTCAGTAACTTTTAGATTACTTTCCCCGAAAGAGGCATTAGAAGACACAAATGTATATTACCAATTGAACCACATCTGTTGCAGGATAAATCAGTTAAAGTTTACATAGCTGGCCATATATGGATGTTACATTGTACTTTATGGGTTGGTTATGTAGGCTTATTCTAACTCATCGCTTTCTACTACTTATAATAATACAATTCAATTATATCTTTACATATCTTTAAATGTTTACATATTTTTGCTTTACTCATCTCATATGTGTATATACTGTATTCTATTCTACTGTATTTTAGTCTTTGCCACTCAGACATTGCTCATCCTAATATTGATATATTCCTTAATTCCATTATTTTACTTTTAGGTTGTGTGTATTGTGTGTATTGTTGTGTATTGTTAGATATTACTGCACTGTTGGAGCTAAAACCACAAGCATTTCTCTACACCCACAATAACATCCGCTAAACATGTGTATGCGACCAATACAATTTCATTTGATTTTGATTCAATTTATTTTTACAATAAAAACCAAAGTCTATCAGAATTCCAGTCAGTCCAATAAATGTTGTACCCCTTGATCTTCAAAAATAGGACTTGGAAATATGGAAGTATAGATTAGCCAAATTGTTTTACCTGAGCATAACCACAAAACTAAGGACTTATTAGCCAGCCCTACTCTGTTGTTTATGATTTTGTTGTCATGGAGGACTGATTGGATTCATTGATTTGAGTTGAAAAAAAATATGGCATGCTTTGAGCAATACTGAAAAGTGCTATTTACATGTGAAAAATGAATGCCATATGCTGCATTTGCTATAGGCCTATTGTTTAACTTTATGTTGGTGACACTTTGATAACTTGATAATATGCAGCTGTTTAAAGGGCAAATCCACAAATGAAACAATAACAAAACCCTCGCCCCGACTTTGTTTTGGTAAAACGCTGAGGGATGGGCCTGGAGAAATGTAACCACTCTCAGATTAATAGACAGCTATGGATGCAAGGACTGGTCATCCATGATATCAACATTATTGTTTTAACCATGTTATGAGGCTATACAGTGTTTGTTTACATTTACAATGTTTACAAACATTGGAGAAAAACAAGCTTATATTTTGGGTTCTCATGGAGTGTGACAGTTGAACTAAGCTCATGAGACATTTATAAGTTATATTCTCCAAGATATATATTTATATATATATATATATATATATATATATATATGTGTATAACCATTGATTCTTGGAGAATATAACTTATAAATGTCTCATGAGCTTAGTGCAACTGTATATATCATTTACAAGTCCAAAAGTGGATGTGGCAACTACAGAGTGCCCCTTTAAGTCTATCAAAAGTGTGTGAGTTTGAACATGTGTCCGTTATGCCTTTTTATCAGCAAGAATTAGACTGGGCAATAAAAGCCCCACTTTTATTCCATAGGCTGGGATCCGCAATATGCAGCTGTTGCAAGAGTGCATTTTTCACTGGCTGTCCACTGGTTTCAAAAACCATGATTGATAGGCAGCTTAAACTTTTTGAATTCAACCATTATTGGGTTCAAATACACATTTAGATTTGTGAACAGCTATCCACAACAACCACACTCCGTAAGGCGCAAATAGCTAAATGAGAGAGCAGCAGTGTGATTCACATCAATGCTCTATGTAGACATCAATATTAAGTGATATCCGTATATCTGTAGACTACACCACTGCTGTCATCTTTACCTCCAAGCTTTTATTAAAGTTGTATAATCTTTGGATGCCGACAGCAGTCGCACCATTGGAAGACATAACTTTGATTGTAGACTACAGAAGCCTATTCCTGCTCTTTTCCTGCGATCCATCAAACACATTTGGTGTGTCATCGTAGTGGTCTCTGACTTGTGGTCAGACTCGCTCAGGTGGAACAAACTTAAACTTGTACCTTTTTTCAATGCTGATGATTTGAATGTCATTGAGAAAACAGAGAAGTCTCAAAGATTTTTTTAGCAAACATCCTTTCTGAATTTAAAAGTAATCCTCGAAGTAATCATCTAGTTTTTCAAAAGTATCTGTAATCTGATAAAAATATTTTTGCTGGTAACGTATCAGATTACACTTACCGGTTTTTTGTAATCCCTTACATGTAACAGATTACATGTAATCCGTTACTCCCCAACCCTGGTTGTTGATGATCAGGTCTAACACAATGTCGTGTTGACAGCAAACTTGATGATTGAGTTGGAGTTGTGCGTGACCATGCAGTTGCGGGTGAACATGGAGTACAGGAGGGGACTAAGCACACACTCCTGGGGGAACCCCGTGTTGAGGGTCAGCGTGGTGGAGGTGTTGTTGCCTACCCTCACTACCTGGGGTCGGCCTGTCAGGAAGTCCAGGACCCAGTTGCACAGGGATGAGTTCAGACCCAGGGCTCTGAGCTTAGTGACAAGCTTGCGGGGCACTATGGTGTTGAAAGCTGAGCTGGTGTCAATGAACAACAGTGAGCATTCTCACATAGGTATTCCTCTTATACAGGTGGGATAGGGCAGTGTGTAATGAAATGGCAATTGCAATGTCCGTGGATCTGTTGGGGCGATATGCAAATTGTAGGGGGTCTAGGGTGTTGGGTAAGATGATATGGTCCTTGAATAGACTCTCAAAGCAATTCATGATGACAGTAGTAAGTGCTACAGAGCGCTTGTCATTTAGTTCAGTTACCTTCGCTTGCTTGGGTACAGGAACAACTGTGGACGTCTTGAAGCATGTGGGGACAACAGACTGGGAGAGATTGAATGTCCAAAAACATTCCAGCCAGCTGGTCTGCTCGTGCTCTGAGGACATGGCTAGGGATGCCGTCCGGGCCGGAAGCCTTGCAAAAGTTAACACGCTTGAAAGTCTTACGTCAGCTACAGAGGTTGAGAGCCCACAATCATCCTGAGCAGCAGGGGGCCGCAGCGGGTAAAACATTTGTTTAGCTTGTTTACTGACCAAGGTCAGGTCACACGTCACTATGGACTTAATATGAGATGGTATCCAGGACCACTAAGTTAAATTACACTGATTGGTGGGATTTACTTCAAGCATTAATTTGTTTTTATTATATTCTGTCCATAGCAAGGCATTAAAAGTATCATTGTAATGTCAAATAGAACAATATTGTAAGTCCTGCAACATGTTTATGGCTATGATATAATTCCAATGGGGGTTTCAAAAGAGGGGAAACATATTTTTGGGTTAACCAGTGGAACCAATGGAATATCACAGACCAACTCTGGAATACATTAGATTGGATTCGAATGCAAAGAAGGACTCTTTCCACTTTCGAGTGAAAACAATTTAAATTCTTTGTGTGCTGTGAAGTGTTCTGATGACAGACTGACATTCTCTAATACATGGAGGATCTGTTAAAGGAAGGATCATGCTTATTAAACTGACAGGCAGAAGCTGATGATTTCTGCTTTGGGTCCAAAAGCGACAGCCAGATAATCTTGGGGAAAAACAGTCCCTGTTTATTTGAATTTGGGCCAATACTTCCAGCAATATTCTAAGGTATGTTTTGTATTTTAAACCTCATAACTACATTTGTCACAGTCATATGACTTTTTCAAATGTCACCTTTCATAAAAAAATTCTGACATTTCCTTCCATTCTAATGTTTGTCAAAGTGAAACTTTGGTAGTTTCTGATATTCAGGAGTGTCTCCATTGAAAATACTGAAGGAAAACTTTCCAGACTCAATGTTCCACTGTATTTTTAGGGATGGCACTGGACAGTAGAACATATTCTTTACGCATTACAGCTGTCTGCTCAATCTCTCTGACGGCTTCTGTGTACAGTCACCTCACTATGGTTACTACTTCATCTATTAAACAGTCTTTTTAACATGCCTGTCAGGACTCTGGCAGAGGGAGAGAGATTATTTACAGCACAGAGCGGTAGCTGGTAGCAGGGGGAGGGAAGGCCGGTGTGGGAGGTCATTCTGTGGATGTGTGTTCGTGCAAAATACAAAAAACTCGAGCTGAAAAAAGGTTGCTCATACAAGTTTTGTTTTCCTGTCAGAAATCAAATTCAGCAGTTCTGGGGCCTTGGGCTCGGGGGAGGAGCGAGTGAATGGGGTGAAAGGGACTCTTTCAGTGGGAGATTTCTGGGGTGAGTCTGGAGAGTGGGGGGGGGGGGGGGGGGGCAGGCAGTTGAAGGATCAGGCAACTAGCTTTGCTGAACTGGAGGCACATACTGCGGCTACTCTCTGTCTCCTCGCATGCGGCCCCCACCCACACCCCACCCCCTCCAAGCTCCCAATGTTGTCAGAGCAGAGAGAGACTAAAGCGGTACAGAACGTCTCCAGCCTGCTCTGAATTAACACATTTCAAAACAAGCCTCCCTCAGAGTTCACCCACAGTGCTCATTCCTGCAGGCTCCAGACCGAAGCCCAGCACAGCAGAGCGCAGCGTGTGGGGGCTACATGCACCACTGGCTGTGGGGATAATGGGAGAGGGGAAGTATAGTACAGTATATATCAGTATTTTGTAGATGTAGGGGGGTCGCCTGATATAAAAATAGGGTCGTGGGAGACCCTTTATATATATATATATATATATATATATATATATATATATATATATATATATATTATAATATCGTCTTTGTATCTCAAAACCATTGTAATGTGGATAACCTTAAAAATCTAAATGAAAATGATTCAAATCTAAAACATAAATATAATTCAACCAGAGAGCGCCCTTAGATCATGGGAAAAGCACTTGAATCATTCCCACGGTGAATGGCTAGGCCTGCTACGCTATGACTCCACACACTATAGCAGAGACTTTGACGCAATTGATATGGTGAAAACAATGTGTGGGGAGGCAGAGGTACAGAAACTCACGTCAATACCTTTGTCAGATAACACTGTTAAACAAAGAATTTTTGCTCTGACTGAAGGACTCAAAAACTCCCCAGTTTATGGTCTCCAAATGAACATTAGCTGTGAGGGCCAAGATGCCAATGCATTCATTTACTTTTGTTCGCTATACATGTCGGGGGATGCTATTCACGAGGACATATTGTTCTGAAACAGCACAGGGGATGTATAGTGCGCTGTGTGGCTATATTGACGAAAAACCGATTCCATATTGGATCGAATGGTGGACTTTTGCACAGATGGGGCTCCATCTATGGTGGGACGGTGGGCAGACCTCTGCAATCTATACTGAACAGAAATATAAACTCAACATTTGAGAGAAATAAGCTTTTTGTGCATATGGAACATTACATGTTGCGTTTATGTTTTTGTTCAGTATAGTTATGAGTTATGAGTGTGTCTCCCTCTGCCATATGAATGCATTATATTTGTGTGTATTTAGATTTGTGTGTATTAGGTATTTGTTGTGAAATTGTTAGATATTCTTGCTAGACGTTGCTGCACTGTCGGAACTAGAAGCACAAGCATTTCACTTAGCATCTGCTAAACACGTGTATACCATTTGATTTGATTTATATGAGACACCGAGAGCAACTGGGGGCAAAAGAGCTGAGCACAGAACTCAGAGATACTGAGTGTACAAAACATTAAGGACATCTGCTCTTTCCATGACATAAACTGACCAGGGGAATCCAGGTGAAAGCTATGATCCCTTATTGATGTCACTTGTTAAATCCACTTCAATCAGTGTAGATGAAGGGTAGGAGACAGGTTAAGGATTACCCCCTTTTTTTCAATTTTCGCCTAAAATGACACACCCAAATCTAACTGCCTGTAGCTCAGGCCCCGAAGCAAGGATATGCATATTCTTGGTACCATTTGAAAGGAAACGCTTTGAAGTTTGTGGAAATGTGACAGGAATGTAGTAGAATATAACACAATAGATCTGGTAAAAGATAATACAAAGAAAAAAACAACCGTTCTTTTGTATTTTTTTTGTACCATCATCTTTGAAATGCAAGAGAAAGGCCACAATGTATTATTCCAGCCCAGGTACAATTTATATTTCGGCCACTAGATGGCATCAGTGTATGTGCAAAGTGTTAGACTGATCCAATGAACCATTGCATTTTTGTTCAAAATGTTGTATCAAGATTGCCCAAATGTGCCTAATTTGTTTATTAATAACTTTTCATGTTCAAAATTGAGCACTCTCCTCAAACAATAGCATGGCATTCTTTCACTGTAATAGCTACTGTAAATTGGACAGTGCAATTAGATTAACAAGAATTTAAGCTTTCTGCCAATATCAGATATGTCTATGTCCTGGGAAATTTTCTTGTTACTTACAACCTCATGCTAATCGCATTAGCTTACATTAGCTCAACCGTCCCGTGGAAGGGACACCGATCCCGAAGAAGTTTTTTAAAGAAGGATTTTTAAGCCTCGATACAATTGAGACATGCATTGTGTATGTATGCCATTCAGAGGGTGAATGGGAAAGACAACATTTAAGTGCCTTTGAATGGGGTATGGTAGGAGGGGTGCAAATCAATATTAGGAAGGTGTCCTTAATGTTTTGTGCACTCAGTGTATTCTGCAGCAGGTAACTTCGATTGTAAACTACATCAAACCACATCCACTGCGCGCACACCTGTTAGCAAAACTATGTGGAGATATGGGATCAGAGTATAACAATGTTCTATTTCATACCAAAGTTTGGTGGTTATCGAGGGGGAGTGTTAGAAAGATTTTTCGCACTGAGAGAGGAACTTGGTTGACTTATGGTGGCCTACCTTTTGCCAGCTCATAACTGTGTGTAGCTGGATTCAGTGCTCTCGTGTGCATTAAAGCCAAATATTGATCCAGGTTGGATGTGACAGCAGAGATGAGGTGCGCTCTGTTGACCACACCCCCTGACTTTGAGAAAGTCAGACGTGACGTCCATCCAGCAAACCCATCTCATTAGTAGCCCCACATTAAAAGTATGTGATCGTGAGTCGTGAAGACAATCAGAAATAATGTTAGAATGTTTTTCAATTGACTGCCATAGCCCTAAATCAAAAAATCTAACATTGAGTGTTAATTACATACTTTTTTTCACATGGTTGGGGTCGCAAGATTATTCAGATATCAGAATGGGTTCGTGGGCCAAAAAAGTTTGGGAACCCCTGGTCTACAGAGTTGGGGAAGTACAGAGAAGAAATAGAAGACGTCCAAGGGTTGTCTAATTCTCATACATACTCTAAGAAATGTCTGTGAACGTGAGATAGTGTCTGTCTCTTATATAAGAGCAAATGTACTGCTTTCCTATCCTAGTATTCAAGTTCAATATTATAACCCTTTTTGGTTCCAGGTAGAACCCTTTTGGGGTCCATGTTAGAACCCTTTTTGGTTCCAGGTAGAACCCTTTTTGGTTCCAGATAAAGTCTTTCTACCTGGAACCCAAAAGGGTTGTACCTGGAACCCAAAAGGGTTGTACCTGGAACCAAAAAGGGGTATCCTATGGGGACAGCCGAATAACCCTTTTGGAACCCTTTATTCTAAGAGTGCAGACTGCCTTGGGTGAAATATTGATGAGTGGGGCCTGTGGCTGGGGCTGTGACTGCATGTGCCCTATCCAAACCCAGGGTGTTGAGGGTCTGGAGGAAGAGCATGTGTGCTGCCTACACCCCAGCCCCACATCAATCTTTCATGGCAACACACAGACGCGACATCATGATCTATTATCATCTCTTTGACCTCCCTGTATTGTCTTGTACCTGGCACTTGTGTTCTCCTCAGACTGACGTAAGCCACAGACACGGCTGAGAAGGTGTATAGGATTTATTGCATGGAGTTTAGGCACTATAGATTGCATACAGTACATGTATAAGTCATCATAATACAATGGAATTATGTAAGTGTATTGAAAATTCTGAACATTTATAATTGTTATTACAGTATGTACTTATGCAGACAAAAACACCATGAATACATATCAGAATGGGTCAGAGGATGTATAATTCTTAAAATATATCTACAGGGGCAACACGATACCCGCCTAGCACATGATTTGTCCACATCACTGCAACAACAAAGCACTTACAGTAAAATGGATTAATTCCACCAGTGTATATTAGCAAATTTAGGGTGGAAAAACGAAATACCCTTGTATGTATAACAATAGATACTTAAGATTTATTTTAAACTGTGGCCACATAGTCTGCAAGCAATATATATATATATACATATATATACACTGCTCAAAAAAATAAAGGGAACACTTAAACAACACAATGTAACTCCAAGTCAATCATACTTCTGTGAAATCAAACTGTCCACTTAGGAAGCAACACTGATTGACAATAAATTTCACATGCTGTTGTGCAAATGGAATAGACAAAAGGTGGAAATTATAGGCAATTAGCAAGACACCCCCAATAAAGGAGTGATTCTGCAGGTGGTGACCACAGACCACTTCTCAGTTCCTATGCTTCCTGGCTGATGTTTTGGTCACTTTTGAATGCTGGCGGTGCTCTCACTCTAGTGGTAGCATGAGACGGAGTCTACAACCCACACAAGTGGCTCAGGTAGTGCAGCTCATCCAGGATGGCACATCAATGCGAGCTGTGGCAAGAAGGTTTGCTGTGTCTGTCAGCGTAGTGTCCAGAGCATGGATGCGCTACCAGGAGACAGGCCAGTACATCAGGAGACGTGGAGGAGGCCGTATGAGGGCAACAACCCAGCAGCAGGACCGCTACCTCCGCCTTTGTGCAAGGAGTAGCACTGCCAGAACCCTGCAAAATGACCTCCAGCAGGCCACAAATGTGCATGTGTCTGCTCAAACGGTCAGAAACAGACTCCATGAGGGTGGTATGAGGGCCCGACGTCCACAGGTGGGGGTTGTGCTTACAGCCGAACACCGTGCAGGA
Organism: Salvelinus namaycush; assembly: GCF_016432855.1. Lineage (NCBI taxonomy): Eukaryota > Metazoa > Chordata > Actinopteri > Salmoniformes > Salmonidae > Salvelinus > Salvelinus namaycush. The sequence goes on along the minus strand of NC_052334.1, from coordinate 28,094,841 downwards.
CGTTTGGCATTTGCCAGAGAACACCAAGATTGGCAAATTCGCCACTGGGGCCCTGTGCTCTTCACAGATGAAAGCAGGTTCACACTGAGCACATGAGCACGTGTGACAGACGTGACAGAGTCTGGAGACGCCGTGGAGAACGTTCTGCTGCCTGCAACATCCTCCAGCATGACCGGTTTGGCGGTGGGTCAGTCATGGTGTGGGGTGGCATTTCTTTGGGGGGCCGCACAGCCCTCCATGTGCTCGCCAGAGGTAGCCTGACTGCCATTAGGTACCGAGATGAGATCCTAAGAGCCATTGTGAGACCATATGCTGACACATGCACATTTGTGGCCTGCTGGAGGTCATTTTGCAGGGCTCTGGCAGTGCTACTCCTTGCACAAAGGCGGAGGTAGCGGTCCTGCTGCTGGGTTGTTGCCCTCCTACGGCCTCCTCCACGTCTCCTGATGTACTGGCCTGTCTCCTGGTAGCGCCTCCATGCTCTGGACACTACGCTGAGAGACACAGCAAACCTTCTTGCCACAGCTCGCATTGATGTGCCATCCTGGATGAGCTGCACTACCTGAGCCACTTGTGTGGGTTGTAGACTCCGTCTCATGCTACCCCTAGAGTGAGAGCACCGCCAGCATTCAAAAGTGACCAAAACATCAGCCAGGAAGCATAGGAACTGAGAAGTGGTCTGTGGTCACCACCTGCAGAATCACTCCTTTATTGGGGGTGTCTTGCTAATTGCCTATAATTTCCACCTTTTGTCTATTCCATTTGCACAACAGCATGTGAAATTTATTGTCAATCAGTGTTGCTTCCTAAGTGGACAGTTTGATTTCACAGAAGTGTGATTTACTTGGAGTTACATTGTGTTGTTTAAGTGTTCCCTTTATTTTTTTGAGCAGTGTATATACAGTGGGGCAAAAAAGTATTTAGTCAGCCACCAATTGTGCAAGTTCTCCCACTTAAAAAGATGAGAGAGGCCTGTAATTTTCATCATAGGTACACTTCAACTATGACAGACAAAATGAGAAAAAAAATCCAGAAAATCACATTGTAGGATTTTTAATGAATTTATTTGCAAATTATGGTGGAAAATAAGTATTTGGTCACCTACAAACAAGCAAGATTTCTGGCTCTCACAGACCTGTAACTTCTTCTTTAAGAGGCTCCTCTGTCCTCCACTCGTTACCTGTATTAATGGCACCTGTTTGAACTTGTTATCAGTATAAAAGACACCTGTCCACAACCTCAAACAGTCACACTCCAAACTCCACTATGGCCAAGACCAAAGAGCTGTCAAAGGACACCAGAAACAAAATTGTAGACCTGCACCTGGCTGGGAAGACTGAATCTGCAATAGGTAAGCAGCTTGGTTTGAAGAAATCAACTGTGGGAGCAATTATTAGGAAATGGAAGACATACAAGACCACTGATAATCTCCCTCGATCTGGGGCTCCACGCAAGATCTCACCCCGTGGGGTCAAAATGACACAAGTAATTTTTCCAACAATTGTTTACAGACAGGTTATTTCACTTATAATTCACTGTATCACAATTCCAGTGGGTCAGAAGTTTACATACACTAAGTTGACTGTGCCTTTAAACAGCTTGGAAAATTCCAGAAAATGATGCCATGGCTTCGGAAGCTTCTGATAGGCTAATTGACATCATTTGAGTCAATTAGAGGTGTACCTGTGGATGTATGTCAAGGCCTACCTTCAAATTCAGTGTCTCTTTGCTTGATATCATGGGAAAATCAAAGAAATCAGCCAAGACCTCAGAAAAAAAATTGTAGACCTACACAAGTCTGATTCATCCTTGGGAGTAATTTCCAAATGCCTGAAGGTACCACGTTCATCTGTACAAACAATAGTACGCAAGTATAAACAGCATGGGACCACGCAGCCGTCATACCGCTCAGGAAGGAGACGCGTTCTGTCTCCTAGAGATGAACGTACTTTGGTGCGAAAAGAGCATATCAATGCCAGAACAACAGCAAAGGACCTTGTGAAGATGCTGGAGGAAACATGTACAAAAGTATCTGTATCCACAGTAAAACGAGTCCTATATCGACATAACCTGAAAGGCCGCTCAGAAAGGAAGAAGCCACTGCTCCAAAAAAATGCCAGACTACGGTTTGCAACTGCACATGGGGACAAAGATCGTACTTTTTGTACAAGTGTCCTCTGGTCTGACGAAACAAAAAAAGAACTCTTTGGCCATAATGACCATCGTTATGTTTAGAGGAAAAAGGAGGAGGCTTGCAAGCCGAAGAACACCATCCCAACTGTGAAGAACCAGGGTGGCAGCATCATGTTGTTAGGTTGCTTTGCTGCAGGAGGGACTGGTGCACTTCACAAAATAGATGGCATCATGAGGGAGGGAAATTATGTGGATATATTGAAGCAACATCTCAAGACATCAGTCAGGAAGTTAAAGCTTGGTTGCAAATGGGTCTTCCAAATGAACAATGACCCCAAGCATACTTCCAAAGTTGTGGCAAAATGGCTTAAGGACAACAAAGTCAAGGTATTGGAGTGGTCATCACAAAGCCCTGACCTCAATCCTATAGACAATTTGTGGGCAGAACTGAAACGCGTGTGCGAGCAAGGAGGCCTACAAACCTGACCCAGTTACACCAGATCTGTCAGGAGGAATGGGCCAAAATTCACCCAACTTATTGTGGGAAGCTTGTGGAAGGCTACCCGAAACGTTTGACCCAAGTTAAAGAATTTAAAGGCAATGTACCAAATACTAATTGAGTGTATGTAAACTTCTGACCCACTGGGAATGTGATGAAAGAAATAAAAGCTGAAATAGTTCATTCTCTCTACTATTATTCTGACATTTCACATTCTTAAAATAAAGTGGTGATCCTAACTGAGCTAAGACAGAGAATTTTTACTATGATTAAATGTCAGGAATTGTGAAAAACTGAGTTTAAATGTATTTGGCTAAGGTGTATGTACATTTCCGACTTCAACTGTATAGCCAGTGCAATAAAATAATACAAATAACAAACATGATTCAGTTATCTGTCACAAAAAGGGATTTATACAATCAACAATCAGTTTAGCTAATGATAATAATAGTAAAGTATCAATATAAGTATCAATATAAGTCTTATGGTTGGTACCTACCAAGCAAAACATTCACTGTTGTGTACATACCTTTTATAGTGCATTGGATTACTGTAGTCCATTAGTGGGTGCTCTGTTACTAAACACAAATCACAAGATTTTATGCCCCATTAAGTAATTCTCCTCTGAGCTTGGCAGAGATCTTGTAGTTCAGGGGCTTCAGTGTTAACCCATATGAGCAGTCTAGGGAGAGGTCCTGACTTGGGTTATTCTCAAAGCTGCACTGGTGAATCAAAATAGCAGAAAATAAAAAAACCTCCACTTTGGCGATCTGCTCACCGATACATCGCCTCTTCCCTGCTGAGAATATCAACACACTGTTGGTCAGGTCCTTGTCAAGGGCACCATTTTCATTGAGGAACCGTGAGGGGTCAAAAAGATGTGGGTCCTTCCACTTTAAAGGGTTGTGGTTGACAGACCACTGGTTGATGAAGACCACTGTGTCTTTGGGGATGTGGAAGCCTTCGATGGTGACATCTGAGGTGGTGGAGTGTGGGATGGTGAGGGGTACAAAGCTGGTATAGCGCATGGTCTCATAGATAACAGCATCTAGGTAAGCCAGGCTGGCTTTGTCCTCAATACAGGGCAGCCTGTCACGGCCTACCACTTTGTCAATCTGCTCCTGCAGTCTGGTTTGGATGTTGGGGTATTTTGCCAATAAAAGGAGCATCCAATGAAGGCAAGTTGACACAGTATCCAGTCCCGCACCAATCAGATCGGACACTGTCCCTTCTGTGTGGGCCTCCGTCAACCCGGTATCACTGTCTGCCTTGTCAATTACCTGAATAATGGCGTCACTCATGTCCCGAGTCACTTCAGGGTCAAATGTCTCCCTGTGCTCCATCACCTTGTCTCTCACAAAGGTGAAAAACTCTTTATTGAGGTCTTTGAAGCTCTGGTAGACACTGCGGACAGGATTTGGGAAATATTGAAGCCAGGGCATGACATCCACCAAGCTGCCAGCCCCCACCGTCTCTCCAAACTTGTCCACGCTGCCCAAAAGGGTTCTAAACTCCATGTCATCATGGCCATAACGCTTTCCAAAGCACAGGGCACAGATTACATTAGCAGCAGCTACTGTCAGTTCGTGAGCAGGGTTGAAAAACTGTCCATCAGCACTGAGTTTGAGGAAAGCTTCAATGAGCTCAGTAGCCTCTGCCACAACGTGCTGTTCAAATGCTTTTTTGGTCTGGCTGTTGGCAGAGTAGAAAGCTCTAATGGTGGACTGAGCGATCTTCCGGTGAGTCCTCCACTGTTTGCTGTAGTTAGAGAATGTCATGCTGTTACCACCAGACACTGACTGAAAAGATACAAAGTTGGGTCTGCCTGCAAACTCTGTGCTGTGTTGAACCAAAGCTTCTCGTATTGCTGTGTCTCCATTGAGCACAACTATGTTGTTGCAGCCCAGTCGTATCTGATACACGTTGCCGTACTTCTTTGCCAGCTTGGAGAAGGTGATATGAGGCATCTGCCCCAGCTGCATGGCATTGCCCACCACCGGCCAGGCAAAGGGTCCTGGCAGCCTTCTCTTGAGTCTGAGATTCCTGACCCATAGACAGGCTTCTAGACAGAAGAGGAAAACAAAGGAGGCGACCAGAGCTGGCTGGACCTGTCCACTCCACTCCCTGATGATGCTGCTGCCCTTCACCCCAAACTCTGTGTCCAGCAGTGCCATGGTGCTGAGATGTTCTAATTCTGGTGGAGATCCCACTTTTATTTGTTGAATGTTATTCCTGGTAACCGGATATTTAAAATAGGTCCTCCTCTCCACCTAAATTCCAAATAAACAAAATAATAATGCTGTCTGTTTTTAAGTATGGTCAGTCCTGCATTATCATCCCAAAAACGTAGAAAATGAATTGAGACAACGAAGAAGGTTTTCAGCACCTCTTACACTACGGTGCCTGTCTCCTCCTACTCCGTGCTGGCTTGTGAACAGGCTTGATCAGGTTGAGTGGTTAGCAGTAGTGCAGTCGCTGTCCGTCTTCAGATGACCACATTAGAGGAATGCAGATTTCAGTCTTGACACTCTCCCTTATATCTCCTCTGTGGGAGGGTTCAGGGACTTAAAACTCCTATTCGTTTTTTTTTTTGCGCCGAAATGCTCGTTCCTGCGGAGTCTTTCTGATACCTAACACTCAATGCCATGGTGAGACAAAAAGGAAAGCAGCAACCAGTCAGGCCCGCCTGAACCTAGGACTAAAACAGAAGGAGTTTAGATTTAGCGGGCCAGAGGCTCTAAAAGACTGGGCTGCACTACCTTTAAACACAATACAGGTACCACAGGGGAGAATTTAGAACATGGTGTAGTAGTTAGGGTTCAGACTTTGTCACACAGATCACCATAGCTAAACTCACCATAGCTAAACTCACCATAGCTAAACTCACCATAGCTAAACTCACCATAGCTAAACTCACCATAGCTAAACTCACCATAGCTAAACTCAGGGGACACTGATTGGTCCGGTTATATTCTGTATTCTGAAAATGACTTGATTGCCTCTATAGGAACGATTCCAGACTGAAATATAGTGTATATAAAGCAAACGTCTCAGTGAAGTACCCAGGCTAAGGCAGGACTACTTGTAACTTTGGAAGGAGCTTTCTTCCGTCTATTGGAAACTAATGTATTCATTTTTTATGACATTATAAAAAAAATTGTATCTGTTATTTTCAGCCTTTGCTCTGTTAACTCTAAACACTACTAGGAATAGAATCCAAGATATGACCATGAAAGCTCTGGGTTTTGGATCTTGTCACAGAATAGATACACATTGTACAATACACTTTAATATGTTCTATAAAAGTATATACAGTATTTACCAGAGATTTCTTTTTGCATAATGGTCCATTTATACATAGTAAATGAGATAATGTAGCTCTTAGGCTGGTGGCTATATCAAAATAGTTTAAAAGTGAGTTCAAAACAGGGACCTCTGGCAATAACGCTAGTAATAACGCTTTTCAGAGAAACAAATAAAAGTTGACCTATTGGGGTTTCAAAGCTATTCAGCAGGAATTTAACTACTATGGAATTCTGTACTCTAATGGGCCAGTGATAGTAATGCTGCAAGGAGCGATTCTTCACTTGTATCATGTATTGTTTCTAAACCAGATCACAATTCAAATACATTAGATAATAATAAGTAAATAGTTAGGTGGGTGCTTATATTTGTCCAACTTCTCACATGCACACGCTTGTATTATACGCATGTGTGAATTGTACATGTCTTTTTTGCACATCCCAACTCTCCGTTATCAATGACGACCCTGGAGCAATTAGGGTTAAGTGCCTTGCTCAAGGGCAGATAGACAGATTTTTCACAGCGCTCTAAACGCTAGGCTACCTGCCACCTGATGTGTTTCTGGCCGTTTTGATGAGAGAAAACATGCAAGACTGATGTAGATTAGCTATAAAACATAATGAGTGTTAACAGTGGTAAAGACTAGTTTGCAGTTTTATTATACATTATCACATGTTTATTGCATTGTAAAATGTACCTTAGAGTGTGTATTTCCATAATATTCTTTATTTTGTAATATATTATGCACCAGCTCATATTCATTGCACTGTACATGGAGTGTGTCACTACAAAAAACAACACATTGCAATGGACAGCAGATTGCAGTCCTTCCAATGATGAGATGCTTAATGGGTTAATCGATGACAAACAAGAGAGAAGCAGAATCAGTCGCTATCAACCCCTGACTGTTTAAAACATCGCTTTATTCATTCCAGATATATCTGATTTTTCAATCATGTAATTATTTTATTTTTTAAAATTTCAACACAGTATTTTCTATGATGAATCCTTGCCTGGACATTCAACACATGCTGTAGTTGAGTTTCTTGGTTTGAGAGAGGCAGAGATTCTGAACACTATTTCATAAATTCCTGAATACGTACTCTTTGACAAAGGTGAAATGACATCCATATAGATTTCAGACCCTTGAGGTGTAAACAGACATGCATTTGTTTAAATACAAAAAGACTTGAAAACTCCATTGATTTGTGTAGTAGTATTGTATTTAGTGACAGTTGGTTGGGATATGAAGGGATGGGTTGTGTAGCTGGAGTGCCTGTTCAGTAGATTTCTAAGGAGATCAATGCAGTCAGTGTCTAGAGTTGGTCATCTCCCATGTATTCATCAGCATTATCAATCCCACAATTCCAAACCCACCTCTCCATTGAAACGCCTCCAAACTTGGTTGGGGACACTGAGCTTGAAGTTACACAGAGGCGCCAATGCTGTTATCTCTGAATTGTCTTCACACTGTAGGCTATAGCATATAGATAACTTGATTTTCCCTTTAGCAGTTTGTCAGCATTTGTTATCTTCTGACAGTATTTCAATGTGCTCATATGCATGGTGTACAGTAGATAGTGGATTGGATTATAATACAAATCATTTTCATACCTGAAATATATCTATACAAATATTTTGTGACTGCTTTATGTGAAAAGGTTAACTACATTGATACATCACCATCTTGGTGCGAGGAATCCAAAAAGTCCTCAACGCAACAAATTGTGGTTCCTCGGGTGTGACTACAACATTCACTAACACTCACAAGCATATTACACTGTGATATAACCTTCCATTGACTTTGAGTGATATTCTAGTTTCATGCACATATTTTCATACGTTAACATGCTGAATACTGTTTATGAAGTACCCTCAACTTCATTGACCCCATGATCCGACCCCTGGCCCCCAACAAAGGAGATTCATCTCTACCTAGCAAACTTTCCATTACTGTAATCATACTTTCAATTCTGTATCAACAACATTGCAAACATATTCAATTGTGTTCAGATATTAATTAAATATTAAATATTACACTCTTCAACAACAGCATTCAGTGCAGGTTTGCTTATACTCACTGTAAAATGTAATTGATTGGCAATGTTGCCCACAATAATGGGATGAGTTTATGCAGGTGACACCAGACAGAGCAGCTTCCCCCTGAGCTTGGTTGTGATGGTGTAGTGGAGAGGCTTCAGTGTGAGCCCATAGGAACAGTCAAGGGTTAGGGCCTCTGATGGGTTGCTCTCAAAGGTACACTGGTGAAGCAAGACGGCTGTAAATAAAAATGTTTCCACCTTGGCAATCTGGTTGCCAATACATCGCCTTTTACCAGTGGAGAAGATCATGACGCTGTTAGTCAGGTCCTTGTCAAGGGCACCATTTTCATCGAGGAACCGTGAGGGGTCGAAGAGATGTGGGTCCTTCCACTTTAAAGGGTTGTGGTTGACAGACCACTGGTTGATGAAGACCACTGTGTCTTTGGGGATGTGGAAGCCTTCGATGGTGACATCTGAGGTGGTGGAGTGTGGGATGGTGAGGGGTACAAAGCTGGTATAGCGCATGGTCTCATAGATAACAGCATCTAGGTAAGCCAGGCTGGCTTTGTCCTCAATACAAGGCAGCCTGTCACGGCCTACCACTTTGTCAATCTGCTCCTGCAGCTTGGTTTGGATGTTGGGGTATTTGATCAAAAGCAGGAGAATCCATTGGAAAATGGTTGACATTGTTTCTTGGCCGGCTCCAATGAGGTCTGTGACAGTTCCTTCAACAAAGTCTTCGGCCAGTCCGCTGTCCTTTCTGTGATCAATCGCGTTAATGATAGCATCACTCATGTCACGCGTCACATCAGGCGTGAAGGTTTCTCTGTGCTGCATCACTTTATCTTTCACAAAGGCAAAGAACTCCTCATTTATATGTTTGAAATTCTGGTAGCTGCTGCGGACAGGATTTGGGAAATTCTGAAGCCAGGGCATGACATCCACCAAGCTGCCAGCCCCCACCGTCTCTCCAAACCTGTCCATTCTGCCTAGGAGAGTTCTAAACTCAATGTCATCATGGCCATAACGTTTTCCAAAGCACAGTGCACATATTACATTTGCAGCAGCTACTGTAAATTCACGAGAGGGATTAAAATATCGTCCATCTGCACTCATTCTCAGAAATACCTGCACAAGATCCATACATTCTCCCAAAACATGGTGCTCAAATGCTTTCTTGGTCTGGCTGTTGGCAGAGGAGAAAGCTCTAATGGTAGATTGTGCAATTTTCCTGTGCATTTTCCACTGTTTGCTGTAGTTAGTGAAACTCAAGCTCCTGCCTCCTGAAATCATCTGAAAAGACACAAAGTTGGGTCTGCCTGCAAACTCTGTGCTGTGTTGAACCAAGGCTTCTCGTATTGCTGTGTCTCCATTGAGCACAACTATGTTGTTGCAGCCCAGTCGTATCTGATACACGTTGCCGTACTTCTTTGCCAGCTTGGAGAAGGTGATATGAGGCATCTGCCCCAGCTGCATGGCATTGCCCACCACCGGCCAGGCAAAGGGTCCTGGCAGCCTTCTCTTGAGTCTGAGATTCCTGACCCATAGACAGGCTTCTAGACAGAAGAGGAAAACAAAGGAGGCGACCAGAGCTGGCTGGACCTGTCCACTCCACTCCCTGATGATGCTGCTGCCCTTCACCCCAAACTCTGTGTCCAGCAGTGCCATGGCTATGGATTATCAGGACACCTATTCCTGGAAACAGATTTTGTGAATGAAAAAAAAATAATACAAAAACGTTTAGTTTTCTTGACAACTTTAGTCCAGCACTCACTTTTTTGTTAAAAAAATGTATAATAAATAAATAAAATAATGTTCAAAAGTGATTTTGTGATGTACAATGAAATGAGTTAATCAATTAAACAAGTTCCATTAGTTTAAAGTCCCAAGTATCCTTCTGAGACCATGGTGACTGTCTCAGTACTCCTTGGGAAAATATCTCAGATGAAGCTTGGTGAGTTATGGTGAAGTTCTTTTTCTCTAGTCACTCTTTTCAGCAAGATTTAAGACTTTAGTGACTAGTTTTGCTTCAGCAAGGTGTCTTATATGTTTGCAGTCGGTGGGTAGGGCTGAGCATTATTTTCATACTCCTCCCATTGTGGTAGCCCTATATATATTATCATTCTGATGTTGACGTCGACGCGCGCTTCGCACTGGAAACAAAAGCGCGCAGAGACCTCTGTCTGCAGAGGTGAACTCCAGCAAATACGTTTAGGAGGAAAGTAACAATTATTTTACTAACTCGAATAGTAATAGTGGTATCCCATGTTAAATGGTTATGCTTTCTTACGTTGGTTGTTATAATTTATAGATTCAAGAAAAGCTTATAGCAAGCATATGGTTTGTTTCTCTTTCTGATTTTATTTTTTGCCTTCTAATTGTTGTAAAATGTAAGAACTGTGTTCAATACGTTTTAATTTTACGTGTTAATAAGTAAATGGAATAGCCTATTTAGTTGCAATAGTCGATAAGGTATGTGTAGCTTTTGTGCGCGTCTGCATGGACATTCTATACTTTGCATAAAAAACCTAATGTAAACTCTGTTTAGTGTCTCAATAAAATAACAAAGTGAATGTAATCATGATGCCATCTAGCCTAATAAATGTGTGTTTAAAAATGATGGGTTTACAGTGAGTTTAGCAACTTTTCAGGTACTGTGCCAGTACCTGCATTAGTTTTGTGCGCACGCTGCATATTGACTGTTGTAATATCATTGTGATAGTATTTTTCTTAATTTATAATTTTAAACATAATGTAATTACATGTAATCCGTTCAAGGTAGTCAACAGCACATATATAATTGACTAAATCACTCAACTATGTCGCGCTTCTAATCGAATCCCCACGTGGTACTCTGAAGTTCAGCGAAAGTTGTGCAGGAGCCGAGTCTGACTGCTTTCCATAATATTGCGCAAAAGATTAAACAAATAATATTTGTAATAGTAAGATTATGTTAGATCTTTGTCACTGTATGAATATCACTGTAATTTGAAAATGACTCACAGTGAATGACTGTACATGGATACAACTCAAATAATTATCTGTGTGGATTGAAATATAGTTTATAGACTATTTATAGACGGTTTATTTTTCCAATATGAAGAACTACCATTCTGCCACTCATGTCAAGGCCTCAAGATTTACATTTAAAAAAAATCCAATGTTGCATTTTGCAATGCAGGTATAGATAGACTGACTTGCCTTTCATAAATATGCTTATACAACACACTTACAATATCTTAGCATAGAAAAATCCATGAAAAATTCATATTCACATTTTCAGCAGGTCTCATACTACAGCATATCTTCAAGCATTTGCAGTACAAAGCATAAAAGTGTCTGTAGTTTTGCACATGAGAGCCATGTTTCAATTGTGTGCTATCCAATGGCAGCTTACTTTTATCACCGTACACCTCAGGTGCCTTTTGACATGGTTTTCTTTCCCCAAAACAAGGCTGTTGAGCTCAAAAGAGTTAGGAGGAAACTTTTCAGGAGATCAGAAGGTTACAATGACGTTCTGGCCCCTCAAAAGGTACAGCAGGAATGGTGACACTCTAAAGATGTAGGTTTTGGTACCTGAGATGTATCATGCTTTCATGCCTGGTAGCACACACACATCATGGTCAACCGGAGTCCTGTCCTTGGCATTCATTACAAAGTGCAGTTTATTCCTTATGGAAATCACTGGTCCATTGATTCTATTAACCTTTCAGCTCAAAGACTAATTTTAGTTCCTGAGGCAAAACTTTTTTCCCCCTCAGTGCCAAAGAATACATTTGCGTTTCTAGTTTCCCCACCAACTGCGAAGTTTATTTTTGCAGGGAGTTAATGACGCTAATTGAAAGCACTAAAACATTTCAGAAGTGAGGCCGTAAGTTAGAGGGACAGAGACTTCAGTAATGCTCCAGCACAGTCACTCATTGTTGGTGCTTGAGGAAATGGGAAAGGGTGGAGTGGGAATTCTCACTATGGGTGTTGAAGAAAGAGTGTTAAAGTGATACACTTTTCTATGTTTTGGTCTAGCTTATTTAACATTTATATCATTGCATACCATATTTTCACAGCTGAGGTTATAAAATGTGTATTTAAGGGATCAATCAGATCTGACTAAGCCTTTCTTAAGTTGATTAAAGTATGATTTTAGCTGAGATTTTATTAAACATGAGACTTGCAAAGAGAAGGTGGTAGCAAGTCTAGCAGGCCCTGTGGTCCCTGTAGAGTCAACATTATATTTATGTATTTATTTTATTTAACATTTATTTAACTAGGCAAGTCAGTTAAGAACAAATTCTTATTTACATTGACAGCCTACCCTGGCCAAACCCTGACGACGCTGGGCCAATTGTGCGCCGCCCTATGGGACAGCCTGGATTCAAACCAGGGACTGTAGTGACGCCTCTTGTACTGAGACGCAGAGCCTTAGACAGCTGCGCCACTCGGGAGCCCGTCACATACTGAGGGATAATTAGCAATGCTGAGGTACAGTAATGTTGAAGATGGGAAGAAAGGATGGGAAAAGGTCTATAGGAATATTTTAAACTCTGTAATGGTGAAAAAAATGTTTCATGTTTCTTTTTTTAGTTTCTTGTTCCTCTGAGACTTGAAACGGAATTCAGGTAAAATCACGCAATGTGGAGCATAGCTTAAATGTCAAATGGAACATTAAACATGCTCTGTATGTTCTACTACTAGGTTTAATTGGTTGTTTCTTCTAATTGGTTAAGTGAAATACATCTAGGAAGTGTACCCACAGCTCTTAGAGCAAATGTGAAATGGTATCTCTATTCCACAGTTTGGCCACAATTAAAAGCCACAATCTTTAATTCTGCAGATTGTACCTTCAAGGAGTCAAGTTTTGTCTGTCCCTTTATACTTAAAAATGAAATTGTTATTTTCTGTTAAAAGAGTTACACAACTTCCTACTCTGTCTAAAAGCTGTTCACTTCCCTCTCCCTGTTTTGTCTGGAGAAATGTGGTGTTTCTAAAAACACAAAAACATCCAGCATGATTCCTCGGTTAACCAGAGACAGCAATGTCTCAGAACAGAAGACACTTCTTCACTGGGATGACTATTTCTCGTTGTCTCGTTCTCTCGCTATAGAGGAATCATTTTGTGTGTGCAACACTACACTCTAACTCCCCCCCTCCTCCTCCTGCTCTCCTCTTCACATATGGCCACTCACATCCCCATCACCTCTAATTAAAACCAGGTTTGCGGTGGGCGAGGGCTCGTGTGTGCTTTTTGCGTGTGGCTGTCGTGTTTGCCTGTGATTATCTCCTGTAACCTGGCTGTGAAAGGTTGGCCCTGACCCTGAGCTGACTCTGCTGGTGGGAGGGGGAGGGGCTTGGAAGGCTTCATGTTGCATGTAATGCACTGGTGGTGGGCCCATGGAGACAGGACCCACGGTGGACCAGGCTGCCCAGCTCTGGAGCTAATCATTGTTTACTAGTCTCATTTCCACTTCTCAGTGAGCTACTGTCACGCACAGCATCGACAGGGAGGAAGGAAGGGGGAAGGAGAGAAGAGGAAAGCCAAGGGTCCAACAGGCAGTTGGGGAGCCGGTGGGACTTGGGAAAGAGCAGAGGAGAATGCAGGAATTTCAGTGTAGATTAGGCTTTAGAAAGAACAGGGGTGAGACAATATCGAAAATGAGACTGCTAAAAACAACCCAGACAAAGCAGTAAACAGACCAACCAAAACATCCCTGGGCCTTGGCCATCTCAGCCAGCCAAGGACGTGACCACCGGACATTGCTAGTTCGAGATGCTGATGTTTGAGATTAGTGCATTTCTTCGGGGCTGACTATGCACGGTATGAGGACACACAGACACTGCTCAAACATCAGCATTGTCTTGATTGCAGTATAAAAGGAGGACTTAAAAATAAACGAGGAACGATTGAACAACATTCACTTCAGTGGAATGATAACATCTTGACACAGTGTTTGGGAAAAAGCAGAGTTGTCACATAATGTGCACAAAGATAAACAACACTTGCTGTAAATCTTGAAGTGTATAAGTAGCCTAGCTCTCGGCCTCTGCAATGACGGCCCTTTCACATGAGAGCCCTGGCCTGATGGCCAATGTGGGCCCTTTCACATGAGAGCCCTGGCCTGATGGCCAATGTGGGCCCTTTCACATGAGAGCCCTGGCCTGATGGCCAATGTGGGCCCTTTCACATGAGAGCCCTGGCCTGATGGCCAATGTGGGCCCTTTCACATGAGAGCCCTGGCCTGATGGCCAATGTGGGCCCTTTCACATGAGAGCCCTGGCCTGATGGCCAATGACGGCCCTTTCACATGAGAGCCCTGGCCTGATGGCCAATGACGGCCCTTTCACATGAGAGCCCTGGCCTGATGGCCAATGTGGGCCCTTTCACATGAGAGCCCTGGCCTGATGGCCAATGACGGCCCTTTCACATGAGAGCCCTGGCCTGATGGCCAATGTGGGCCCTTTCACATGAGAGCCCTGGCCTGATGGCCAATGTGGGCCCTTTCACATGAGAGCCCTGGCCTGATGGCCAATGTGGGCCCTTTCACATGAGAGCCCTGGCCTGATGGCCAATGACGGCCCTTTCACATGAGAGCCCTGGCCTGATGGCCAATGTGGGCCCTTTCACATGAGAGCCCTGGCCTGATGGCCAATGTGGGCCCTTTCACATGAGAGCCCTGGCCTGATGGCCAATGACGGCCCTTTCACATGAGAGCCCTGGCCTGATGGCCAATGTGGGCCCTTTCACATGAGAGCCCTGGCCTGATGGCCAATGTGGGCCCTTTCACATGAGAGCCCTGGCCTGATGGCCAATGTGGGCCCGTAATCTGTTGAACCTTTTTCTGAGTATGAAAATGCTGTTAAACTAAAGTGTCATGGAATTACTGGAACCTTTTAACATGTTGAGGACATTTTCCCTGCATTCAAGTCCACTGTATATATCCTCATAGCACGCATGACATAAAAGAGTGTTGCAATCTATTCATAATTAAAGACAACGTGTGACATAAAATAGTAATTATTAACACAGAGAATTACATACATAAAAATGTCTGTGACCATGAGTATGGTATAAGTACACCATGAAATCGCTTGTCATGCAGAATGTTCACCCTGTGCGCAATGTTGCAACATCTCACCACCATGACCATAACAGCCAGGATGTGCTACAAAGATCCAGTCAGCTCCGCCACAGACAGGTCCCTCCTGATAGAGGTCCAGTTAGCGGCCCAACTGGAGAGGAGGCATAAATTATTGACTCACTTCAATCTCTTGTTTGTGTACTCGCCAAAAAGCCCTGTGCCAAGCCTCCATGGCTTCACTCATTCTGAACTTTGTCTGACACCACACATTTCATGGGCTGAGTGACTAACATGATCCCCGCAACAAGCCAACTCCAATCAATCAATGAAACAGCAAAGGCTTGAGGCACGCTCTATCTGGGGTGACAGGTAGCCTAGTGGTTAGAGCGATGGGCCAGTAACCGAAAGGTTGCTGGATTGAATTCCCAAGCTGACAAGGTAAAAATGTGTCGTTCTGCCCCTGAACAAGGCAGTTAACCCACTGTTCCCCGGTAGGCCGTCATTGTAAATGAGAATTTGTTCTTAACTGACTTGCCTAGTTAAATAAAGGTTACATTTAAAAAATCTGATCCCCCCCCCCAGTCCTGCGTGACCGGATATAACCTGACATTTACATTACCTTCAGAAAGTATTCACACCACTTTTTTTTGTGTTACAGCCTGAATTGAAAATGGATTCAATTGAGATTTATTTTGTCACTGGCCTACATTACCCCATAATGTCAAATTAATCAAACATGAAAATCTGAAATGTCTTCAGTCAATAAGTATTCAACCCTTTTGTTATGGCAAGCCTAAAGCCTAAGTTCAGTGCTTAACAAGTCACATAATAAGTTGCAGGGACTCACTCTGTGTGCAATAATATTGTTGAACATGATTTTTGAATGACTACCTCATTTCTGCACTGCCCCCCCCCCCCCCCCCCCATCCCTCAGTTGAACAGCGAATTTCAAACACAGATTCAACCACAAAGACCAGGGAGGTTTTACAACGCCTCGCAAAGAAGGGCACCTATTGGTAGATGTAGGTAAGACAATTATAAAGCAGAGATTGAATATCCCTTTGAGCATGGTGAAGTTCATAATTACACTTTGGATGGTGTATCAATACACCTAGTCACTACAAACTTACAGACGTTCTTCCTAACTCAGTTGCCAGAGAGGAATGAAACCGTTCAGAGATTTCACCATGAGGCCAATGAGTTTAATGGCTGTGATAGGAGAAAACTGAGCATGGGATCAAAACCCTTGTAATTACTCCACAATACTAACCTAATTGACAGAAGAAGGAAGCCTGTACAAAATAAAAATTGACACTAAAGTAATACTGCAAAAAATGTGGCAAAGCAATTCACTTTTTGTCCTGAATAAAGTGTTACGTTTGGGGCAAATCCAATACAAAAATTACTGAGTACCAGTCTCCATATTTTCAAGCATAGTGGTGGCTGCATCATGTTCTGGGTATGCTTGTAATCGTTAAGGACTGGGGAGTTTTTCAGGATAAAATAAATGGAATGGAGCTAAGCACAGGCAAAATCCTAGAGGAATTGATTGATTGATCGATCAGTTCAGCTTTCAGCAGAACAATAACCTAAAATAAAAGATCAAATCTACGCTTGAGTTGCTTACCCAGAAGACAGTGACTGTTCCGGAGTGGCGAGTTACAGTTTTGACTTACATTTACTTAAAAATCTATGGCAAGATCTGAAAATGGTTGTTTAGTAATTATCATCAACCAATTTGAGAGATCTTGAAGAATATTTAAAATAATAATGGGGACATTTTCCACAATCCAGGTGTGGAAAGCTCTTGGAGACTTACCCAGATAGACTCACACAGCTATAATCACTGCCAAAGTGAGTCAATACTTTGTAGAGTGATTTGGCACTCTCAATACTTTGTAGAGTGCCAAATCATTCTACAAAGTATTGACTCACGGGTGTGAATAATTATGTAAATTGGATATGTCTGTATTTAACTTTCTATAAATTTGCAAACATTTCTAAAACATGTTTTCGCTTTGTCATTGTGGGGTATTGTGTGTAGATGGGTGAGAGAAAAATAAAACCTTTAATCAATTTTGAATTCAGGCTGTAACACAACAAAATGTGGAATAAGTCAAGGGGTATGAATAGTTTCTGTATTGGGTCAGTAATATAACATGATATGTCAACTGAGGTGAACTGAGATGTGGTGGGAACATACTGTTCTGCGGAGTCTAATTTATGCTTTCTAAGGGGTTATTAAAACAAGGAAGCTTTAAGTACTGGACACTATCAGGATGTGTTCTTCTGGACTCCTTGTTCAAAGATAGCCATTGATAAACATCATATTTAAAACGTATTTGAAGAACAGTTTTTTCATGATACACATAGGTCTTTGAAATTCAGAATAAAAAGAGACTGTTCACAAACTAACTGCTTGTCTTGGTTTGGAATGGACAAAAAAGTGGGTAAATATAGGCTACATTTATGAAACTGCATCATGTAGGATTATTTACTTTAACCTGAACACAAGGAGGTTGTTATTTTTTATGTTTCATGAACCTCAATTATGCAAAGGACTTAAAAGTGTATTTATCATCATCAGAGTAGGCAAGCATATTGTTGTTTTTCTCTTGGAACTCTTGTTATGTCTAGGTCCTGATTAGCATTCCCCTCCTGTGCGCATGGTTACTGCAAGCGCCAAATTATCTGTAGTTACTTTGCCCACCGAATTACAGCAGATCCCATTTTAGTGTGCTCTGTATGCCAACTTGCCTCTCTCAGCCTCTGTATGCATAACCTGTTGAACAAGAGACAAGTCTAAATAAACTCAGCAAAAAAAGAAACGTCCCTTTTTTGTCTTTCAAAGATAATTCGTAAAAATCCAAATAACTTCACAGATCTTCATTGTAATCGGTTCATACATGTTTCCCATCCTTGTTCAATGAACCATAAACAATTAATGAACATGCACCTGTGGAACGGTCATTAAGACACTAACAGCTTACAGACGGTAGGCTATTAAGGTCACAGTTATGATAATTTATGTGAACTAAAGAGGCCTTTCTACTGACTCTGAAAAACACCAAAAGAAAGATGCCCAGGGTCCCTGCTCATCTGCTTAAACGTGCCTTAGGCATGCTGCAAGGAGGCATGAGGACTGCAGATGTGGGCAGGGCAATAAATTGCAATGTCTGTACTGTGAGATGCCTAAGACAGCACTACAGGGAGACAGGATGGACAGCTGATCGTCCTCGCAGTGGCAGACCACGTGTAACAACACCTGCACAGGATCGGTACATCCGAACATCACACCTGCGGGACAGGTACAGGATGGCAACAACAACTGCCCGAGTTACACCAGGAATGCACAATCCCTCCATCAGTGCTCAGACTGTCCGCAATAGGCTGAGAGAGGCTGGGCTGAGGGCTTGTAGGCCTGTTGTAAGGCAGGTCCTCACCAGACATCACCGGCAACAACGTCACCTATGGGCACAAACCCACCGTCGCTGGACCAGACAGGACTGGCAAAAAGTGCTCTTCACTGACGAGTCGCGGTTTTGTCTCACCAGGGGTGATGGTCGGATTCGCATTTATCATTGAAGGAATGATCCTTACACCGAGGCCTGTACTCTGGAGCAGGATCGATTTGGAGGTGGAGGGTCCGTCATGGTCTGGGGCGATGTGTCACAGCATCATCGGACTGAGCTTGTTGTCATTGCAGGCAATCCCAATGCTGTGCGTTGCAGGAAAGACATCCTCCTCCCTCATGTGGTACCCTTCCTGCAGGCTCATCCTGACATGACCCTCCAACATGACAATGCCACCTGCCATACTGCTTGTTCTGTGCGTGATTTCCTACAAGACAGGAATGTCAGTGTTCTGCCATGGCCAGCGTAGATCCCGGATCTCAATCCTATTGAGCATGTCTGGGACCTGTTGGATTGGAGGGTGAGGGCTAGGGCTCTTGTGCAAAGCTGTCATCAAGGCAAAGGGTGGCTACTTTGAAGATTCTAAAATATGAAATATATTTAGATTTGTTTAACACTTTTTTGGTTACTAAATGATTCCATATGTGTTATTTCATAGTTTTGATGTTTTCACTATTATTTTACAATGTAGAAAATAGTAAAAAATGAAGAAAACCCCTTGAATGAGTGGGTGTGTCTAAACTTTTGACTGGTACTTTATATATATATATATATATAGCATTTTTTTTTTAACTAAACAGGTGGGGCTCAAAACAGATGGGTCTCCACCTGCCCTGAATGACTGGTTGCCACGGGTTATCATTCAAAGCTTACATACAACTTTAAATGGGAAAAGTTTTGCATGTAAGCATGTCCTCATAGGTCTGTGTGACATATGCTCACTTTAGCCATGTATTATGTACAGTTATTTGTTAATTTTCCAGTTGAGTTTTTGAGTGCCAGGGAACAGAGCAGGATGAGCTTGCGTGCCATGCCTGCCTATACAGTGCGCTGAGCTTGGTCACTGAGCCCCAACCTCCAAAAGGAGCAGGGGGTGGATATTTGCTAAGAGATAAAAATTAGACGGAGAAGGGGAAAAGTACAAGAATAAAAGGCTTCCAGATGACCCCGATTTTGTTTTAGTTAGGTCATCTGTGACTGGCTAACAGACCCGTATTAGGGCACAGTTTTATTACGCATTCCTCACCGTGGGTGCCTATTGTGCGTTAGGATGACTCTAGTGATGCTCCAGATAACGAATATTCATTGTCAGTTTTTTGTTGTTGAATTTCCCTGACTGTGCAACTCACTGGTCATGTCCCGTTTTTCAGGGACTTGAATGAGACAATGTGTGGAGTTTTTACAGACACTTTATCTGTGACAAAATGTGCATTTCATAATTGAGTTATTCAAATTGCTTCCTGTACCTTAGTGACTAGTCATTCTCTTCTCAGGAACAGGAGCCCGAAGCAATAGAACATAGTCTAACCTTCTTCCCAAATGACTTCCTAAATAATCACAGTTTATAGCTTACTGGGCCAATCTCATCAATTATTTGGCACAAGCAGCCAACAATTTATGTTATGTTAATAAAATAAAATAAATCTCATTCAGCATCGCCACAGTTTATACTTGTCCAAATTTGTATAATTAGAAAATGTTACTAAAAACTGGAGATCTAATGTGGCTTTGCAGCACATTGTCTATTGTGTAATTAAGGGTTCATTTGGATGAATTAAGAGGAAATTAGCTGGAGCCAAGGCACAGATGTTGTTTTTACAAAGTCTGGGGTAAGCCACAACTCTCCGTCATCCTGTATTATTATGTCTATCTTGACATTCAGGGAGTCTTCAGCATTCTAGAAACTGTATCACTCTAAAGTTAGCTTTGTCCATTTTACCCGGAGCTTTATGGAAAGTTGTAATGTTTCTGATACATTTTACATTTACATTTAAGTCATTTAGCAGACGCTCTTATCCAGAGCGACTTACAAATTGATACCTTTATGAATGTTAGTAAGTGGTGTTTTGTTATGTTTGTTTTCTGCTTTTAGGGCCATACATGTTTGTACAGGGCCAAATATTCAGTAAAGGACAACATTATTTTTGACCATGAGATGACAAGATACTGTATCAACTGGACACAGGCTACAGTATAAGTCGGGTGTGCCACTGTTTATTCCATTGACCATTTGCCAATACCTTCCTAAACAAGACATGACTGAACAGATTATGTACAACCTCTCCTCCAAAAAACCTTGTGAAATTAGGTTACCCTTTGATTTTAAAAACCCATCTCCTGTCTCCTGGTGCCCAAAATCAGATCATATGCACAGCATCTGTGCTATTCTCTGTAATAGGACATGAAGCAGGTCACATCTTTTTTTCTCTAGTTCTCTTATCTTTTTTTGAGGGAAAATGCACAAATATATGAGCTGTTTTGTCTCTGCTCCAGTCCCCCTTTCTGTGGCAGGCTGTCCCAGGCAGGTCTCCCTGCAGGTGGTCTCCGACACAGACAAACTGAACATTATGTGTAGTGTGGATGCTGCCAGCGGGTTACTCCTCTCGTTGTGTAATTGGGTGGATAATGTTCCGTGATTCCCTCTCTTTTGCACCTCCGCTTGAGCAGCTCAGTGCCTTTAAGCATCCTGAAAACAAAGCTGGGTCAGCGAACGGTCGGGTCACCCCCCTTTGGTGCTCCGATTCGTAAAATGAGCCGGTCCCCCTCACTAGAGCAACCAGGGCAGAGTTCATTCACAACGTTATGGGCCCTGAGCCCTGGCTTAGTCTCAGGCTCCCTGGTGGCCCTGTTGTTGTTTACACTGGGACAATTTTTTATTTTGTATTATTAATTAAGTTAATTATTTTGTATTATTATTAAGTTCATCAACGTTATAGCCTGGACTGTAGAATCGATACTGTCCCAAAGAAAGAAACACATGCTTTGGCAGACACAAAGAGTGAAATAAATATTTTCTTCATAAATCAAAAAATGACATACATATTTCTGTGTACCGGACAAGAACCTGGAAAGCTGGTAAAGTCATTGGGAACATACAATTCTGTGTGAGTAGAAGAATGGAAGTCTGGGTGGCCCTACGGTAGGCCTGGGTAAGTTTTCTGCAGCATACCACTGTTGAACACCGCAGCCATGTGCATGGGGGGCTGTAAATTTGGAGAAGTGTTTAACAGAAAGACAGAATCTTTACTGAGAGCACTGAATTGTTTCTAGACTGGAGAACTGGAATCGCTTTTGACCCTGTGCAGTCATGCCTGTCAGGCCTTACCACAATGTATGACCCACTGTGCTGTGTAGAGCTGTCTTATTAAACGGCACAACTTTAAAGGTCCAAAGCAACAACTTAAATGATCCAAAGCAATTTGTCCATCCTATGGTTTGTGTTTTGTAAAGCAGTCTATGCAGTAAAGCAGGTGGAGAGGGGAGACCTAACAGTGAGGTTCTGACAGACTAATGTGTGTTCAATGTGTTTACATGGACTTGTTTTGTAAATGACACTCCCGAGAGGCACAGGTTTTGAGTGATGTCATAAAACTTCAGAACAGCAGGGGACCTCCGGCTCAGGTCTCTGTCTAATTATTTATTTTCTTAGGTGTTAGACTGAGTCCAGACATGGAAATAGAGGAGGATCATTTATATTGGAGAGTGTCAAATCCTTGAAGACATACAACTGTCCTGAATTTCTGGAATTCTATGAATAGCGGTTGATTTGATGAACTTGAGTCATAGATTCTAGTGGATGATATATTCTCTGCACACTATGGGGGAGATTTTAAAAGGAAAGCAGAAAGTGTAGATAGTAGGTTCTGGTGTGGTTTTAACAGTCATGAATTGACTAATGACAATTTACATAAGTTGAGCCTGACAGTGTCTACACCTCCCTTGGTCTGTTGTAAGGAGTGCATCCATAGCAAATTCTTGATTGTCTGGCACTCAATCTAGTTTCGATACACTTTTGTAAAAGTTGCATCGGCGATGCAGTTGCAAGTGCATCGACGTTGTCGTACCCACAGCAACTATTAAAACATTCCCTAACCAGAAACCGTGGATTGATGGCAGCATTCGCGCAAAACTGAAAGCGCGAACCACTGCTTTTAACCAGGGCAAGGTGACCGAAAACATGACCGAATACAAACAGTGTAGCTATTCCCTCTGCAAGGCAATCAAACAAGCTAAGCGTCAGTATAGAGACAAAGTAGAGTCGCAATTCAACGGCTTAGACACAAGAGGTATGTGGCAGGGTCTACAGTCAATCACGGATTACAAAAAGAAAACTTCCCCGTCGCGGACCAGGATGTCTTGCTCCCAGACAGACTAAGCAACTTATTTGCTCGCTTTGAGGACAATACAGTGCCACTGACACGGCCCGCTACCAAAACCTGTGGACTCTCCTTCACTGCAGCCGACGTGAGTAAAACATTTAAACGTGTTAACCCTCGCAAGGCTGCAGGCCCAGACGGCATCCCCAGCCGCGTCCTCAGAGCATGCGCAGACCAGCTGGCTGATGTGTTTACGGACATATTCAATCAATCCTTATCCCAGTCTGCTGTTCCCACATGCTTCAAGAGGGCCACCATTGTTCCTGTTCCCACGAAAGCTAAGGTAACTGAGCTAAACGACTACCGCCCCGTAGCACTCACTTGCGTCATCATGAAGTGCTTTGAGAGACTAGTCAAGGACCATATCACCTCCACCCTACCTGACACCCTAGACCCACTCCAATTTGCTTACCGCCCCAATAGGTCCAAAGACGACGCAATCGCAACCACACTGCACACTGCCCTAACCCATCTGGACAAGAGGAATACCTATGTGAGAATGCTGTTCATCGACTACAGCTCAGCATTTAACACCATAGTACCCTCCAAACACGTCATCAAGCTCGAGACCCTGGGTCTCGACCCCGCCCTGTGCAACTGGGTACTGGACTTCCTGACGGGCCGCCCCCAGGTGGTGAGGGTAGGTAACAACATCTCCACCCCGCTGATCCTCAACACTGGGGCCCCACAAGGGTGCGTTCTGAGCCCTCTCCTGTACTCCCTGTTCACCCACGACTGCGTGGCCATGCACGCCTCCAACTCAATCATCAAGTTTGCAGACAACACTACAGACAACACTACAGGCTTGATTACCAACAACGACGAGACGGCCTACAGGGAGGTGGTGAGGGCCCTCGGAGTGTGGTGTCAGGAAAATAACCTCACACTCAACGTCAACAAAACAAAGGAGATGATCGTGGACTTCAGGAAACAGCAGAGGGAGCACCCCCCTATCCACATCGACGGGACAGTAGTGGAGAGGGTAGAAAGTTTTAAGTTCCTCGGCGTACACATCACGGACAAACTGAATTGGTCCACCCACACAGACAGCGTTGTGAAGAAGGCGCAGCAGCGCCTCTTCAACCTCAGGAGGCTGAAGAAATTCGGCTTGTCACCAAAAGCACTCACAAACTTTTACAGATGCACAATCGAGAGCATCCTGTCGGGCTGTATCACCGCCTGGTACGGCAACTGCTCCGCCCACAACCGTAAGGCTCTCCAGAGGGTAGTGAGGTCTGCACAACGCATCACCGGGGGCAAACTACCTGCCCTCCAGGACACCTACACCACCAGATGTCACAGGAAGGCCATAAAGATTATCAAGGACAACAACCACCCGAGCCACTGCCTGTTCATCCCGCTATCATCCAGAAGGCGAGGTCAGTACAGGTGCATCAAAGCTGGGACCAAGAGACTGAAAAACAGCTTCTATCTCAAGGCCATCAGACTGTTAAACAGCCACCACTAACATTGAGTGGCTGCTGCCAACATACTGACTCAACTCCAGCCACTTTAATAATGGAAAAATGTATGTAAAAAATGTATCACTAGCCACTTTAAACAATGCCACTTTTATATGTTTACATACCCTAAATTACTCATCTCATATGTATATACTGTACTCGATACCATCTACTGCATCCTGCCATCTTTATGTAATACATGTATCACTAGCCACTTTAAACAATGCCACTTTTATATGTTTACATACCCTACATTACTCATCTCATATGTATATACTGTACTCGATACCATCTACTGCATCTTGCCTATTCCGTTCTGTACCATCACTCATTCATATATTTTTACGTACATATTCTTCATCCCTTTACACTTGTGTGTATAAGGTAGTTGTTGTGAAATTGTTAGGTTAGATTACTCGTTGGTTATTACTGCATTGTCGGAACTAGAAGCACAAGCATTTCGCTACACTCGTATTAACATCTGCTAACCATGTGTATGTGACAAATAAAATTTGATTTGATTTATTGACCTTTTATTTCAGTATTTTGCACTGTCTCTATGCACACTCACTCGCCCTACACACTCACACACACTGTCACTGCAACACACACACTGTCACTCCAACACACACACAAACGCTCACTCCATCACTTGCTCACTCACACATAACATTCACATACATTTATACTGACTCTACACACCCGCACACACACTCACATGCGAGCTGCTGCTACTCTGTTTATCTTATATCCTGTTGCGTAGTCACCTTACAGCTATACATATCTACCTCCATCACTCCATTATCCCTGCACATGTAAGTATGGTATTGGAACTGACTTTAAAAAAGATTCCCTGTATATAGTGTGCTTACTTACTTACTTTATTGTGTATTTCATATTTCTTATTCTTATTTCTCGTGTGTTTTTTCTAGTAATACATTGTTAGTGATTATTGCATTGTTGGGTTTTGAGTTTGCAAGAAAGGCATTTCACTGTAATTGTGCATGTGACATTCAAACTTGAAACAACTCGGTCCTCATCCATGCAGTGTTTTCTTCCGGTCTGTACATAATGTCCCCAGGATACTGGAGGATACTGGAGGAGACCACAGCTGGATGAGGAATCTTACAGATCGTTTAAAACGTCTTTCTTCATTATGTTCTAATCAGCATCCTCCCAACAACCCTTTCTTTAACGACCAGCATCTGTGGGCGATGTCTCTGTTTCCTGCCTTGCCTAAGTATCTCCCAGTATCCCAGCATTGTCTCTATCATTAGCTAGTCTCTCTCTTTATGTCTCTGTCTTTAAGGTTGTAACACTCGTTAACTATTGATTTAACATGAGGTAGCTGTCTTAATTACGTACCCTGTGTTGTTTATGGCTATTGGACACAAGTAGTCCTCCTCCTTCTGACAAGAAGGGAAATGGCAACAGCAAGCTGTTGAGAGTATTAACGTCTGTCCTACAGTAAAAAACAATGTACATGGATTAGAGTGTTCAAAGAACTGACGTGAAACAGCACAATGATCCATGAGGCCCATTTTCTTCCCAAGTTCCTCCTCAAAAGCTTACATTGTCGAATTAGCCCTTAGTGAGGAATGACCGTGACCCCTCATCGTTCCAGGGGTCAGTGATGGGCCGTGGATGTGCCAGAGACAGGCTCTGTTGACGGGATGATTGTGTGAAGATGTTCAGAGTTGACCTCGCTATGTTCTGTTTTGTTGTGTTTTCTAGGTAACGCTTTTATTTGATGACTGGGAAGGTCAAACATGTTGCTCTTGACCTACAGACAACATCCAGCTCCCAGATCAGCTCTGTTTGAAGATGGAGGATTTGGCTGTGTTCGAGTAAAGGACTTTCATAGGCCTACATCTCTCTCTCTCTATCTCCCATACATCCTTCTCTCTCTCTCCCTCTCACTCTCTCCCTTTCCCTCTCCCTCTCTCTCTCTCTCTTCTCTCTCCCCCCTCTTTCTCTCTCTTTCTCTCTCTCTGCCACACCGTGATGAACTGAGCAGTGCAGTGACAATGTGGATTACCACTTGATTAAGGGAGATACTTTTATGTTGAAGCTCCAAATCAAATCACAGTTTATTGGTCGCATACATAGTTAAACAGATGTTATGGCGGGTGCAGTGAAATACCTTGAGTTGCCAGCTCCTCGACATTGAAGAAAAATCACTTAGGTGCAAATTTCACATGCATGTGGTACATCACAACTCTAAATAGATCATCAAAATGGCTGATGTCCCGAAACTCTAAGCACATTTTCAATCGAATGAGTACAACGAACACATTTGTTCACTGCTAAGCTAAGTACAATATATGCTTTTCAAAACGCAATATTCACTTTACTTCTGATTCGATTTTGTCATTTGTTAACAATACAATGAACTAACACTTAATCAAACTGCTCATAAAAGATAACTATTGAACAAAAATGAGGTAGCGCCTAGTTAACATATATAGTTTCAATATTATCATTTGTATATTTTTGTGTTGGAAGATAAAGCCAAATCTTATATGGATGTGGCTGTAAATACTAAATCATCATTCTCCATCAGCCAGTGTGCTTCAATAGGACAAAATGTAAGACACTCTACGTGCTGCCATTTGGAATTATAGTGTAGTGTACAATGCATTGCTGAAATATTTGGGTTGTATATAACAATATTCCACTCATTACCTGAATGTATCTGAATGTCATTGATACACTGTAAGCTGATGAATGTCAAGCAGAGAGACAGGTGATACTGTATCAGTTGACAAGTCACGTAGAATAGCTGATGTTGTACAATGTTGCATGGGGCAGAAATGGCATGAGACACCATGCTATCTTTTTACACTAGCCAACTGCTTTACATTACCCTATTTCAGATTTATTTGAAATGTATTGCTTTGGTACTTTTTTTGTGTGGTGAATTTTCAAAACTCTTAGTACAAAACTCCAAACTGGTAACACTTGTAACGCAGACAGTCTTACATTCAAAACCTTTAATTGTGTATTAATTCTGTTTGTAGACATCTTTCACCACACAATCATTGATCCAAAATATAAGTTTACTGTGAAATATGAGTATGTTCTTTAATCACTCATACACAACATAATGATATCTTCTCAATTTAGCTGTTTTAACAACCAGCTAAATTGTAATTAACTTGTAAATAAATGATCATAGCAGTTATGGGAACCTGGGACCTGATAAACAGGACAACTACTGTACATCCAACAAGGGTCAATGGACAGAGGGATACTGGTATGACAAAAAATCACGGTTAATTTTGTTTCACCCATGTTGTTCATTGGGTTCTACTGTAGTTGATAGGGTGACATGTTGTGTGGACGAATACAGCATAGAACAAAGCATTATTGAGAAATAGTTTGGTCGATTTTGGGGTCAGATTTGCCAGTTACAGTTGAAGTCGGAAGTTTACATACACCTTAGCCAAATTCATTTAAACTCAGTTTCACAATTCCTGACATTTAATCCTAGTAAAAATTCCCTGTCTTAGGTCAGTTACGATCACCACTTTATTTTAAGAATGTGAAATGTCAGAATAATAGTAGAGAGAATGATTTAGTTCAGCTTTTATTTCTTTTATCACATTCCCAGTGGGTCAGAAGTTTACATACACTCAATTAGTATTTGGTAGCATTGCCTTTAAATTGTTTAACTTGGGTCAAACGTTTCGGATAGCCTTCCACAAGCTTCCCACAATAAGTTGGGTGAATTTTGGCCCATTCCTCCTGACAGATCTGGTGTAACTGGGTCAGGTTTGTAGGCCTCCCTCCTTGCTTGCACACACTTTTTCAGTTCTGCCCACAAATTGTCTATAGGTTTGAGGTCAAGACTTTGTGATGGCCACTCCAATACCTTGACTTTGTTCTCCTTAAGCCATTTTGCCACAACTTTGGAAGTATGCTCAGGGTCATTGTTCATTTGGAAGACCCATTTGCGACCAAGCTTTAACTTCCTGACGTCTTGAGATGTTGCTTCAATATATCCACATAATTTTCCTCCCTCATGATGCCATCTATTTTGTGAAGTGCAGCAAAGCACCCCCACAACATGATGCTGCCACCCCCGTGCTTCACGGTTAGGATGGTGTTCTTCGGCTTGCAAGCGTCCCCCTTTTTCCTCCAAACATAACGATGGTCATTATGACCAAACAATTTTATTTTTGTTTTCATCAGGCCAGAGGACATTTCTCCAAAAAGTACGATCTTTGTCCCCATGTGCAGTTGCAAACCGTAGTCTGGCTTTTTTATGGCGGTTTTAGTGCAGTGGCTTCTTCCTTGCCGAGCGGCCTTTCAGGTTATGTTTGCTGTTGTTCTGGGATTGATTTGCACTTTTTTCACCAAAGTACGTTCATCTCTAGGAGACAGAACGCGTCTCCTTCCTGAGCGGTATGACGGCTGCGTGGTCCCGTGGTGTTTATACTTGCGTACTATTGTTTGTACAGATGAACGTGGTACCTTCAGGTGTTTGGAAACTGCTCGCAAGGATGAACCAGACTTATGGAGGTCTACAATTTTTTTTCTGAGGTCTTGGCTGATTTCTTTTGATTTTCCCATGATGTCAAGAAAAGAGGCACTGAGTTTGAAGGTAGGCCTTGAAATACATCCACAGGTACACCTCCAATTGACTCAAATGATGTCAATTGGCCCATCAGAAGCTTCTAAAGCCATGACATCATTTTCTGGAATTTTCCAAGCTGTTTAAAGGCACAGTCAACTTAATATATGTAAACTTCTGACCCACTGGAATTGTGATACAGTGAATTATAAGTGAAATAATTTGTCTGTAAATAATTGTTGGAAAAATTACTTGTCATGTACAAAGTAGATGTCCTAACCAACTTGCCAAAACTAGTTTGTTAACAAGAAATTTGTGGAGTGGTTGAAAAACGAGTTTTAATGAAGTGTATGTGTATGTAACCTTCCGACTTCAACTGTATCTACCTTTGATAAGTAGCTAGCTAGATAGATATTACTAGCTGGTAGCTTGCTAGCTAGTTAGCTCACATGCCAATTTTAAGTCTTTCTAAACTAATATCTTATTAATTTGAAAATATGAAGTTATTTCAAAAGGAAAGTTAAATGGCTAGCGCATCATGCTTTGTGACGTTTTGTTAGCTTGCTATCCCCAGTTAAATAATGTGTTTTCACTTATTGCATCTGCATGTTTGTTGCGTTCTCCCTGGTGCAGTCGTTCGTTCGTGAGCTGGCTGCTCGTTCTAAATAGTATAATCTAATCTGTTCAAAACAGTGGCTGCATGTGCAGCAGTGGTCATTCAGTTTTTGACATGCAAAAGGGAAATATCTGTGTTTATGCTGTTGTTCAAATGCACAGATCACTTTATATATGTTCTCAAAGAAACTACTGGTAGTTTGATCATATTTATGTTAGGCTGCTTTTGTTGACAACTCCAACCAATCAGTGGCCGCTGCTGTTAGGTACAGTACCTTAAAGTATTCACACCCCTTATTGAGTTACAGCCCAAATAAAATAAAATAAATTGTCACTAGCCTACACACAATACTCCATAATGTCAAAGTGAATACATTTTTCCCGAAAGTTTTATTAATGAATAAAAAAACATAAAGCTGAGTCAATAAGTATTTAACCCCTTTATATGGCAAGCCTAAAAAAGTTCAGGGGTAAAACATTTATTAACAACTCTCCTAATAAGGTGGTCTCTCTCTGTGTGCAATAATAGTGTTTAACATGATTTTAGAATGACTAACTCATCTCTCTACCCCACACATACAGTTATCTGCTCAGTCGAGCAGTGAATTACCAACACAGTTTCAACCACAAAGACCAGGGAGGTTTTCCAATGCCTAGCAAAGAAGGGCACCTATTGGTACATGGGTAAAAAAAGCAGACATTGAATATCCCTTTGAGCATAGTGAAGTTATTAATTACAATATGGATGGTGTATCAATACGCCCAGTCACTACAAAAATACAGACTTCCTTCCTAACTCAGTTGCCAGAGAGGAAGGAAACTGCTGAGAGATTTCACCATGAGGCCAATTGTGAATTTAAAACAGTTAGTGTTTAATGGCTTTGATAGGAGAAAACTGAGGATGAATCAACAACATTGTAGTTACTCCACAATGCTAACCTATTTGACGGAGTGAAAAGAAGGAAGCCTGTACAGAATGCAAATATTACAAAACATGCATCCTGTCTCTAAATTAATACTGCAAAAAATGTGGCAAAGCAGTTAAGTTTTTGTCCTGAATACAAAGTGTTATGTTTGGGGCAAATCCAATACAACACATTACTGAGTACCAGTCTCCATATTGTCAAGCATAGTGGTGGCTACATCAAGTTATGGGTATGCTTGTAATCGCTAAAGACTGGGGAGTTTTTCAGGATAAAATAAATGGCCTGCAGTTGTGACATGCTGCCAAACTCTCTAAAATGATGTTGGAGGCTACTTATGGTAGAGAAATTAACATTAAATTCTCTGGCAACAGCTCTGGTGGACATTCCTGCAGTCAGCATGCCAATTGCACCCTCCCTCAAAACTTGAGACATCTGTGACGTTGTGTTGTGTAACAAAACTGCACATTTTAGATTGTAATGATATGTCACACCTGTCAGGTGGATAGATTATCTTGTCAAATGAGAAATGATCATTAACAGGGATGTAAACAAAATGTGCGCGCACAAAATCTGAGAGAAATAATATTTTTGTGAGATCTTTTATTTCAGCTCATAAAACATGGGACCAACACTTTAAATGTTGCGTTTATCTTTTTTTGTGTAAATAGAGCTCATCCTTCCAAACCGTGGGCCAGGTCAGTGATGGGACAGGGCCCTGCGGGTCATAAGCCCCAGCCTCCCTATGGAGGCAGAACCAGACAGGAAGCTAGCCTTTAAACGGACCCCTACCTCCTCCACCAAAGGTGATACATTTATCAATCCCTGGGCTCTCAGAGAAAAGGGGGTTGCCTCACCAACCAATAGTTTGTGAGTGCTCAGTCTCAGAGGAGTCCCACACACACAATGTATTCCATATGGTCATGTGGAGGCGGAGAGGCACCCTACACTGCACATTTGGCTCAGACCACCTATACTACATCCTCTATGTTGAGCTCTGCTCTGAACGCCTGACTGGGGATTGGCTGCTGCTGAGTTATTTTTCATTTAGGATTTGGGTCCTCTCTTTGAGGCACGCTCAGCTCTCTCATGTGCGTTCAGCTTTGTTGTCCAAAACAAATGGGACGACAATTTATGTCACAGAGAAATTGCATATTTCAATTGCCACATTTTTGCCTCTTAAAGGGGTATTTCACAGATATTACACATTACCTTATTTTATGATACACAGACAGTAGTCCATTGACCTACAGAACCAGCCACCAAAGATTCCTGACTCTTCATGTCCATAGACTACTTTAAAGCATCAGGCAGTACATAGTTGTTGGTTATTTTACCTCTAATGTGAAATAAACTAAACAATTTGTTTGGAAGCATCTGGAGATAAAGGACTAGTTTTTCGAGGACTAGTTTACAGTATTCTAACTAAGACCATTTGAATGCATAGAGGACATGTTTTTCTCGGTCAGATACTGGACAATAGCCCTGGTCCGCTGAGGTCTGCTGAGGTCTGCTGAGGCCTAGCCATGCAGAAATCCTGCCTGGCATGACAATGAGGTCACAGGACCAGTTGGGTGAGATCTCCTAACCCTTGAAACAGATTCTCCGTTTTAGTCTTTGAAGCTTATGAACGAACGAGGGACGCCGATCACTCGTCCCTCCCTTCCTTCCTCTCCTCCCTCGCTTTATTACCTCCGTCAGCCCTAATTTGGGTTGATGGGGTGGCTGTTGCATGATAAGACACACGTCTGGGCCCCTGCGTGAGAAGGCTGGCGGGCTCTGGCTGGGCTTGTTTTCTTTGCGTGACCATGTCCCTCCCTCTGTCACTCCCGGCAAGCCCACTCTGACCCCTTTCACAGCCTCGTTAGCTGGCGCGCTGCTGGTTTATTTGTTTTGGCCAGCCGCCCGTGTGAAAGGCACATTCTGACCAGGCTTAGGGAGGGGTCAGGGGGTAGGGGGGTAGTAATGAGGGGGGTCAGGGCTGAGGTGGCGTTCATGTTTACTCAGAGAGGGGGGGGGGCAGTGGGATGGGAGGGACGAGCGGTTTGTACTCCTGCCCGCCCGGGCTCCATGCTGTATATGAGCAGCATGTGCGTGTTAGTGTGTGACTGTGTGCTCCTGCGTGTGTGTGACTGTATATTTGAGTGTGTGACCTCCTGCCCGGTCAAAGGGAAATGTGCCTCAGTGTAGCTACTTTTGAGGAACGACATGCACATGCAGGTCATTCAGAGTTTAGAGATCCAGCCCAAATCCACGGAAAGCTGCTTGGGGAAAGGGAATACACTATGTGGATTGTGGCAATCTTTGCACATTTCACTGATTCCCACTGACCAGATACCCCAGATGCTCACCCTAGCATCTACATTATGGCCCTATACAGACCCACTACTGGCAGATTTCACCAACTGTATTGTGGGTGGGAATATCAATCAAGATATGTGCATTGGAACTAGACTCACATGAAGCTACAACAGAAATGCATGACAAGAGAGGGTGATTATGTCATCCACAAAGCAGTCCCATGGTACTTCTCATGTACGGTATGGTAAGACACTGGACTATGCCTCAGGTGAGTTGATGGGTCACTTGAGGCGTACATCACACAAACCCAAAGAGAAATCAGCTTGTCTCAGCTGTCATACAGGAATGTGTTACACAACGTATCTGTTATGTCATATGACCGTGCTATCACCTGACAAAGTACAGAGACCACAATAAGACTGACATGACAGTACGTACGTACGTACGTACGTATAAGGTGTGTTTCTGAGCAGTCCAAGCCTGAAACTTCTGAGAAAAATGGTGTGGTCACTGGGAGTCAAAAAGACACGGTGTTGCCATCAAGTACGCGACTTAGGCAACCTTTGTGAACGTTAAACAAAGAAAGAACTGAGGTTGAGGCAGGGGGAGCAGCAAGTAAGTACATGTGGTCCTACTTCTCTGGATTTCTCAGTCTGGCAGGGTTTAGTGAACTATCATCAGATCAGTACATCAGAATGAGATTGGACCCATGCTAAAATAGTGTTTATATGGAGCTGTGTGTATAGTGTTTACATGGAGCTGTGTGTATAGTGTTTACATGGAGCTGTGTGTATAGTGTTTACATGGAGCTATGTGTATAGTGTTTACATGGAGCTGTGTGTATAGTGTTTACATGGAGCTGTGTGTATAGTGTTTACATGGAGCTGTGTGTATAGTGTTTACATGGAGCTGTGTGTATAGTGTTTACATGGAGCTGTGTGTATAGTGTTTACATGGAGCTGTGTGTATAGTGTTTACATGAAGCTGTGTGTATAGTGTTTACATGGAGCTGTGTGTATAGTGTTTACATGGAGCTGTGTGTATAGTGTTTACATGGAGCTGTGTGTATAGTGTTTACATGGAGCTGTGTGTATAGTGTTTACATGGAGCTGTGTGTATAGTGTTTACATGGAGCTGTGTGTATAGTGTTTACATGGAGCTGTGTGTATAGTGTTTACATGGAGCTGTGTGTATAGTGTTTACATGGAGCTGTGTGTATAGTGTTTACATGGAGCTGTGTGTATAGTGTTTACATGGAGCTGTGTGTATAGTGTTTACATGGAGCTGTGTGTATAGTGTTTACATGGAGCTGTGTGTATAGTGTTTACATGGAGCTGTGTGTATAGTGTTTACATGGAGCTGTGTGTATAGTGTTTACATGGAGCTGTGTGTATAGTGTTTACATGGAGCTGTGTGTATAGTGTTTATATGGAGCTGTGTGTATCGTGTTTATATGAAGCTGTGTCAATACACACTAATTCCATCTGGGCTAGGTTACAAAGCACAGGCAAGCACGCACACACACACACACACATGCAGGGAAACGCAGGTGACGTCAGGTCCAGTAATCCTTTAAGTCAGAGAGGAGACATGGCAGACAGCAGCAATGTGATGAATGTAATAAATCAGACAGAAGTGGCGGCACCAGAATAACACAGGCTGACATAGTCACCGGTATGTTCCAGATTAACCTCTGCCATCGTCTCACTCAGAGCCTCTGCAGGGATGGAAGTAGTTGTGGCCTGCTGGCTCTGGACCCTGGAAGTTCAGCTCTCACTCTGGGTGTAAACACACTCTCGCTGCCTGGCCTGGCTGCCACACTGAACACCATAGAGCTGTAGCACTCTCTCACTGCCTGGCTGCCACTCTGAATACCACATAGAACTGCACGGTGGGCCCTGGATGAGCCAGTCTGGCTTGAGGTGTTTGCATTGAGTGGTGAAATTCACACCGGCAGAGCTCCTGTTTTACCACATCTATTATCACAACCATTAATGGAAACGTTTAAAGAGTCACATTGAGAAGATTTATTAGCTCCAAATTAACACTCACTAATGACAAATGGCGTGGTTTGTCTGATGACACTTTCAAAGAGTTAGAGCCCATATTTTTGTGATGATACCCTGAGGACTCGTTCAGCCACTTCCGTATTTCCCGAATCTGAGACTTCTTTAAATGCCAAACGAGAGACATTAAAAAAGACCCTTGAAATAAAGCTTCCTCTCATTCCTGGAAACAAACGTTTCTGGTGGTCCCTGAAATTAAATTGCAACATACTCAAACACAAACACACAGATGCAAACAAGATCTGATTAGGATTGGCATGAGAATGGATACTCCCCCCCTGGAGACATAGCATGCTTGTATATGCAGAATAAGATTCTCACACTTCGTGTAAGATTATACCTCCAAAGAGGGAACAAGGCCTCTTCACAATGAGACAAAAGAAACATC
Source organism: Salvelinus namaycush (assembly GCF_016432855.1). Lineage (NCBI taxonomy): Eukaryota > Metazoa > Chordata > Actinopteri > Salmoniformes > Salmonidae > Salvelinus > Salvelinus namaycush. The sequence continues at coordinate 28,059,670 of NC_052334.1, read as the reverse complement.
CACAGGGAATGAATGCTACACTTGAGCAACAGTTTGGCTAAACTGAAAACAGATCCCTCTGGGCCGAGAGTGCATGCAGACAATCACACACAGACACCTAGTACTTACACACACTAGATGTTGTTTTGCAGTAATGCCAGTGGAAATACACACAAAGTAAATGCTTTCCATACTGTGGAATACTGTGAAAGTTTTCTACCTGTAAAAAAAACCCTACAGCTTAACCATGGGGTGAATCACCCCTTCTAATATACTTTACTTCACTGTGGTAAAGCCTCACCGCTTGTGTGAAGCAAAATACCACAATTTAACCACGTGTGAATATTAAAGGGAAATGACAACCAAGTCAATCACACAACACAAGGCAATGGTTTGAGGAAATCCAGACCTCCTTAGCTTTTTAACCAGAGCTCCTTAACCAGAGCTCCTTAACCAGAGCTCCTTAACCAGAGCTCCTTAGCTTTTTAACCTGTCTAGCCCTGGGGTTCCGCTAGCGGAACTCCTCCCACATTCCACTGAAAAGGCAGAGCGCGAAATTCAAAAAATATTTTTGAGAAATATTTAACTTTCACACATTAACAAGTCCAATACAGCAAATGAAAGATAAACATCTTGTGAATCCAGTCAACATGTCCGATTTTTAAAATGTTTTACAGCGAAAACACCACGTATATTTATGTTAGCTCACCACCAAATACAAAAAAGCACAGACATTTTTCACAGCACAGGTAGCATGCACAAAACCAACCAAACTAACCAAGAACCAACCAAACTAACCAAGAAACAACTTCATCAGATGACAGTCTTATAACATGTTACACAATAAATCTATGTTTTGTTCGAAAAATGTGCATATTTGAGGTATAAATCAGTTTTACATTGCAGCTACCATCACAGCTACCATCAGAAATAGCACCGAAGCAGCCAGAGTAATTATAGAGACCAACGTGAAATACCTAAATACTCATCATAAAACATTTCTGAAAAATGCATGGTGTACAGCAAATGAAAGACAAACATCTTGTGAATCCAGCCAATATTTCCAATTTTTTAAGTGTTTTACAGCAAAAACACAATATAGCATTATATTAGCTTACTACAATAGCCTACCACACAACCGCATTCATTCATTCAAGGCACGTTAGCGATAGCGATAGGCACGTTAGCGATAGCGAATAAACCAGCAAAAGATATTAATTTTTTCACTAACCTTCTCAAAATTCATCAGATGACAGTCCTATAACATCATATTACACAATACATATATGGTTTGTTCGAAAATGTGCATATTTAGAGCTGATATCCGTGGTTATACATTCTGAAAACGTAGCATCTTTTTCCCAGAATTTCCGGATATTTTTCTGACAATCACCTATTCTGACCAAATAACTATTCATAAACTTTACTAAAAAATACATGTTGTATAGGAAATGATAGATACACTAGTTCTTAATGCAATCGCCGTGTTAGAATTCTAAAAATAACTTCATTACGACATGCAGCTTACGTTATTGCGAGAGAGCGCCCAAAATCTGGGCGCAAACTAAAAGTAAACATGTTCGACAGATATATGAAATAACATCATAAATGGGTCCTACTTTTGATGATCTTCCATCAGAATGTTGTACAAGGGGTCCTCTGTCCAGAACAATCGTTGTTTGGTTTTAGAATGGCATTTTTCCCTCTCGAATGAGCAAGCAAAACTAGCCAAGTGGCGCTAAGCTCTCCTTCGTCACCAAACGCAAAGAACGCAACACGCCTAAACTCCCGAAAAATTTCAATAATCTAATAAAACTATATTGAAAAAACATACTTTATGATGATATTTTCACATTTATCAAATAAAATCAAAGCCGGAGATATAAGACGTCTATAACGACAGCTTTTCAGAAGCCAATACTGGTGACCTTTATGCGCTTCCTGAACAAAGGAGTTCTGGGGTCATGTCATTCCAAGCTCTATCTTTTGACCATAGAAATACCTAGAAACCCCATTTCACCTCTCACAGCCTATTGACATCTAGTGGAAGGCGTATGAAGTGCATGTATACTAATACATATCAAGCACATTTATAGGCAGGCCCTGGAACAGAGCCTCGAATTCAGATTTGTCACTTTCTGACAGGAAGTTTGCTGCAAAATGAGTTCTGTTTTACTCACAGATATAATTCAAACGGTTTTAGAAACGAGAGTGTTTTCTATCCAATAGTAATAATAATATGCATATTGTACGAGCAAGAATAGAGTACGAGGCCGTTTAAATTGGGCACGATTTTTCCCCAAAAGTGAAAATAGCGCCCTCTAAAGAGCTCCTTAACCAGAGCTCCTTAGCTTTTTAACCTGAGCTCCTTAGCTTTTTAACCAGAGCTCCTGAACCAGAGCTCAACCTTTTCTCAATAGGGGGTGCTGTTTTCACTTTGTAAAAATTTCGTTCCCAAATTAAACTGCCTCGTACTCAATTCTTGCTCGTACAATATGCATATTATTATTACTATTGGATAGAAATCACTCTCTAGTTTCTAAAACCGTTTGAATTATATCTGTGAGTAAAACAGAACTCAAGTTGGAGCAATTTTCCTGTGAGGAAGTGAGAAATCTGAAATCAGGCAGGCTGTTCTGGGGTCAGTTTATTAATTTGCATGTCTTCTATTGGTCGAGATGCACTGCATACGCCTTCCCCTAGATGTCAGCAAATAGTGAGAATTGGAATGGAGTTGCTAGGCAGATCTGAGGCCATATAAATGGGCTTGGAACATGTGGTGCAGTCTTTTCATCATTCGCCATGACGCAAGACAGACCTCAGGATGGCGTTCTGGGAAGCTCCCGTTATAGGCCTTAGATATATCCGGCTCTGATTTTATTCTATATAGCTGTTAAAGACATCATAATGTTGTTATTTTAAACCGAGTTCTATCAGTTTATATCAGTATATATATATCAGTATAAATCTAACACAGCGGTTGCATTAAGAACTAATGTATCTTTCATTTGCTGTCCAACCTGTATTTTTTAGTCAAGTTTATGATTAGTTACTGATTAGATTAGGTGCCTCTCCCAAGATTTCTCCCGACATTTTGTTGGCAGCTTGGTTACTATTCTCATTGTATAACCACGATTTGTGCCGCTAAATATGCACATTTTCGAACAAACTCTATATGTATTGTGTAATATGATGTTATAGGACTGTCATCTGAAGAAGTTTGAGAAGGTTAGTGAAAAAATTAATATCTTTTGCTGGTTTATTCGTTATCGCTATTGTTGGCTTGAATCAATGCTGTTGTGTGGTTGGCTATTGTAGTAAGCTAATATAATGCTATATTGTGTTTTCGCTGTAAAACACTTAAAAATCTGAAATATTGGCTGGATTCACAAGATCTTTGTCTTTCATTTGCTGTACGCTGTGTATTTTTCATAAATGTTTTATGATGAGTATTTAGGTAATTCACGTTGGTCTCTGTAGTTATTCTAGTTGCTTTGGTGAGAGTTGTGATGGTGGCTGCAATGTAAAACTATGATTTATACCTGAAATATGCACATTTTTCTAACAAAACATATGCTATACAATAAATATGTTATCAGACTGTCATCTGATGAAGTTGTTTCTTGGTTAGTGACTATTTATATCTTTATTTGGTCGAAATTGTGATAGCTACCTATGCAGGAAAAAAATGGTGGAAAAAAAAAGTTGTGTCTTTTGCTATCGTGATTAGCTAATAGAAATACATATTGTGTCTTCCCTGTAAAACATTTTAAAAATCAGAAATGATGGCTGGATTCACAAGATGTGTATCTTTCATCTGGTGTCTTGGACTTGTGATTTAATGATATTTAGATGCTAGTATTTACTTGTGACGCTATGCTAGGCTATGCTAGTCAGCTTTTTTACTGATGGGGGTGCTCCCGGATCCGGGATTGTGACCAAGTAGAAGTTAACTAGAGCTCCTTAACCAGAACTCCTTAACCAGAGCTCCTTAGCTCCTTAACCAGAGCTCCTTAACCAGAGCTCCTTAACCAGAGCTCCTTAACCAGAGCTCCTTAACCAGAGCTCCTTAACCAGGGCTCCTTAACCAGGGCTCATTAACCAGGGCTCCTTAACCAGAGCTCCTTAACCAGAGCTCCTTAACCAGAGCTCCTTAACCAGAGCTCCTTAACCAGGGCTCCTTAACTAGAGCTCCTTAACCAGGGCTCCTTAACCAGAGCTCCTTAACCAGGGCTCCTTAACCAGAGCTCCTTAACCAGAGCTCCTTAACCAGGGCTTCTTAACCAGAGCTCCTTAACCAGAGCTCCTTAACCAGAGCTCATTAACCAGAGCTCCTTAACCAGGGCTCCTTAACCAAGTGTGAGACCAGAGTTATAAGACCTACTCAAATCCAACTGAAATGAGTAACTAGTTGAGAGAGATATGTTGTCAGGATGATATCATTAGCATTATCTAAGAGGATGAGAGACCTGATTTACGTAACATGTAGTTATATACTGTAGACTACTTTACATCGTTTTCCGGATGTTTTTAAGCTTATAAATGTGTTATGTAACTTTGATTTATTGGTTGGGATGTACACTGAGTGCACACGACATTATGAACACCTGCTCTTTCCATGACATAGACTGACCAGGTGAAAGTTAGCATCCCTTATTGATGTCCTTGTTAAATACTCTTCAATCAGTGTAGATGAAGTTGAGGAGATAGGTTAAAGAAGGATTTTTAAGCCTTGAGACAATTTTGACATGGATTGTGTATGTGTGCCATTCAGAGGGTGAAAGAGCAAGACAAAAGATGTTGTGCCTTTGAACGGGGTATGGTAGTAGGTACCAAGCGCTTCGGTTTGTGTCAACAACTGCAATGCTGCTGGGGTTTTCAAGCTCAACAGTTTCCAATGTGTACAACTGTGGGAAGCATTGGAGGGAACATGGACCGGCATCCATGTGGAACGCTTTCGACACCTGGTAGAGTCCATGCCCCGAAGAATTGAGAGTGTTTGAGGGCAACAAAAAAAATCTATATTATGAAGGTATTCTTAATGTTTTGTACACTCAGTGTATACAGTGCCTTCGGAAAGTATTCAGACCCCTTGACTTATTCCACATTTTGTTAGGTTACAGCCTTATTCTAAAAGTGTTTAAGTAGTTTTATTTCCTCATCAATCTACACACAATACCCCATAATGACAAAGCAAAAAAAAATGTTTTAGAATTTTTTGCTTATTTATTTAAAAAAATAAAACAGAAATATCAAATTTACATAAGTATTCAGACCCTTTACTCAGTACTTTGTTGAAGCATCTTCGGCAGCAATTACAGCCTCGAGTCTTCTTGGGTATGACCCTACAAGCTTGGCACACCCGTATTTGGGGGAGTTTCTCCCATTCTTCTCTACAGATCCTCTCAAGTTCTGTCAGGTTGGATGAGGAGCTTTGCTGCACAGATATTTTCAGGTCTCTCCAGAGATGTTCGATCGGGTTCAAGTCCAGGCTCTAGCTGGGCCACTCAAGGACATTCAGAGACGTCCCAAAGCCACACCTGCGTTGTCTTGGCTGTGTGCTTAGGGTTGATGTTCTGTTGGAAGGTGAACCTTCGCCCCAGTCTGAGGTCCTGAGCACTCCGGAGCAGGTATCCATCAAGGATCTCTCTGTACTTTGCTCCGTTCATTTTGGCCTCGATCCTGACTAGTCTCCCAGTCCCTGCCACTGAAAAACACCCCCACAGCATGTTGCTGCCAGCACCATGCTTCACTGTAGGGATGGTGCCAGGTTTCCTCCAGACGTGACACTTGGCATTCAGGCCAAAGAGTTGAATCTTGGTTTCATCAAACCAGAGAATCTTGTTTCTCATGGTCTGAGAGGTGTCTTTTTGCAAACTCCAAGCAGGCTATCAAATGCCTTTTACTGAGGAGTGGCTTCCGTCTGGCCACTCTACAATAAAAGCCTGATTCGTGGAGTGCTGCAGAGATGGTTATCCCATCTCCACAGAGGAACTCTAGAGCTCTATCAGAGTGACCATCGGGTTCTTGGTCACCTCTCTGACCAAGGCCCTTATCCCCCGATTGCTCAGTTTGGCCGGGAGGCCAGCTCTAGGAAGAGTCTTGGTGGTTCCAAACTTCTTCCATTTAAGAATGATGGATGCCACTGTGTTCTTGTGGACCTTCAATGCGTCAGACATGTTTTGGTACCCTTCCCCAGAACAGTGCCTCGCGACAATCTTGTCTCGAAGCTCTACGGACTATTCCTTCGACATCATGGCTTGGTTTTTGCTCTGACATCCACTGTCAACTGTGGGACCTTATATAGACAGGTGCGTGCCCTTCCAAGTCATGTCCAATCAATTGAATTTACCACAGGTGGACTCCAATCAAGTTGTAGAAACATCTCAAGGATGATCAATGGAAACAGGATGCATCTGAACTCAATTTTGAGTCTCATAACATTGGGTCTGAATACTTCTGTAAATAAGGTATTTCATTTTTTTTTTTTATGAAAATCATTTTTAAAGTATTTTAAATTAAATCTAAAAACCTGTTTTTGCTTAGTCATTATGAGGTGTTGTGTGTAGATTTTCTGAGGATGTTTTTTTATTTAATTAATTTTTGAATAAGGCTGTAACGTAACAAAATATGGAAAAAGCTAAGGGGTCTGAATACTTTCCGAAGGTACTGTATTTTACTGTACCAACATGGCATGCTTACAGCATGTGATTGTAACACTGCTTTGATAAGAAATGAATACAGTACCAGCTCAACAGCGATTCAGGGTACACAGGGCTTAGTAGACTGTAAGGACAGAACCCCATATGGTCTGTGGTCCTTTTGTCCTGTCAGTTCTAGCAGTCCTTGTGAGAGTGTGAGTGATGGAGCGACAGTGCAGCGGGGTTAGAGGGTAAGGGGTTAATGTTTTGCCTAGGTCTCAGAAGGACATAGACACCCCCAGTACGTGACACGAAGAGGAACCATCCACCCCGCACTCCCACATGACGTGAGAAGGGGAGACAGGCTCCAGTGGGGAGGAGAAGCATGAAATCAGAGGTCAAGCTCCCCCAATCTGAACGCTTTTACATTCTCCCCCATCCAGCCACTCTCCGCTCCTCAACTAGGCCCCCTACCAGGCCCATGTATCCTAACCTGATGACAGTAGCTGATGAACAGTAAAGGTGAGCAGTGAGACACACGCTGAAGGAAGCCATACCTATGGGGATCTAGGCAGGCATGGTAGTTTGTCTCAGCCAAGTATACCCTCTTGTCTCCATTCACCCCTGGCTTTTAGAACCACCATCCAGCAAAGCTTTTTTCCTCTGCTGTAGTCTGTAACCTGAAAGCACCTTTCATATTTTTTCTCCTTTCCTGTAGGAAGAGGCCTCAATTTGTGCTCATTGCAACAGTAACTCTGCTTTTCTGACCCGCCGTAACCGCCCATCATAAATCCACACACTTAACGCAGGACCCTCTAATCTATTGGTTTGAATCCTGCGTCTGGGTCCTCGTGGTGACATGCAAGGAGGTGGGGCCCTCACAGTTGCCCAGGTGCTGAGACTTATGACCGGCGCTCCCCCACTCTGCAGTCACGCAAGCCCTGTCCCGCGCCTGGACCTCAGCCTGCTTTTACTGCAGCCGGCAGGGAAACCAGACGCTACAAAGGTCCCGGGTCCACATCAATTTCACGAGCAAAGTTACTGGGAAATAAATCATTTCAAGGACTTATGAGAAAGAAGCAGAGGAGGGAATGGAAGGGATGCTAGTGAAGTTTGGGGTGCTTCCTGGATCTGAGAAATGCTGTGTGTAAAACAAAATCACCCTGACTCGTTTGACTTGATCATATTTCTGTCAACGAGATAAAGTGAGATAATATCGTCTATGATAACAAGCATCCTTTGTAGCTTCAAGTAGAGATATGTAAATGACACGATTAAGTGTTCTGTGTAGATCAAAGTGTCCACCCTCTGAAAATAATACATTAAGATACTGCTTAACTGCTCACCTAATTCTATTAGACTAATCATATTTCCCCTAGACGTACCAAGTGTCCAGGAAAAGGGGTTCTAGATTTACAGGTCATTTGAGATAGGCAATTTGGCGTTTACAAGGCAGGATTTGGCCCAGACTCTATAACATAAAATACCTGTGAAGCTGAGGCCTGTTTTTCCCTCATCTGAAATATGTGCATCATAAAACTCAAAAATCATTCTCACACTTTAGCTGCTGTTGATAACGGCTCAAACAGAGGCCTGTGTGTTCAGACATGAATGCCATTATTAGCCTAAAATATGGCAAGACAATTTCATTTTCAGAGAGAAGAGTTACCTTTGAGTCTTCATAAAATCAGGTAGTCTGCAAGAGGGAAGCTGTGTGATGTGAATGTGCATATCCAGAGGCCTTGATAAGCACAGGTCTAACCTTATCTCTGTTTGTGTGCAAGTTTAGCTTATGTCCCATCTTCCATGTTAGTCAAGTGTTACCTTCAGTGACAGTGTGTATCCAAAATGTTGGTGTTGTTTGAAAAACATGCGCACATACAGTGTGTTCTCCTCCTCTGGGTGATGACTGTTTATACAGTATGTCATGTTGTAAGCTACACACTTGGTTTTGCTGTTTTAATTTTTTATGTTTTTCTAATTCACACTTTACAAATCACAATAAAGAGTACCATGATGACAGTCACTTCATCCTTGTGCTGTTTTAGTTTGTCCTATTTTTTAAAGATTAGACCCACAGGACATTTAGCTAATCTACATGGCTATGTACAACCTAATGTGTCGTGGCCTTTCAACAATTGAGGACTTTTGTAGATAATAATGACTGACCCCCAAGACATTAACCTTGTCTACATAGCTCATGTACAAAGCAGTACTGAGTGACTGATTAAGAACAGAAATATATTTTCTGCCACAAGTACAAATAACCAGACAAACATATCACTTTTTTCCCAGGTAATGATCACAAGAGGAAGTATCACAATAGGAAGTGTCACACAAGGAAGTGTCACAATAAGAAGTGTCACACAAGGAAGTGTCACAATATGAAGTGTCACAAGAGGAAGCATCGCAAGAGGAAGCGCCGCAAGAGGAAGTATCGCAAGAGGAAGTATCGCAAGAGGAAGTATCGCAAGAGGAAGTATCGCAAGAGGAAGTATCGCAAGAGGAAGAGTCACAAGAGGAAGAGTCACAAGAGGAAGAGTCAGAAGAGGAAGTATCACAGGAGGATTGTGTCACGGGAGAAAGTGTCACAGGAGAAAGTGTCACAAGAGGAAGTGTCACAAGAGGAAGTGTCACAGGAGGAAGTTGTAGACGGCACTTGCTGGACACTGACGATCTTTCTTTACATCCTAAACTGTATAATGTTAGTGTCCAAAGGATCCTCAGCTGTCTCACTCTTCCGGCCCCTGGAGCTGGGTCAGGAAGTTGGGGGGGATTGATGGAGTGCCAGGGCAGAGAGTGAGGTTTGTGCGTTGTTTGTGCGTTAGTGAGAGGGGCCGGGGACGTGATGAACAAGGCTGGGGAGATGATGAACCAAGGGGCGATGAACCACGTGTAGATGGGCCTTCGGGGCTCAGTTCTGTCTCTTGTCTGTCCACAATGCCATCCTACCTCCCCAACACCTACAAGCCGATGGTGAATACATTAGAATACATTGCAAGCAATCTCTCCATGGGCTCTTTTGACTTAAAATGCTCACTCAAAATAACTGATTTAATAAACATCTCAATCTAACTAGCACAAACAAACACACACACAGTGTCTGTTTTCATTATGATAATAACACAGGCACAGGCCATTTCCCACTCACAATTTCTCCCATCCAGAAACAAGCTGATTTCACATGTTCTAACTAGGTCTGCTAAACATAATATCACAAACATACACTGTACAAAAGGAATCAGCTGCACGACAAGGGTACATACCGGATCTGGCATATTGGTGTCTGCCTGATGATGAAGCCAGCCCAGTTATCGGACAATTGGCAGCAGCCACACTCCTTGTCTTCTTCACCTTTTTCAGATTGCGAACATACTGGTCCCGAATTGTTCTACATTTTTCTTTGATATCGGTGTTCAAATGTCATGATATCTCCCTCCAGCTGTTAGCTTTGTGTTCTTGTCCGAATACATCTGCATCTCATACGGCGTGTCTCAATTTCCAGGTAGCAAAAACTGTGTTGAATGTGTGTGTGTATAAAAATGTGTATAAAAAGTGTATAAGTGTATAAAAATGGCATAGCAACACTGCTCCGTACTTTCCGTCTCCGCATTGTGTGGATTTACAGTGCATTCGGAAAGTATTCAGACCCCTATATTTTTTCACATTTTGTGAGGTTACAACCTTGTTTTTCCCCCTCATCAATCTACACACAATACCCCATAATAACAAAGCAAAAACAGGTTTTTAGAAATGTTTGCAAATGTATAAAAAAAACGGAAATATAAATTGTTAATAAGTATTCAGACCCTTTATTCCGTACATTGTTGAAGCACCTTTGGCAGCGATTAGAGTCTTGAGCCTTGAGTCCCATTCTTTTCTGCAGATCCTCTCAAGCTCTGTCAGGTTGGATGGGGAGTGTCATTGCATAGCTATTTTCAGGTCTCTCTAGAGATGTTAGAATGAGTTCAAGTCTGGGCTCTGGCTGAGCCACTCAAGGACATTCAGAGACCTGTCCCGAAGCCACTCCTGCATTGTTTTGGCTGTGTGCTTAGGGTCAATATGAACTCCTGCAGAATTAAGCAGTTCTTGCAGTAAAATGACACCAAATGTGCATTTTGACTGGGCGACAGGAGTGGAGAAAAATGATTTATTTATTTCAGAATCTTGAGAGGATGAAAGCTGCTGCATTTATTAACATCATAAAATCTGATAGTATTTCAACCACATAAAATATGCATCCAAGCCAAACTAAAATCTTGTTGGGTCGTTTTCACAACTTTTAATTCCCTAAAAACCGGTCAAACTGATGCTGCATGAGAGAAGCAGAGATAAAGGAGAAAACCTTACCATGTCAACTAGATTGAAGCATTCGTTCTATTGAATTATGGTGAGCAAGGATTTATATTGAACAAAAATATAAACGCAACATGTAACAGTTTCAAAGATTTTACTGAGATACAGTTCATATAAGGAAATCAGTCAATTGAAATAAATGTATTAGTGCCCTAATCTGTAGACTTCACATGACTGGGAATACAGATATGCATCTGATGGATAAGAAAACCAGTCAGTATCTGGTGTGACCATTTGTCTCATGCACCGCAAAATACCTCCAATTGACTCAAATGATGTCAATTAGCCTATCAGAAGCTTCTAAAGCATGACATAATTTTCTGGAATTTCTCACGCTGTTTAAAGGCACAGTCAACTTAGTGTAATAATCTGTCTGTAAACAATTGTTGGAAAAATTACTTGTGTCATTCACAAAGTAGATGTCCTAACCGACTTGCCAAAACTATAGTTTGTTAACAAGAAATTTGTGGACGAGTTTTAATGACGCCAACCTAAGTATATGTAAACTTCCGACTTCAACTGTATATCCAAATTAGGAGATAAAAAAATAAATCTGCACCACATGTCATTTTTTCCGACATCTCTGACTGTGCAGCGCATTTGCTATATTTGTGAGTTAGTGTTGGGTGCGGGACTCAGATTTGAACTTTATCACATATAGTCAGGCAGTTGCGGATTGGTTATTAGCAATTGTTGCAGCATCCACAAACAGACTCATATCCACAAATCGCTGTGTGTTAATCCTAATTCACCCTTCATTTGCTCGTTCATGTGCGCCTCCGCCATTTCTGCAAGTTTCCCAAAGCTGAGGGAGTGAAAATGATCGAGGATATAGGGGCTATTTAGACCCTCAAATACCAACTTCGACCGAGCCAGCAAGGCAGCATGCTTCAGAGTGCTATCCCGCAATATGCACTATGTTTGTAGTTTGCACAATTTCATTTAAAAAGGTGAGAGGCGTGCCTAGGGCTTGTAAGTAAGCTTTTCATGGTAAGCTTGTATTCGGCACATGTGACAAATAAAATCATGTGCATTTGTTTGTCTGATTTTGAAACTTGACACGTAACAGATAAAAGGAAGTTTATATCTTGTAAAAGGACAGGGGAATTTGTTAATTTGAAGTTCATGCTCATTTTAATATTTAAAAGTGTAACATGAATTGCATGATTCAAGTCAGGAGTGTGTCCAGAGGATGATGGGTTTATGGATCCCATCGCAACTCTTTAATTTTGTCAACAACACGTGACAACGGAGGGCCCTCAGAGCGAGTTGGTAGGGGTGAGGGGGTGGTTTGGGATTCACTGTCTATCTCCTTCTTGCTCCCTCGCTCTTTGTGTGTCTCTGTTTACACTTACTTATAAGATCTGATCCCAATCAATTGTCCACAATCAGAATGTGGACAAGATCAGGACAAAGGACTCATGTTTATCATGTCCCTCTCTGTCTGTCTCCCTCTCTATCTATCTGTCTCCCTCTCTGTCTGACTCCCTCTCTGTCTGACTCCCTCTCTGTCTGACTCCCTCTCTGTCTGACTCCCTCTCTGTCTGACTCCCTCTCTGTCTGACTCCCTCTCTGTCTAACTCCCTCTCTGTCTGACTCCCTCTCTGTCTGACTCCCTCTCTGTCTGACTCCCTCTCTGTCTGACTCCCTCTCTGTCTGACTCCCTCTCTGTCTGACTCCCTCTCTGTCTGACTCCCTCTCTGTCTGACTCCCTCTCTGTCTGTTTCTCTGTCTGTCTGTTTCTCTTTTGCTAATATCAGTAAAGAGATGGGAAGGAAAGGCCTCTCTCTTAATTATCTGTCTGAGAGTTCTGGAGATGGATGCCAGTGCTGAAATGCACATTGGGCCTTATCCAAACCTCAGCTGTACATTTGGGCTTCCACGACTTAATAGATTGAGAGCAATTAAAGTGTTTCCTCAATTTTCCTCCGCTAAAGGAAACAAAATAAAGTGGAATTATGGCTAAAATGCACATTCTTCGTTGCTTCTTCATATTTTTTTAAAAACATTCAGTCAGCCATGTAAGTAATGGAGATTGTGTCCCAAAGTTTTAACATGATTAATTTATCGTTTCTGCACCTCACAAGCCATATGTTCAGGCACTAGAATGTCTTTTTGATTGTTCTGAAATGTAGCCTCAGCAGAGATTTACACACAATAGGAAAAAATGGAAATCAGCCATTATTGGTCCAAGTCAATATACTAGAGAGTTAATCATTAATTGATCATTAATTGATAGAGAGAAAATAGAGAAAATAAATACAAGTAAATCATTATGTTGAGTTTTTTTCTGAGTTCCTCGACATTTTGGAGGAAAATTTGATTTTGTATTTGAAGCCACCATGACTAATGTGCAGCACAATGAAGGGCGCTGCTTCAGAGTGCAGCAGGATGCCTCTCCACAGAGTACTGTATGTTGCAAGGCCAGAGAGGCAGACACATGCAGGGACCAGCTCACCTCATAGTCAGGCTGTGCTGTAGCTGTATATAAGAGGCCTTTCTGAGCAATACCTAATCAAATGTTATGGCAGTAATTACCCTATAGGTTTTGGCTGGCACACCAACTCATTTGGAAGATGAATCAAATCAAATCAAGTTTATTTTATATAGCCCTTCGTACATCAGCTAATATCTCGAAGTGCTGTACAGAAACCCAGCCTAAAACCCCAAGCAATGCAGGTGTAGAAGCACGGTGGCTAGGAAAAACTCCCTAGAAAGGCCAAAACCTAGGAAGAAACCTAGAGAGGAACCAGGCTATGAGGGGTGGCCAGTCCTCTTCTGGCTGTGCCGGGTGGAGATTATAACAGAACATGGCCAAGATGTTCAAATGTTCATAAATGACCAGCACGGTCAAATAATAATCAGGAGTAAATGTCAGTTGGCTTTTCATAGCCGATCATTAAGAGTATCTCTACCGCTCCTGCGGTCTCTAGAGAGTTGAAAACAGCAGGTCTGGGACAGGTAGCACGTCCGGTGGAATCAGTTATAGATACATAAACAAGGTTGTCTCTCTGGATGTCGTTCTACAAACTCCTGCTTGTTCTCTTCCACTCAGAGTTCTGCGTTAGTTAAGTGGGACTATGAACCGCTTCCACTGGGACTTAAAAATCATCACTACAAGTGGAATTGCAGAACAGGAATATCCGCAGACTGCTCTCTCCCAACAACTTCCTGAGCTGATTCAGTGCATGCCAGTGATGCCACATCAAATGTCAGTTTGATTCGCAATAACAGTTTCACATCTGTACGATAGAACACATTCTTTGTCCCGACCCACACATTCCAGCAACAATGCAATGCAAATGTCAGTTTAGCAGAACCTGGCCACACACAGAACACTGTGCCAACTAATTGTATCAGCGGGCAGACGCCGTTGAAACAATCCTGTATGGTTTCAGCATTGACAAGCCACCCCTTACGAGGCCGGATCTTGTGGTTTCAAGGCAAGAAAAATGTAACAGATGCTTTCAAGGTTGGGGGAGGCAAATAGTGTATATCCCAGGCCAAAACTCTTCTGAAAGTAAGAAATATTGGAGAAGAGAAGCTGGATTGCAATAGAGTAGTCAACCTATACACTACGGCAATTCTTCCTTTTTGCTTTGTACCACTAAACCAAGTTTGTCTGTCTATACTTAATACAAAATCAAAGTTACTGCACACTCTGATCTTACAGGAATGCAGACAAACTGAGGAGAAATTTGACTTGCCTTCAGGCTGTTAATCACTATAGGTAACCATGAGATCATTCCTGGTTAGACTGCTAAGACCCCCACTCAGTGGATACTACTCTCTCTAGGCACTGGGTAATTTTCTCCAGGCACGCAAAAGCGCTAGCGCAGCCCCCAGCGGTACTTTCTCTCTGCAGTTACAGAAAGGCCTTTTCCTCCTCTGTGAAACAGCATGTTCCTCCTTTTGGTGGGTGGTGACCACTTGTCAACCACATCACTTATAGAAGGGTCATGTTTTTCTTGATGTCCGTACTGTTGTTTATTAAAACAAGTGATTGAACCATGCCTTGGTTTTGGATGTCTCTCCTTTAGCTTAGTCAGAGTGAATCACTGCCTTTCCTCAATGTTTTACACAGACAGAGAAGACACACACACACATTCACCACTGCTGTTACTATTTATTATTACTATTTGTTTAGGTTTCTATACCAAGTGACTTTACTTTACTCGCTTTACAACTTGTATAAAACAGTCTAGATCGATACAGAGAGAGAGCGAGAGAGACAGAGAGAGACGTAACTGATCAGCGCTCACATTATAGTAAGATATAAAGTTGGACAAGACTGACCCCTTGTGTCAAACTGATTTACTGATTTGCTATACAGTAATTAAGATTTCATTACCTTGAAGGGACATTTTTCAAAACGTCAACTTCATATTTATCATCTTCAGCATCACCCCAACATCAACATACTGTATGTGAAAATGGCGCAATTCTATGTGTTGTAGTAAATAAGATAGAGGAAGATAAGTGTTTTTAATGACATCATCGGTGTGCATCATGTGATTTTAACCAATTATGAGTAGGCACTGCCTACTAATTGTCTACTAATTGGTTGATGAGGTTTATCGGAAACACTTATCTTTTTAGTAGAAAACATAGAATGTGCTATTTTCACGTATGTTGATGTTGGGCTGGTGCTGGAGAGGATACATTTAAAGTTGAAAAATGTATTTAATTTACCTTTAATCTAAATTATTTTGTTAACCTTCTATACAGTAGCAACAACATTGATATTGATATAATTTTCAATATGTATATTTTATTTAAGAGATTATACACTACCGGTCAAAAGTTTTGGAACACCTACTCATTCAAGGCACACTTAACTAGCATGGCTACTACAGCATTCTGCAGCGATAGGCCATCCCATCTGGTTTGCGCTTAGTGGGACTATCATTTGTTTTTCAACAGGACAATAACCCAACACACCTCCAGGCTGTGTAAGGGTTATTTTACCAAGAAGGAGAGTGATGGAGTGCTGCATCAGATGACCTGGCCTCCACAATCCCCCGACCTCAACCAAATTGAGATGGTTTGGGATGAGTCGGACTGCAGAGTGAAGGAAAAGCAGCCAACAAGTGCTCAGCGTATGTGGGAACTCCTTCAAGACTGTTGGAAAAGCATTCCAGGTGAAGCTGGCTGTGAGAATGCCAAGAGTGTGCAAAGCTGTCCTCAAGACAAAGAGTGGCTACTTTGACGAATCTCAAATATAAAATATATTTTGATTTGTTTAACACTTTTTTGGTTACTACATGATTCCATATGTGTTATTTCATAGTTTTGATGTCTTCAGTATTATTCTACAATGTAGAAAATAGTACAAATAAAGAAAAACCCTTGATTGAGTGGGTGTTCTAAAACTTTTGACCGGTAGTGTATATAAATTACAGAAATTTCACAAAGATAAGCATACTTTTTTATTTATTAAATAGGGTATTAAACATCTTTAAAAAAAATTGTGCTTAGTGTATTGCAATTATAAACCTAGTGTAGTAAGATACACCATCGGCCCCAATCTTAGCTACTTCTTGTGAACGGGAGTGTCGTCATAAATGTTTGAAAAAGTAGAGCTGGTCTGGTTGGTGAATACAGAGTTCCTGTCATCACCGACAATCTTGTTGGTGTTGTAGTAGTAGAGGAACAGGAAGAAGCCTAGAGGAAGATGGAAGCTCAGTCACTATCAGTCCTGGAATAGCTTTAGACATAAACTATGATACACATCTATGGTCAGGAGTTCCCCATGGCCACATGACCTGACCTGGAAAATCTCTAGATCTGGAAGTTTAACCTGGTCAGGTCACATGGTTAGGCAAAAGGTCCTGGCCCTATGATAATGTACATGGACAACCACACACTAAACACAGGTCATTTTTGAGTGATGCCTACCCTGGAAGGAGTTGAGGATGCTGAAGATGTAGTAAGATGGGATAACCATGGGTCCGTAGCTGAAGAAGGCAAAGCCCCAGGTGAGGCCCAGCAGGAATAGGAGCCCCAGGATGGTCAGGGTGTTCTTGGACGCTGGGTCGTTCTGGCCCTTGCCGACATTAGTCTTCCTCAGGAACAAGATCTGTCTCACTACAATGATGAAGATGGTCAAAGTCCAGACAAACACCCAGGCGTAGTAGCCGATGTTGACTCCATAATGGATGTTGATGTCAATGATCCAGCACCTGAAATGTACAAGGGAAATGTATTTAACTAGTCAAGTCAGGTAAATGGTTTGTGATTGTCATCTCATTAGGGCAAAGGACAGACAATTCCAAAAGTCACATTTCCACTTACATTTTCACTGATTTTCCATCATCTGTTTTTATGGACATGAATGTATATTTTTGCAGTCCCAGAAGGACGATGACCACTAGAGCTGGAAGGACTGGAGAAAATGAGAAACACACTGGGTTGATGCCAGATGCCTGTTGCAACTGGTATGATTTTGTGCAATCAGAGGAGATAATACCATAGGCACATTTTATTTTAATTTGAATAGTTTCTCACAGTAGGAAAATAACCCTGCAGCAACAGGAAATGTGAAATATATGGATTATAATTAATGGACAGTACTGTAGGGGTTGATACATTTTTCGTTAGGGAAAATCAAGTCTGTCATTTTTAAGTGGAAATGACAAACTTTAAAAGCTTTTTTAAACCTTGAATACACTGCAAGTTTGCATTTCCTGCTTTGCAGGACAGTTGTCTGTGACAACAGTGATTAAATTAAGATTGTTGTGTCAATCAGTAATGTACATTGAGCAGCATTCTAATACACCCTAATATGACTCTGTTCTCACCCCATCCCACAACGTAAACTTTCAGCATATAGTGTTTGATGTTAGCGTTGAGTTTCTTCAGCTGCAGGAACAAGTGGACCGCCTCAATGAGGAACCAGGTGAAAGTGGACAACATGGAGTAGTGCATGACTGCTGCTATGATGACACATGCAACATAGCTCCCCATAGCTGCAATGGTCTCGTTGGTCAGAAAGGTCAGGTTCAGGAACAACATAGCCAAGAAGAGGTTGACAAGGATCTTGGTTGCTTGGCTAGATTTGGTTTTGCTGTGAAATCAGAAGTGAAAAAAGTTTGTTGTTTCAGCGTCAGTATTCTCAGTTAACTCGTCATGGCCAGCCTGCTATAGAGGTCTACTGGTCATCATACTCACACTGTACGGTGTTGTGTTGAATAATGAAAAATACCTTATCACAAACTGCATGAAGAGAGCCGTTCCCAAGAAGAACATAGACAGTCCACAGCCGATGTAGCTAATGTAGGTTAGAGATGCCACATCCGAGGCACTGATGTTCTTTGGTGGAGGGGACTGTGTATGATCACAATAGGAAGAGCAAGTGAGCAAGTGGATAAGCTTATGGATGTGATTAAAAGTGACACAGAAACATGACTTCAAAACAGGAGATGATGGAGAGGATGTCTCACCATTAGTATAGCAAAAAAGGATAAATGAGTGCATTGGCACGTTATGCTGTTGTTGCTCTCCAAGGTTTGACAACCATCTGTGGTCCAATTGGGTAGTTTTCCTAAAAGAGAAAAAGATCCCACAATCCTCTCTGTTGGAAGTTGTTGAATATTTGGCTTTTAAATTATTAAAGTTCTATAAATTAAAAGAAAAGGGTTTGAAAACGTACAGAAAGAAAGAGAAATACCTTTGCCATTCCAGGAATTACAAAAGACATTGAATCCCACCTGTGTAAAACATATAATTTATGCATCTCCATATTTATTTTGTGCATAGCCTTACTAATCAAAATATGTTCCTGCAACATGATACAACTTCTCTCTTACCTTATCAACATTTCTGTACTCAATATCAATGGTGTCTGTGAGATTAGCTATGTGGACTCCAATTTCGATTCCGACTACCTCACCATTTAGAACAATGCTCTTCTTTTCATCCTAGAAAGAGCGAGGAGATGACATGTTGGAAGGATGAAGTGTAACGTAACCTGTGACATGTAACCTGTAACATGATTACCTCTTATGCTTAACAATACAGTATATCAAATTACTGCTTTTAAAAAGTAACTTTTAGTCCAAGTCATTTTTAGGTTTACCTGGGACATGCTGGGAAAGACAAGAACCCCGACAAAAGTTCCACTCTTATTGAGTGCCATGTCATAGGCTTCTTTGGACACACGCACAGATCGATTGAAATATTTCTTCATAGCATTCTTGTCTTCAACAATCTACAAAGGAGAATAATTATAATTTCAATCTTCATCAATCTGTGTACAGTTCTCTGTATTTAGTTTAAGAATAAAACAGTTACTTTCATAATAAGTTAACGGACTATTAGTAATCATTGTTCTACCTCTAGTGATCACGTTACTGTACTTACACTCATATTCTTGTCAGGGGAAAAACCAAAGTTGATATCCTTGGGGTCTTCTTTATGAAGTCTACTAAGGAATCCTCTAACCTTTCCCATTGAAATGGCTGCAGTGCTGGCGTTTCCCATCAGCTTAGTCAACGAGGAGAGATTTTTCATAGCCTCACTGTCATAGTGAGAGAACGTTGAAATATAGATGAGATCTGAGTTTGCCATGCTCTAGACTTTGCTGCGATGAACATAAAACCCTAAACATAAAATCCCCTAAAACCAATGTGATTATTATCACCACCATTACACCAGCTCCACTGGTGATGTTTGAAGATGAAGAAGATGTTTGTTGCCACATAAACTATTAGTATTACTGTATTAATACACTACATGACCAAATGTATATGGACACCTGGTCGTCAAACATCTCATTCCAAAATCATGGGCATTAATATGGAGTTGGTCCCCCCTTTGCTGCTATAACAGCATCCACTCGTCTGGGAAGGCTTTCCACTAGTTGTTGGAACATTGCTGCGGGGACTTGCTTCCATTCTGTCACAAAAGCATTAGTGAGGTCGGGCATTGATGTTGGGCAATTAGGCCTGGCTCGCAGTTGGCGTTCCAATTCATCCCAAAGGTGTTTTATGGGGTTAAGATCATGGCTCTGGGCAGGCCCGACAAGTTTTTCCACACCGATCTCGACAAACCATTTCTGTGTGGACCTTGCCTTGTGCACAGGGGAATTGTCATGTTGAAACAGGAAGGGGCCTTCCCCAAACTGTTGCCACAAAGTTGGAAGCACAGAATCATCTAGAATGTCATTGTGTGTTGTAGCGTTAAGACTTCCCTTCACTGGAACTAAGGGGCCTAGACCGAACCATGAAATACAGCCCCAGACGATTATTCCTCCACCACCAAACTCTACTGTTCTCCTGGCATCAAACCCAGATTCGTCCGTCTAACTGCCAGATGGTGACGAGTGATTCATCACTCCAGAAAACGTGTTTCTACTGCTCCCGAGTCCATTGGCGGCAACCTTTACACCACTCCAGCCAAGGCTTGGCATTGAGCATGGTGATCTTAGGCTTGTGTGCGGCTGCTCAGCCATGGAAACCCATTTCATGAAATTCCCGGCGAACAGTTCTTGTGCTTCCAGAGGCAGTTTGGAACTCAGTAGTAAGAGTTGCAACTGAGGACAGATGATTTTTGTGCGTTATGCACTTCAGCACTCTACAGTCTGTGAGCTTGTGTGGCATACCACTTTGCACTTCAGCACTCTACAGTCTGTGAGCTTGTGTGGCATACCACTTTGCACTTCAGCACTCTACAGTCTGTGAGCTTGTGTGGCATACCACTTTGCACTTCAGCACTCTACAGTCTGTGAGCTTGTGTGGCATACCACTTTGCACTTCAGCACTCTACAGTCTGTGAGCTTGTGTGGCATACCACTTTGCACTTCAGCACTCTACAGTCTGTGAGCTTGTGTGGCATACCACTTTGCACTTCAGCACTCTACAGTCTGTGAGCTTGTGTGGCATACCACTTTGCACTTCAGCACTCTACAGTCTGTGAGCTTGTGTGGCATACCACTTTGCACTTCAGCACTCTACAGTCTGTGAGCTTGTGTGGCATACCACTTTGCACTTCAGCACTCTACAGTCTGTGAGCTTGTGTGGCATACCACTTTGCACTTCAGCACTCTACAGTCTGTGAGCTTGTGTGGCATACCACTTTGCACTTCAGCACTCTACAGTCTGTGAGCTTGTGTGGCATACCACTTTGCACTTCAGCACTCTACAGTCTGTGAGCTTGTGTGGCATACCACTTTGCACTTCAGCACTCTACAGTCTGTGAGCTTGTGTGGCATACCACTTTGCACTTCAGCACTCTACAGTCTGTGAGCTTGTGTGGCATACCACTTTGCACTTCAGCACTCTACAGTCTGTGAGCTTGTGTGGCATACCACTTTGCACTTCAGCACTCTACAGTCTGTGAGCTTGTGTGGCATACCACTTTGCACTTCAGCACTCTACAGTCTGTGAGCTTGTGTGGCATACCACTTTGCACTTCAGCACTCTACAGTCTGTGAGCTTGTGTGGCATACCACTTTGCACTTCAGCACTCTACAGTCTGTGAGCTTGTGTGGCATACCACTTTGCACTTCAGCACTCTACAGTCTGTGAGCTTGTGTGGCATACCACTTTGCACTTCAGCACTCTACAGTCTGTGAGCTTGTGTGGCATACCACTTTGCACTTCAGCACTCTACAGTCTGTGAGCTTGTGTGGCATACCACTTTGCACTTCAGCACTCTACAGTCTGTGAGCTTGTGTGGCATACCACTTTGCACTTCAGCACTCTACAGTCTGTGAGCTTGTGTGGCATACCACTTTGCGGCTGAGCCGTTGTTGCTTCTGGATGTTTCCACTTCACAATAACAGCACTTATAGGCAGCTCTAGAAGGGCAGAAATTTGACAAACTGACTTTTTGGAAAGCTGGTATCCTATGACAGTGCCACGTTGAAAGTAACTGAGCTTTTCAGTAAGGCCATTCTACGCCAATGTTTGTCTATGAAGATCGCATGGCTGTGTGCTTGATTTTATACACCTGTCAGCAGCAAGTGTGGCTGAAATAACCAAATCCACTAATTTCAAAGGTTGTCCACATACTTTTGTATATATTTTGTATACTGTATGTGCTTCTTAAATCTAAAAACTTACGATGCCAAATCAGCACTTATGACCCCACTTGAGCTTTCCAGTTGGCCGCTGGGTACACATAGGTTTATATCCGGCTTCTTAACAGGGTTGTCACATGTTAGACAACTAATTGGTCTCCCCTCAGTGATCTTAAGAATGAATTTATCTGGGGTGTTATCTGCAAATCAATCAAAACAAAAACAATGCATCTTGCTCAGACCACATTTGAATGTCTAGTATGAACTTCTTCATTAGAACCACAGTACAGTAAATAATTATTCATTTTAACATTATGACAGTATATAAATGTTTGGCATGTACTGTACTTCTGCAAGCATCTGCATCATAGGTTGAATTCTTTCCACAGAAGGTTTCTGGCTTCACCGGAGTAGTCTGATCACCTTTTAGATAATTATAAAAGCACATGGTTAAATCATACTGATATCAAAATAGTAACTGTTACAAATAAAACTATGCAGTTAGATCTCTCCTGCTGTTTATGATATCAAATCAAATCAGATTTTATTGACACATGTGCCGAATACAACAGGTGTAGAACTTACAGTGAAATGCTTACTTACGAGCCCTTAACCACAAATAAGTGTTAAATAAAAAAAATAGATAAGGATTTAAAAATAAATGTAAGTAATAAATAATTAAATAATTAAAGAGCAGCAGTAAAATACCAATAGAGAGGCTATACTGTATATAGGGGGTACCGGTACAGAGTCAATGTTCAGGGGCACTGGTTAGTCGAGGTAATTGAGGTAATATGTACATGTAGGTAGAGTAGAGTTAAAGTAACTATGCATAGATTATCAACAGAGAATAGCAGCACCTTCAAATAATGTGGAGGGGCAATGTAAATAGTCTGGGTAGCCATTTGATTAGCTATTCAGGAGTCTTGTGGCTTGGGGTAGAAGCTGTTAAGAAGTCTTTTGGACCTAGACTTGGCGCTCTGGTACCGCTTTCTGTGCGGTAGCAGAAAGATCAGTATATGACTAGGGTGGCTGGAGTCTTTGACAATTTTTAGGGCCTTCCTCTGACACTGCCTGGTATAGAGGTCCTGAATGGCAGGAAGCTTGGCCCCAATGATGCACTGGGCCGTACGCACTACCCTCTGTAGTGCCTTGCGGTTGGAGGCCGAGCAGTTGCGATACCAGGCAGTGATGCAACCAGTCAGGATACTCTCGATGGTGCAGCTGTAGAACTTTTTGATCTGAGGACCCATGCCAAATCTTTTCAGTCTCCTGAGAGGGAATAGGCTTTGTCGCGCCCTCTTCACGACTGTCTTGGTGTGTTTGGACCATGATAGTTTGTTGGTGATGTGGACATCAAGGAACTTGAAGCTCTCAACCTGCTCCACTACAGCCCCGTCGATGAGAATGGGGGTGCGTGCTCGGTCCTCCTTTTCCTGTAGTCCACAATCATCTCCTTTGTCTTGATCATGTTGAGGGAGAGGTTGTTGTCCTGGCACCACACAGCCAGGTCTCTGACCTCCTCCCTATAGGCTGTCTCATTGTTGTCGGTGATCAGGCCTACCACTGTTGTGTCATTTGCAAACTTAATGATGGTGTTGAAGTCGTGCCTGGCCATGCAGTCATGAGTGAACAGGGAGTCCAGGAGGGGAATGAGCACGCACCCCAGAGGGGCTCCCGTGTTGAGGACCAGCGTGGCGGATGTGTTTTTACCTACCCTCACCACCTGGGGGCGGCAAGTCAAGAAGTCCAGGATCCAGTTGCAGAGGGAGGTGTTTAGTCCCAGGGTCCTTAGCTTAGTGATGAGCTTTGAGGGCACTATGGTGTTGAACGCTGAGCTGTAGTCAATGAACAGCATTCTCACATAGATGTTCCTTTTGTCCAGGTGGGAAAGGGCAGTGTGGAGTGCATTAGAGATTGCATCATCTGTGGACCTGCTGGGGCGGTATGCAAATTGGAGTGGGTCTAGGGTTTCTGGGATAATGGTGTTGATGTGAGCCATGACCAGCCTTTCAAAGCACTTTGTGGCTTCAGATGTGAGTGATATGGGTCGGTAGTCATTTAGGCAGGTTACCTTAGTGTTCTTGGGCACAGGGACTATGGTGGTCTGCTTGAAACATGTTGGTATTACAGACTCGTGAGGGACAGGTTGAAAATGTCAGTGAAGACACTTGCATGTTGGTTAGCACAAGCTCGGAGTACACGTCCTGGTAATCCGTCTGGCCCTGCGGCCTTGTGAATGTTGACCTGTTTAAAAGGTCTTACTCACATCGGCTACGGAGAGAGTGATCACACAGTCGTCCAAAACAGCTGATGCTCTCATGTATGTTTCAGTGTTACTTGCCTCGAAGCGAGCATAGAAGTTATTTAGCTCGTCTGGTAGGCTCGTGTCACTTGGCAGCTCACGGCTGTGCTTCCCTTTGTAGTCTGTAATAGTTTGCAAGCCCTGCCACATATCCTGACGAGCATCAGAGCCAGTGTAGTACGATATGTATGATATGATATGGGCTCCTAAGAATGGCAGTACATGCATGTGTCTGAAAATGTACTAGCATAATTATTTTACATCCGTTTATACAGGCAGGCTTTACAGTTGGGTGCGGCAGGTAGCCTAGTGGTTAGAGCGTTGGACTAGTGACCGAAAGGTTGCAAGATCAAAATCCCTGAGCTGACAAGGTAAAAATCTATCGTTCTGCCCCTGAACAAGGCAGTTAACCCACTGTTCCTAGGCTGTCATTGTAAATAAGAGTTTGTTCTTCACTGACTTGCCTAATTAAATAAAAAACAGTCAGATGAATAGAACACAGAATATATACTCTATACGCTGTAATGTTTTGCCTAATTGCTAATGTTATGGATTTCGTGTAAGTGTTTGTAGATGTATTATTTTGATGGGAATTAAATGGAAATGTACAACCCGTTGAAAGGTCAGGACTAATAGTTTAACAGTAGTTGTAGGCTGCCTGGAGGATTGCAATACAGAACGTGTATGTTTGATCTAGCATATACCAGCAGAGGGCACTATTTAACAGTTATTGAATGCAAAACATGAAACTGCCTTCCAAAAGTCAAGTACGCTGTAGCCTACACCTCGACGGCTGCAGTAGCTTGGCTATGTTATCCAAACATGTCTGATAAAAGTATATGTTATGAAGAAAAACTATTATGTCTACTTTACCTGCAGTATTTTGATAGAACTGTGATGGAATACATGTTATGTTCTTTCTCAGTGGAAACCACAAGTTGAGCTCTTGGTTGTTGACAGCAACTTTACTCAGAGTTATGAAGTATGAATTGTTATCTTTCCTCACTTCAAATGTACAGTTGGTGAATCCTGGATGACATTTTTCTAAAGATACATACAGCATTACAACAAAGTATTCATAAAATGAATTTGAATGTTTTGAATAACCATAACTGGACTCTGTAATATAGATCTACATAAGGCTTTACATAAAGTGAGACTACCTGATGTTGTTGTGTTCTCTCCAGTGGATATGATGCAGAGCCTCTGGAATTCCTTCTGTAAGGTACAATTCCCTATCCAATCTGGAAATAAGGCAATGTACACTGAGTATACAAACATTAAGGACACCTGCTCTTTCCATGACATAGACTGACCAGGTGAAAGCTATGATCCCTTATTGATGTCATTAGTTACATTTTTAAGCCTTGAGACAATTGAGACATGATTGTGTATGTGTGCCATTCAGAAGGTGAATGGGCAAAACAAAATATTGAAGTGCCTTTGAATGGGTTATGGTAGTAGGTGCCAGGCACACCGGTTTGTGTCAAGAACTGCAACACTGCTGGGTTTTTCATGCTCAACATTGTGTATCAAGAAAAGCCCACCACCCAAAGGACATCCAGTCAACTTGACACAACTGTGGGAAGCATTCGAGTCAATATGGGCCAGCATCCCTGTGGAATGCTTTCGACACCTTGTAGAGTTCATGCCCAAACAAACTGAGGCTGTTCTGAGGGCAAAAGGGGGTGCAACTCAACATTAGGAAGGTGTTCCTAATGTTTGGTATACTCAGTGTATATCTTAAGCTGTGGCACAGACATGAGCTTATATTTTGACAATGTTTCACCTCTCTGTTAACTAGTTAGTTATCATACTGTACCTGAAAAGTCATTCTGAGATAGACTATCTTTCCCATTCCTAATGACTCCTGAATATGTGTCATCGTTCACTATCAGTACTGTACAACCTGGAAATACAATGCAGGTTAATGTACACATTTAAGGACAAGATCTATTGAAATTTGTTGTAAAAAAAAATATATATATACACTACTGTTCTAGTTTTAGAACACCTGCTCATCAAAGGGTTTTTCTTTATTTGCCTATTTTCTACATTGTAGAATAATAGTGAAGACATCAAAACTATGAAGCTGGTTGAGAGAATGCCAAGAGTTTGCAAAGCTGCCATCAAGGCAAAAGGTGGGTATTTGAAGAATCTCAAATCTCAAATATATTTTGATTTGTTTAACACTTTTTTGGTTACTACGTGACTCCATATGTGTTATTTAATAGTTTTGATGTCTTCACTATTATTCTACAATATAGAAAATAGTCAAAATATAGAAAAACCCTTGAATGAGTAGGTGTTCAAAAACTTTTGACCCATACCATGTACATATGAATCCCTTTTTAAAATGCACCAGTAATACATTAGAGTTAAGCCCCTTGAAATTAAATATTCACTTTTTAAGAAAAAATATAATTTGCAATGCATTTCTGACTGACGAACATGAAAAATATAGCATTCAATCAAATGATTTTGGTGTTGTTTACGTTACAAGGGAAAACTTAACTTACGACGTTCACTTGCATTGAACCGGCAGTCAATGCCACAGAGCAGAATGGCTGTGGTCAAACAAAATCCCCAAAGTTTCCCTTCCATTGATAGCCTTAATCTGTCAAGCCAAGAAAACATGTATCATTACAGGCTCATTACAACAGTCTAATATACATCTGAAGAGCTTAATTCCAAAATGCTATATTTCAATTTTCAGAAATGTTGGTAAATTAGCCTTTATTTATTGAAGAAATCTAATCTAATTTGGTTAAAATATATCACTTGATGGTTTCATTTCAGAGACAAATAATCATGTTTTTTTGCTAAATGCTATATATCCACTTCACACTCTAAAATATAACAAATAACTACATTTTTACTACAGCTCCATTTAAAGAAATGTACAAATGATACATTGGTGGCATCAATATTGAAAAAATGCAGTAATATTGGACATTTTAGTCATTTAGCAAATGCTTTTCTCAACCGTAGCGACTTACTGTAAGTGCATTCATTTTAGGGGGGGGGGGGGGGGGGGGGGCAACTCAATATTAGGAAGGCGTTCTTAATGTTTTGTAGAGTTTTGCAAAGTAAACACATTTTCATACACATCGAAGATCGATGAATATAAAATCTGAGAACAGTAATATTTTACACACATGAAGGTACCCATAAGCCAACATTTCTGGATATAGTGGATATAGCGTTTTGGAAATAAACCCTTCAACTATCAAACTATCGTCTTTTATATTGTTTTCTAGAAGAAAAAGTATAATTGTTATTATCAGCAAAATGGTGAAACAGAAATTATAAGACCAATCAAGGATTCTTACCCGTCTGATGAGAGAGTCATGGCTGAATGTTTTGTTAGCGCTCTTAACTCCTGTTACAGTTAACTATGAGCACTAGGTGATATACTGTTGACATTACGTCTCTGTAGATTTACCTTGCAAATGAGACACATTCATGTCCTCTGAGAATCCATTATGTTCCTGTGACATGTGCTGTGGGCACTTACACAGACCGTACATCATTTTGAAATGTTGTTTGACAGGCCTACTCAATGGTGTAAAGTACTTTAAAGTACTACTTAAGTCGCTTTTGGGGGTATCTTTACTTTACCATGTATATTTTTGACTACTTTTACTTTTACTTCACCACATTCATAAAAAAAAAAAAAAATATGCATTACATTTTGAATGTAACCCAGTAAAATAGTACTTGAGCAAAAGTCTAAAAGTATTTGGTTTTAAATATACTTAAAATTATTTGAAATTATTTATACTTTTACACTTTTATATACTTTATACTTAAGTATATTTTTGCAATTACATTTACTTTTGATACTTACAGTATATCACAAAAGTGAGTACACCCCTCACATTTATGTAAATATTTGAGTATATCTTTTCATATGACAACACTGAAGAAATGACACTTTGCTACAATGTAAAGTAGTGAGTGTACAGCTTGTATAACAGTGTAAATTTGCTGTCCCCTCAAAATAACTCAACACACAGCCATTAATGTCTAAACCGCTGGCAACAAAAGTGAGTACACCCCTAAGTGAAAATGTCCAAATTGGGCCCAATTAGCCATTTTCCCTCCCCGGTGTCATGTGACTCGTTAGTGTTACAAGGTCTCAGGTGTGAATGGGGAGCAGGTGTGTTAAATTTGGTGTCATCGCTCTCACACTCCCTCATACTGACTGGTCACTGGAAGTTCAACATGGCACCTCATGGCAAAGAACTCTCTGAGGATCTGAAAAAAGGAATTGTTGCTCTACAAAAAAAGATGGCCTGGGCTATAAGAAGATTGCCAAGACCCTGAAACTGAGCTGCAGCACGGTGGCCAAGAACATACAGCGGTTTAACTGGACAGGTTCCACTCAGAACATGCCTCGCCATGGTCGACCAAAGAAGTTGAGTGCACGTGCTCAGCGTCATATCCAGAGGTTGTCTTTGGGAAATAGACGTATGAGTGCTGCCAGCATTGCTGCAGAGGTTGAAGGGGTGGGGGGTCAGCCTGTCAGTGCTCAGACCATACGCCGTACACTGCATCAAATTGGTCTGCATGGCTGTCGTCCCAGAAGGAAGCCTCTTCGAAAGATGATGCACAAGAAAGCCCGCAAACAGTTTGCTGAAGACAAGCAGACTAAGGACATGGATTACTGGAACCATGTCCTGTGGTCTGATGAGACTAAGATAAACTTATTTGGTTCAGATGGTGTCAAGCGTGTGTGGCGGCAACCAGGTGAGGAGTACAAAGACAAGTGTGTCTTGCCTATAGTCAAGCATGGTGGTGGGAGTGTCATGGTCTGGGGCTGCATGAGTGCTGCCGGCACTGGGGAGCTACAGTTCATTGAGGGAACCATGAATGCCAACATGTACTGTGACATACTGAAGCAGAGCATGATCCCCTCTCTTCGGAGACTGGGCCACAGGGCAGTATTCCAACATGATAACGACCCCAAACACACCTCCAAGACGACCACTGCCTTGTTAAAGAAGCTGAGGGTAAAGGTGATGGACTGGCCAAGCATGTCTCCAGACCGAAACCCAATTGAGCATCTGTGGGGCATCCTCAAACGGAAGGTGGAGGAGTGCAAGGTCTCTAACATCCACCAGCTCCGTGATGGCGTCATGGAGGAGTGGAAGAGGACTCCAGTGGCAACCTGTGAAGCTCTGGTGAACTCCATGCTCAAGAGGGTTAAGGCAGTGCTGGAAAATGATGGTGGTCACACAAAATATTGACACTTTGGGCCCAATTTGGTCATCTTCACTTAGGGGTATACTCACTTTTGTTGCCAGCGGTTTAGACATTAATGGCTGTGTGTTGAGTTATTTTGAGGGGACAGCAAATTTACACTGTTATACAAGCTGTACACTCACTACTTTACATTGTAGCAAAGTGTCATTTCTTCAGTGTTGTCACATGAAAAGATATACTCAAATATTTACAAAAATGTGAGGGGTGTACTCACTTTTGTGATATACTGTAAGTAGGTTTAAAACCAAATACTTTTAGACTTTTACTCAAGTGGTATTTTGCTGGGTGACTTTCACTTTTACTTGAGTCCTTTTCTATTAAGGTATCTTTACTTTTAGTCAAGTATGACAATTGGGTACCTGTTCACCACTGGGCCTCCTGTACCTTATGGCTCACAGGCATAACTTTAAACACTTTAATAAAATATAGTCTTATCAAACTGAATCAATTCAATTTTCATTAATTGAACACAAAAATGTATGGCATGCAATTGTTTCTAAATGAAATAATGCAAAATTAGGGATTATTTATATTTTACAAACATACTAACATCGCATCCTTTAATCATTTAAATTATCTCAAAACCCAGAACCAAATGTA
The DNA here is from genome assembly GCF_016432855.1 of Salvelinus namaycush. Taxonomy (NCBI): domain Eukaryota; kingdom Metazoa; phylum Chordata; class Actinopteri; order Salmoniformes; family Salmonidae; genus Salvelinus; species Salvelinus namaycush. The sequence continues at coordinate 28,029,501 of NC_052334.1, read as the reverse complement.
TTGTGCACTGGTCAGTTTCAGTTTCTGTCAACAGTTTGTCAGGACAGACTATAGAGCAATGACTAATGTGCTTTTCACACTTGTTTCTCTGTAACCCAATCCAACTGAACTAGACATATTTTTCATCCTTTCCAATATTCACAATAGCAGGATTTTCTTTGGTTGTTTGGAAATGTTGTTTTGTTTCAGTACATAGAAAGCCTTTGGTCGATGGAAGAAATAGACTTGGGTGTCCAGCAAGTTGTTATAAAGGCTTGACAGGACTCTATGTGATACATACATGCAAATAGTTTTGCAGAGGCACAGTAGATGCTGGTATAGACTTTCACAGATGCAAATAGACCATGCAAATTATCCCTGTATTGGAGACACAAATGTCAGATTTGAGCCAGTTTCCTACAACAGCAAAATAATCCTGAGGTAACAGGAAATGTGAATTAATATGTGGATTATAATGAATGAACATTTTTGCAGTGGTGGAAAAAGTACCCAATTTTCCTACTTGAGTAAAAGTAAAGATACCTTAATAAAAATGACAAGTAAAAGTGTCACTCAGTAAAATACTACTTGAGTAAAAGTCTAAAAGTATTTGGTTTTAAATATATCAAAAGTACATGTAATTGCTAAAATATACTTAAGTACAAGTATAAATCATTTCAAATTCCTTATATTAAGCAAAGCAGATGGACACATTTTCTTATTTACAGATAGCCAGGGGTTCAATCCAACACTCAGACATCCTTTACAAACAAAGCATGTATTTAGTGAGTCCGCCAGATCAGAGGTAGTAGGGATGATCAGGGATGTTCTCTTGATAAGTGTGTGAATTAGACCATTTTCCTGTCCTGCTAAGCATTCAAAATGTAGCGAGTTTTGCTAGCACAGACTGGAATATGTTCCGGGATTCTTCCGATGGCGTTGAAGAGTACACCACATCTGTCACTGGCTTCATCAAAAGTGCATCGATGACATTGTTCCCACAGTGACTGTACGTACATACCCAGAAGTCATGGATTACATGCAACATCCGTACTGATCTAAAGGGTGGAACTGCCGCTTTCAAGGAGCGGGACTCTAACCCGGAAGCTTATAAGAAATCCCGCTATGCCCTCCGACGAACCATCATAAAGGCAAAGCGTCAATACAGGACTAAGATTGAATTGTACTACACCGGCTCTGACGCTCATCGGATGCAAACTATTACAGACTTTTTTATTTAACCTTTATTTAACCAGGAAAAGCCCATTGAGACCCAGAGTCTCTTTTTCAAGGGAGAACTGGCCAAGAAGGCAGCAATAATCAGTACATTACATAATTAAAACATACAACAATACCATACAACACAACATGATCCAGGCAAAAAAAAAGCATTTACACTCCTCCGTAACAGAGTCTCCCATCAATATTTAAAATTCTTTCAGTGGCACTAACATATCTAGAGGAAGCATGGATTGTAGACTATTCTATGCCTCTGGTGCACAACAAGAGAAGGCAGTCTTGCCTAATACTGTGAATGTCCTGGGGACTTTAAGTAGCAACCACCTAGCAGACCGGGTATGGTAACTGGGGTGGCAGGGTAGCCTAGTGGTTAGAGCGTTGGACTAGTAACCGAAAGGTTGCAAGTTTGAATCCCCAAGGTACAAATCTGTCGTTCTGCCCCTGAACAGGCAGTTAACCCACTGTTCCTAGGGCGTCATTGAAAATAAGAATTTGTTCTTAACTGACTTGCCTAGATAAATAAAGGTTTAAAAATAAGTGCTGGTGGTGAAGAAGACCGAGGTAAAGAGGGCGTTTACCCAAAAGGGCTTTGTAGATGAACACACACAAATGTATCTTTCTGTGCATATAAAGTGAGGTCCAACCTATCATTTGGTACAAGGTGTAATGGAGGGTGAGTGACTTGACATTTGTAATAAAGCGCAAGGATGCATAATTAACAGAGTCCAGTCTCTGTAAGATGGAGGTTGCACGCATATACAACAAGTCACCATAATCAATTACAGAGAGAAAAGTGGCCTGAACAAGCTTCTTTCTAGCCATAAGCGTTAAGCAAGCCTTATTATGAAAATAAAAACCCAATTTCAATTTAAGGTTTGTCACAAGATTATCCACATGAACTTTAAAAGACAACTTGTCATCCATGACACTTTTTCAGTGGATAAGCCACCAGATGCTCTGGCAATTCTCTGGCAAAGTTCCAGCTCTGGTAAAGAATTTAGTTTTTTGACCATAAAGGGAGGCCTGCAGTGACTGAAAAGCAGCCTGGTGCTCTTCAACAGCCTGAACCAGAGAAGGAGCACATGAATATATGACTGTATCATCTGCATATAGATGTAACTTTTCTGTTTGCATCCCATTTACCAAATCATTAATACAAATTGAGAACAACACAGGAGCTAAAATGGAACCCTGGGGCACACCTATATTAATCTCAAGAAAGCTAGACTTGTGATTGTAATTATATACACACTGTGTTCTGTCAGAAAGATAGCCGTGAGCTGTGAGCTGCTCAGTGACACGAGCGTACCAGACGAGCTAAATAACTTCTATGTTCGCTTCGGGGCAAGTAACACTGAAACATGCATGAGAGCATCAGCTAATCCAAACGACTGTGTGATCACACTCTCCGTAGCCGATATGAGTAAGACCATTAGGCAGATCAACATTCACAAAGCCGCAGGGCCAGACGGATGACCAGGACGTGTACTCCGAGCATGCGCTGACCAACTGGCAAGTGTCTTCACTGACATTTTCAACCTGTCCCTGACTGAGTCTGTAATACCAACATGTTTCAAGCAGACCTCCATAGTCCCTGTGCCCAAGAGCACTAAGGTAACCTGCATAAATGACTACCGACCCATAGCACTCACATCTGTAGCCATGAAGTGCTTTGAAAGGCTGGTCATGGTTCACATCAACACCATTATCCCAGAAACCCTAGACCCACTCCAATTTCCATACCACGCCAACAGATCCACAGATGATGCAATTTCTAATGCACTCCACACTGCCCTTTCCCACCTGGACAAAAGGAACACCATTGTGAGAATGCTATTCATTGACTACAGTACAGCTCAGCATTGAACACCGTAGTGCCCTCAAAGCTCATCACTAAGCTAAGGACCCTGGGACTAAACACCCCCCTCTGCAACTGGATCCTGGACTTCTTGACAGCCCGCCTCCAGGTGGTAAGGGTAGGTAAAAACACATCCGCCACGCTGGTCCTCAACACGGGGGCCCCTCAGGGGTGCGTGCTTAGTCCCCTCCTGTACTCCCTGTTCACTCATGACTGCATGGCAAGGCACGACTCCAACACCATCATCAAGTTTGCCGATGACGCAACAATGGTAGGCCTGATCACCGACAACGATGAGACAGCCTATAGGGAAGAGGTCAGAGACCTGGCCGTGCAGTGCCAGGACAACAACCTCTCCCTAAACGTGATCAAGACAAAGGAGATGATTGTGGACTACAGGAAAAGGAGGACCAAACACGCCGCCTCATTCTCATCGACGGTGCTGTAGTGAATCAGGTTGAGAGTTTCAAGTTCCTTGGTGTCCACATCACCAACAAACTATCATGGTCCAAACACACTAAGATAGTCGTGAAGAGGGCACGACAAAGCCTATTCCCTCTCAGGAGACTGAAAAGATTTTGCATGGGTCCTCAGATCCTCAAAAAGGTCTACAGCTGCACCATCGAGAGCATCCTGACTGGTTGCATAACTGCCTGGTATGGCAACTGCTCGGCCTCTGACGGCAAGGCACTACAGAGGGTAGTGCGTACGGACCAGTACATCACTGGGGCCAAGCTTCCTGCCATCCAGGACCTCTTTACCAAGCGGTGTCAGATGAAGGCCCTAAACATTGTCAAAGACTCCAGCCACCCTAGTCATAGACTGTTCTCTCTGCTACAGCACGGCAAGCAGGACCGGATTGCCAAGTCTAGATCCAAAAGAGTTCTTAATAGCTTCTACCCCCCAAGCCATAAGACTCCTAAATAGCTAATCAAAGGGCTACCCAGACCCCTCTTTTACACTGCTGCTACTCTCTGTTTATTATCTATGCATAATCACTTTAACTCTACCTACATGTACATATTACCTCAATTACCTTGACTAACCGGTGCTCCCGCACATTGACTCTGTACCGGTACACCCTGTATATAGCCTCGCTATTGTTATTTTACTGCTGCTGTTTAATTATGTGTTAATTTTATTTTCTATTTTTACATATCTATTTTTTACTTCACACTTATTTTTCTTAAAACTGCATTGTTGGTTAAGGACTTGTAAGTAAGCATTTCACTGTAAGGTCTACACCTGTTGTATTCTGTGCATGTGACAAATAAAATTTGATTTGATTTATAATTTGAGTACTTTTGGGTGTCAGGGAAAATGTATGGAGTAAAAAGTACATAATTTTCTTTAGGAATGTAGTGAAGTAAAAGTAAAAGTTGTAAAAAATATAAATAGTAAAGTACAGATACCACAAAAAATGACTTAAGCAGCACTTGAAAGTATTTTTTATTTAAGTACTTTACACCACTGCATTTTTGTAGGGGTTGATAACTTTTTCGTAAGTGAAAAAAGTGGAAATTACAAACTTCAGAAGCCTTGTTAAATGTCAAATACACTACACATTTTATATGTTTTACATTTTCCATTAAAGTTATTGTGCAGCAGAGTGATCAAATTAAGATCCTACATCTGTAGCAGCATGTCTAGACCACAGATGATCAAGCTTAACAGACTGTGAAATGTCATTAAAGCACCGAAAATAACTGTTGTTGAGGTTATGTATTTGCTGCTTATAATAATTTTGCAAACAATTGTCCTCACCACATATTCAGTTTGGACAGCAAGTCTCAAACGTTTTAGATTACTATAAAACCAGATATAAAGCTACATTTTTCCTGGTGTGTGTGTACATGTGTGTGTCAGAGAGGTTAATCTCCCGGTTGTGGAGATATGGGGTGTGATCCTCTGCAGCTGGGGGCTCTTCGGGGGGCCAGCATCTCAGGTTTCAGACAGGCGTAGGTGTGCTGCTGCCTAGCTGTCCGTGGCTACAACGACTCCCTTGTGTCCCTAAATCACACTCTAAATGACCTCAGCTAGACTCAGGCCTGAAGAGTATGCATTTATGTGTGTAAATGTCTTCAGGCTATGTGTAGAGTGCATAAATAGAGTTTATGAGCAACAACAGGTGCTTTTTGTTTGTGTGGCTTTGAGCAAATGACATAACATTTTATTGTTCACGTACATATACAGTGCATTCGGGAAGTATTCAGACCCCTTGACTTTTTCCACATTTTGTTACGTTAAAACATTACTCTAAAATGGATTAAATATTTTTTTCCCTCATAAATCTACACACAATAGCCCATAATGACAAAGCATAAACATGTTTTTAGATCAAATAAAAAAAACTTAAATATCACAGTTACATAATTATTCAGACCCTTTACTCAGTACTTCGTTGAAGCACCTTTGCCAGCGATTACAGCATCGAGTCTTCTTAGGTGTGATGATACAAGCTTGGCACACCTGTATTTGGAGAGTTTCTCCCATTCCTCTGCAGATCCTCTCAAGATCTGTCAGGTTGGACGGGGAGCGTCGCTGCACAGCTTTTTTCAGGTCACTCCAGAGATGTTCGATTGGATTCATGTACGGCTGGGCCACTCAAGGATATTCAGAGACTTGTCCCGAAGCCATTCCTGCGTTGTCTTGGCTGTGTGCTTAGTGTCATTGTCCTGTTGGGAGGGGTACCTTCACCCCAGTCTAAGGGCCTGAGTGCTCTGGAGCAAGTTTTCATCAAGGATCTCTCTGTACTTTTCTCTGTTCATCTTTCCCTCAATCCTAACCAGTCTCCCAGTCCTTGCCACTGAAAAACATTCCCACAGCATGATGCTGCCACCACCATGCTTCACCGTAGGGATTGTGCCAGGTTTCCTCCAGACTTGACACTTGGCATTCATGCCAAAGAGTTCAATCTTGGTTTCATCAGACCGAAGAATCTTGTTTCTGATGGTCTGAGTCCTTTAGGTGCCTTTTAGTAAACTCCAAGCGAGCTGTCATGTGCCTTTTACTGAGTAGTGGCTTCTGTCTGGCCACTCTACTATAAAGGCCTGATTCATGGAGTGCTGCAGAGATGTTTGTCCTGGAATGTTCTTCCATCTCCACAGACAAACTCTGGAGCTCTGTCAGAGTAACCATTGGGTTCTTGGTCACCAAGGCCCTTCTCCCCTGATTGCTCTGCTTGGCCGGGCGGCCAGCTCTAGGAAGAGTCTTGGTGGTTTCAAAATTCTTCCATTGAAGAATGATGGAGGCCACTCTATTCGTGGGGACCTTCAATGCTGCAGAAATGTGTTGGTACCCTTCCCCAGATCTGTGCCTCGACACAATCCTGTCTTTGAGTTCTACAGACAATTCCTTCGACGTCATGGATTGGTTCACTGTCAACTGTGAGACCTCATATAGACTGGTGTGTGCATTTCCAAATCATGTCCAATCAATTGAATTTACCACAGGTTGACTCCAATCAAGTTGTAGAAACATCTCAAGGATGATCAATGGAAACAGGATGCACCTGAGCTCAATTTCGAGTCTCATAGCAAAGGGTCTGAATACTGTAAATAAGGTTTTTCAATTAAAAAAAAGTAATTTGCAAAAATTTCAAAAAACCTGTTTTTGCTTTGTCGTTATGGGGTATTGTGTGTAGATTGATGGAGTAAAAAAATATTTAATCCATTTTAGAATACGACTGTAACGTAACAAAATGTGGAAAAAGTGAACGCGTCTGAATACTTGTCCAAAATGCACTGTATTTTGCAGACGTTTTCGCGGGTGCAGAGAAATGCCTGTGTTCCTAGCAGTGGTGTCTCGTCATTCAGGGTTTCCTCCAGACAGGTGTTTTGAGCCCCACATTATTTATTTGGGGGGCTTGCCTGTTTTGCATGTTATTTTGGCATTAATATGTGTCACATATCAGTTTGCAAACAATGTAAAAAAATATATAATTGAGCTAACAAAACAGAATTGTTTTCTTGAGTAAAGGAGCTCCAAAATGCAGGTGTTTCAGCCTAGCTCATTGTTTTCTGTGGCAGTGGGGCAAGCCAGCAGAATATACAGAGTGTTGCGCCGTGATTGGCTCAGTGTTATGTCACTCATGGGGACACTTCGTCACCGCCAAGTCTAAGTGTAGAGCTCGAAAATTCAAGCCCTTTGGGTGCTGCCATAGAGTTACATTAGAAGTGCCCATCCAAGAAGGCTTAAGGTCATTGGCAACAGATAAAATTATGTCAAATCACGGTATATCTACAGTAGCTTTGATTGGACTGATCATGTCAACATCATACTTTCAAAATCTTAGCTAGCAGTCATCATCATGAATCAAGTCAACAATCTACTGGCAAATCCTTTTTAATCCTTGTCATATGAAGAGAAATAATTAAGAGAAATTATAGCTAAAACGTATCGGTGCTTATTGGCCATTGGATATATACATTACACAACAAGTTGGAAATTGCAAATTCAACAATGAGTGGTTTGGAAGGAATCAGTGGCTAACTGCAACCATTGCAAAGCAATCATTAGCCTTCTATTCAGTGGGGTGACTGTGTGGTCCCAAGTCTAAGATTAAGGATCTCTTTTCCTAGTTTAAAATGATAAACATTCAACATTGGCCATGCTGTCAATGAAGCATGATTTGTGCAGCACTCAAAACAACTGTTAACTTGGAACTGCAAAATCGGAGTTTAGTGAGTTCAAGACATCTGGGAACTCGGGAAAAACGAGCTACAGCTGTTAACTCGGAACTGCAAAATCGGACTTTAGTGAGTTCAAGACATCTGGGAACTCGGGAAAAATGAGCTACGACTGGGAAAATACGTTTTGAACTTTCATCCAACTCAGAATTGTAAATCGGGAGATTGGGCCTCTTTCTAGAGCTACGACCTGAAGATCACTGACATCATCATGATTCAACCTTTTTTGAGTTCACAGTTGTCTTGAAAGCACCCTAAATCCAGAGAATGCCAGACTTTGATGAAATATTTTGCCCACGAAGGACCGCCGCGCCACCTTCCTGTTCAAGTGAGCACAGCACAACAAGGTGAGTCCAAAAATGTATTGTATGCTGCTGCATATATTATGTAAATTATGTAATATGCCAGGGATATATGTATACTGTAGCTAAGAAAGTAATACTAAGTGTATGTTGTGTAGTAGCCCATGTGCCTCACCCTAATAATTTGGTCTATTTTCACCTCTTTCATCTCTCTTGACTTGGTGGTGCACATGTAGCCTATAACCTGTTTATGAGAAATGTAATCATCGAATATTGTAAGAGCTTTCATTGTCTGCTTATATGCCCCCTTTATGTATCCTACAGTTCTGACATGGTGTACTGGGAGAACACCAACTCCCATGTCCTGAATTTTGTCTCTTATCCGCTTGTAATCCCCTTATGCCATAGTTTGTACATCTCAATTGTCAGCAGAAACCGCATTTGTTTAAGCACGTCAGCCATATCAGCTATGCTTTTTAAACGCCAGTAAATGAGGCTGAATGAACTGTTTCGCTGCCAGACAAGGCTCCGCTGATAGCCAGATGTAGCAGTGGTAAGGTGTTGGGACTGTTGTTGAGACTCTGCTGTTGGGGTAGCTTTATGTAGGCACTAACATTTTGTGGGTACAGTTTGTCACCGTTATACTGTAAATAATGTATTGTTAAGTGTTGTTTTGTGTAATGTCTTTGCTGTCATGCATCACACTTTTTTTTTTGCCCCACCAAGATTTACATGCTAAAATTGCTACTGGTTCCTAGCATCAACCGTGTAGTGATACATAACAATACAAACAATAATCCAAAAAGTAAAAACAAAGGAATAAAGAAATATATAAATATTAGAATAAGCAATGTCCGGAATATAAATATATAAACTCAGCAAAAAAAGAAAGGTCCTCTCACTGTCTCACTGTAAACTGCGTTTATTTTCAGCAAACTTAACATGTGTAAATATTTGTATGAACATAACAATATTTAACAACTGAGACATAAACTGAACAAGTTCTACAGACATGGGACTAATAGAAATGGAATAATGTGTCCCTGAACAAAGGGGTTGTCAAAATCAAAAGTAACAGTCAGTATCTGGTGTGCCCACCAGCAGCATTAAGTACTGCAGTGCATCTCCTCCTCATGGACTGCACAAGATTTGCCAGTTCTTGCTGTGAGACGTTACCCCACTCTTCCACCAAGGCACCTGCAAGTTCCCGTACATTTCTGGGGGGAATGGCCCTAGACCTCACCCTCCGATCCAACAGGTCCCAGACGTGCTCAATGGAATAGAGATCCAGGCTCTTCGCTGGCCATGGCAGACCACTGACATTCCTGTCTTGCAGGAAATCACACACAGAACGAGCAGTATGGCTGGTGGCATTGTCATGCTGGAGGGTCATGTCAGGATGAGCCTGCAGGAAGGGTACCACATGAGGGAGGAGGATGTCTTCCCTGTAATGCACAGCGCTGAGATTGCCTGCAATGACGACAAGCTCAGTCCGATGATGCTGTGACACACCGCCCCAGACCATGACGGACCCTCCACCTCCAGAGTACAGTCCTCGGTGTAACGCTCATTCCGTCAACGATAAACGCGAATCCGACCATCACCCCTGGTGAGACAAAACCGCGACTCGTCAGTGAAGAGCACTTTTTGCCAGTCCTGTCTGGTCCAGCGATGGCCTTCCTGTGGTCCTTCTTGGACTTCCTGTGACATCGGGTGCTGTAGATTTCCTAGAGGGCAGGCAGTGTGCCCCCGGTGATACTTTGGGAAGACCGCACCACCCTCTGGAGAGCCCTGCGGTTGTGAACGGTGCAGCTGCCGTACCAGGCGGTGATACAGCCCAACAGGACACTTTCAATGGTCCATCTGTAGTAGTTTTTGAGGGTCTTACGCCTAGCTAAATTTCTTTAGCCTTCTTTAACACACTGTCTGTGTGGATGGATCATTTCAGGTTGTCAGTGATGCAAGCCGAGGAACTCAAATCTTTTCACCGTCTCTACTGTGGCCCCGTCAATGTGGATGTGGGTATGTTCCCTTTGCTGTCTGCTGAAGTCCACAATCAGCTCCTTCATTTTGTTGACATTGAGAGGTTATTTTCCTGGCACCACTCCACCAGGGCTCTCACATTCTTCCTGTAGGCCGTCTCGTCATTGTTGGTAATCAGGCCTACCACTGTGTCTTCTGCAAACTTGATGATTGAGTTGGAGATGTGAGTGGCCATGCGGTCATGGGTGAACAGGAAGTACAGGAGGGGGATGAGCACGCACCCTTGTGGGGACCCTGTGTTGAGGATCAGTGTGGTGGAGGTGTCGTTGCCTACCTTCACCACCTGGGTTCGGCCCGTCAGGAAGTCCAGGACCCAGTTGCGCAGGGTGGAGTTCAGACCCAGTGCCCCGCTTGCATTCATGTGTGATAATTAAATTATTTCCATAACAGCTATTATCAGGCAGTTAAGTGAATAGGTACCATTTAAATATTATAACATGTCAACATAAGGGCTGTATTTGTGTAGCAATTAATGCTGACTCACGTCAGAGGCTCAAGTTAAACTGTACCAGGTAAACAGCCTCTGTCACACACACAGCAATCTGGCTGGTCAGAACATTATTTTACACGTCAACTGGTCAGTCAGTGGCCAGAGCAGAGCTGGGTTTGTTCTTGTACAGAAACTCAATTCATTTCCCTAGGCACATGAGGGAGTATACGTGACAGTACCCCCTGCCCAACGCGCGACTCCAGCCGCAGGACGCTGACCAAAGGGATGATCCCGGGGATCAGGAGCGGACCGGTCACCTCTGCTGAGGTGCGGGAACCTGACGAACCAGCTGAGGCGCAGGAGCCTGGCGACCTAGAGCGCCAGAGAGAGGGAGTATACTTGACAGTACCCTCTCCCTGGCGCACGGCTCCAGCTGCAGGACACCGACCAAGGGAACGATCCCGGGGATCAGGAGCGGACTGGAAACCAGACGAACCGGCTGAGGCGTGAGAGCCTGACGAGCTGGCCGAGGCATAGGAGCCCGACAAGACAGCTGATGAGTGAGAGTCCGACGAACCGGCTGAAGCTTGAGAGCCCGACGAGCCGGCTGAAGCGTGAGAGCCTGACGAGCCGGCTGAGGACTCCGCGGTAGCCCCGGTACTGATACCCGGACCTGACATCCCTTCCAACACCAAAAAACAAAAAAACACTCCCTGATGCTTCCCTTAGGTAAGGCGTTATTCTGTAACGAATGCACTGGGTGTCGGGAAGCAAGTTCAGGGAGTGAATGATTTAATAAATAAACTAAACATAATACAAATCAAGAACAACGCACAGACATGAAACTGAAACTGAAACAATAACGCCTGGGGAAGGAACCAAATGGAGTGATATAGGGAAGGTAAATCAGGGAGGTTATAGAGTCCAGGTGAGTCTGATGACGCGCTAATGCGCGTAACGATGGTGACAGGTGTGCTCCATAATGAGCAGCCTGGTGACCTAGAGTGCCGGAGAGAGAGTATATGTGACAACACTCATGGAGTATTAGAGAGTGTAGTGAATATAGGCCTAGTGTATAACACTGCCCCCTAGTGCCGATGAAACATTATCATTTCGCTGCTCAAACCTTACTTACCTGTGGTACATGTACCAGCACTCAATTTTGCATAAACACATAACTGTGTTTTACTCTGGTATTATGTTCCAAAATGTGTTGTTATTATCAGGTCACATGATCTGGAACAACTCCTGGCCCTACCAATAAATGATGGACCCACCATAGAGAACTGTGGTCTGTAGCATGGAGGTTTTATTGCAAATCATTTGCGACAGAAAACCCAGACAGAGGAGAACATACAGAGCAATATAATTAACCATAAACCGACAAATGCATCAGGCCAAGGTCCCAGGGGGTAGAGGAAAGGAGATTCACGGTGGTTGTTAACATGTTTCTAATGTGGTTAGAGCGAGCCTGCCAGGGGGCCAAGGTGATTAGTGCCCAGGCAGAAACACTAAACACATTAAAGAGCTGCTTATGGGATGAATATGGATGGACCTGAATGGAGGGACTTATTGATTGAGTTGTTATTGACAGTCAGCAACACGCTCCAAGTTAGTTCAACAGATCGATCCACGTGGTCACCCGTCGGGTGATGTCATTGGCTTCTTCATTAATGGACGCCGTGTCCATTAGTTCCTTGTTACCGTTGAATAACATGTTGCCAGGTCAAAGGTCAAACACACCCTCCATTAAACTGTCATAAGTCCAATTAGTAATTTAAATGTATTGAGATTCTTAGAGCTGAGGTTCATTCTAAAATTATTATCAGATTAGTGCTAATTGCATTGTAGATACCATACCCATTGTAACTGATTGACATTTCAGATAGAGATGTCAAGTCTGCCAGAATTGACCAACACGGGCAGCAAGTAGCCTAGCAGTTAAGAGTGTTGGTCCAATAACCAAAAGGTTGCTGGTTCGAATCCCCTAGTTGAAAAATCTGTTGACTTGCCCTAATTGCTAGTGTAAGTCGCTCTGGATATAAAAGTGTCTGCTAAAATGTACATCAATACCATACATAGTGATGGACAATATAATAAGTCATAAATTATTAAATCATAGCTGTTTGAAGACAGAAGGCATTGCAGGAAAACGATAGGTATTATTATTATTTGTTTTCAGAGACAGTCAGTGTGCTCTGCTTCCAGCCTTCTGTGTGGTTAGCTGCACGATGCAGCAGGAGAGGGCTCAGTGCCGTATGCCATATGAATATTTCATGGCCCATAATGAAGCCTTTGCCCGCCTGCTGTGGCACTCAGTGTCCCAGCCTGGAGCAACTCGGACTCCCGAGTGGCGCAGCGGTGTAAGGCACTGCATCTCAGATCTAGAGGTGTCACTACAGACCCTGGTTTGATTCCAGGCTGTATCACAACCGGCCATGATTGGGAGTCCCATAGGGCAGCACACATTTGGCCCAGCGTTGTCCAGGTTTTGGCCGGGGTAGGCTGTCATTGTAAATAAGAATTTGTTCTTAACTGACTTGCCTAGTTAAATAAAGGTTAAATGTAAGTCGCTCTGGATAAGAGCATCTGCTAAATGATGTAAATGGTGAAATCTGGCCATCATTTTGGCCGTTCCAACAAAAACAACAGCTGCTGTCATTTCATCATGCCTTTTGGGGCTCGCCACAAGATTACCAGGCAACTGGTGGGCGTCCCTGGGTTCCATCTGAGAACTGCGTGTACCAGGAGCTAACATACTCCTACCACACCCCCACAAATCCCCCTATCCATGTTACAATGCCCTGTCCATGAACCCTGTGGAGGATGGAGGAACTTCACCGTAGGCATGGGGCCCTACAGTATGTAGGGCCCCATGCCTACGGTGAAGTTCCTCCATTGTAGGCCATTGTAGGCCATTGTAGGGAGCGATCTGGCAGAGCAGGAGAGACAGGAGATCAACAGCCATCTGTGCAGGGGGATGCTCTGAGGGCAGACCCTGGTCATGTGTCATTGGCATATTGCATATGTATACTGCATGTTTGTATGTTTAACATAACTATATATTTCACTGTTGATAAACATCGTCTGATCTAATTCTGTTGAGGAGATAGAGATCTTGACTAAACACAGATATTACTCTTTTCTTACTCTACCATTCCAATTAGGAAAGTGACAGTGAGCCAGACCCGCATTTTTCAGCAGGGATGACATCACCACTTGTAGTACACAGCACTGAATCTATGCATCTCCAATACATTTCCCCATCAGTGTTGCTTGGTGTAAACATAGTGATACTATGCATGTGACTTGTCTGAGGGACTTGAGACCCATTTCCATGACTGAGGGAATGGTGTGAGGGAGAGGAGGAGCAGTTTGGCCGTGTGCAGGAATGTTGGACATCAGAGGGTGCGATCTGGAGGCAGAGAGTGCATTGCTGATCCCTCTGTCCCCCCATGCCTCTGGCTGAATCTGTGGGTCAGAAATAGCCGTGCGATGTGAGGAGCAGCTGGGTGTGAGTGTGTCTGATACTGTACAGGCTCTAACATGCCTCACCAGGTCCAGAGTACCCCAGAAGAAGACAGGTGCCTTAAAAACACACACTGAAGCAGGCATACATACCACACACTCTCTCTCTCTCTCTCTCTCTTTCACTCTCTCTCTCTCTCACTCTCTCTCACTCTTTCTCTCTCTCTCTCTCTCTGACACACACGCACACTCACACGGACACACACACATACAGTACATACGCACACATATTCTCTCTCAAACACACACACGCTCACGTTTATGCACACAAACAAAGCCTGTCAAACCATATTGTTTTGAGGAATGAATTTCAATGCTATCCATTGCGTAAATAGATATCCCATAATACATATGTGAAGTGAAATTGCTTAAGGTGTTATTTGATTCAAACAGCAGCAATGTTGACTCTGTTTGAATCATCTTTTTACTGTTTTATCAATGTAAAGCGGATTATTCCCCTATTATGAAGGAATGTAATTGACGTGATAGAGCGAGACCCTGGGCAGGTAATGATTTCTCCCCTGCCTGGCTCTTGTGTTACATTGGTGTGTCTCACCAGTACCCTAGTGTGTGTGTGTGTGTGTGTCTCAGTAATGATTGATGTGGCTGTGTGGTGAGCTCACTGATTGCTTTACTACCCACTGTAAAACCTGATCGGAGTATCAGTGAAATATTCTGCATGGCAGATATAAATCATGATGCTGTAAACTGGAGCCCCCTCTCTTGTTACGTCCCTCCACAGAGCCAAACCCCATTCCCAGTATTATCGCTTCATGTCTGGGAGGGGTCAAAAAATAAAAGAGAGGAGAGAAAAAAACAGAGTAAACATAATTTATGACCCCTGGAGCATTTAAATGGCAAACAAAACAGGCGGTCGTATTTCTCGCATTCATTTTTCATGAGTTCTCTTTTACAAGGTCACTGGATTGCACCCTAGACTGGTCAGTGCTGCCTCTCCTAGACCTCCACCAAACCAACAAACAAACACACAACTAGAGAAAAAACAGCAAAGTCCTGTGGAAAGTTTTATACAGATATATGACAGTGTGAATAGCCTCCAGCATAAGGTTACAGTACACAAGGCACTAACAGATTTCTTGCCTGTGCATGAGATGAGATCACTCAAGACGTTGTTTAGACTCCATGGAGATGCAGTGGCAGTTGCAGTAAATAAAATATAAAATATGTGTACGGTAGATATGCTCTATTAATATTCATACTACCGAGATATTTTACATACATGGATTACAAACGGGTCATTTTGAAGAAACTATTGGAAAAAGCAGCAATTATTGCAAAATATCAACTTAATTCTTCTCAAAACATCATTAGACATGTTAATAATTATGTCGAAAAAAATAAATAACCAAAACAGCAACAACAACAAAAATGATTAGCATATTCTATCAAATGAAAAATATTACGTTTTCCCTTAAATAATGTGCAGCTTTTTTTCCAAAGTATAATCCACATTACTAAAAAGCTGATTTTCCATCATTTGATTGTAGTATCATCTCGTTGCCAGTATTTTTACAAAATATTAATTTTGCTATGTTTATGTGGTAAAAATGACTTCCATTTATCTTTTTTTGGTAAATATATATATATCCATATACATACACGTACATACCCATACATATACATATACATATACATGCTTAAACATTCATACACATACCCATATAGATATACATACTTTCTTTTTTTAGAATATACCTTTATTTTTCCCTGCAAACCCTACCACCCTTCCCCTAATTGGAGTAAACTAATAAACAATGACACTTAGGCTTCTATCTTCACTTCATACATCTTATACACATTTTACAGACACAATCTATTTTACAATAGTTATATTTTGTTTGTTTTTAGTCCTTCCTCTATTTCTGATGTCCATCCAGTTTGATTTCTATTTGTAACTGTGCTATTTCACAACATTTTTTAATCTATATACATGTTACAGACCCTGTATGTTTTACATTGGTTATCTTGTTATTAGTCCCACCCTTCAGCTCCATTCAACCCTTCCCATCTATCTCTTAACATCATCCATTTTGGATTTCTATTTGCCATATATTTTTCAACTGTGCTGTGATGCTTCACAAAAGTACTGAACCTTTCTATTCTCATAGCTTCTACAGATTTTAAATTAAAGATAAACATTTTGCTAAAATAATTATTATGTTATTGATTGATTGACTATGGCTTTTCAAATCACCCAGTATTGCTATCTGCAGTGTTAGTTCTAGGCAAATGTTGCAATTCTTCAGCCATTCCTGGACCTGTGACCAAAAAACGAGCTACATATGGGCAATACCAAAATAAATGATCTAATGACTCTGCCTCCTCACAGCAAAATCTGCAGAGCTGGGAAGATTGTATCCCCCACATATGTAACATTCTATTGGTTGCAAGAATTTTGTATAGTAATTTAAATTAGAAGTTTTGAATCCGGTGTCGTTTGCGCATCAATTCATAAACCATGTGCCATGGAATGGGTACATCGGAAATCTCTTCCCAACTATTTTGCAATTTATATGGCACAGCTGTCAGTTTTTTGGTCCTTAAATGAAATTGGTACATGTTTTTATTTATTACACTTTTCTTTAACCTTTTATATTCTTTAATGCAGGGCCGACATACAAGTTCCTTACTTTTTTCATACTTGCCTCTTCCATTTTTGTGGTAATGCTGCAATTAGTTGGTTGTAATTTTGGGTAGACCAGACATTTCCATATGTCTGTGTTAGCTGCTTGTGTGACATAACCCCACCAATCCTATTTATGATATCATTCACTAAAATGATATATTTTTTTAAATTATTCAAAAAATATGGTTGTTTTTTATGAATTAGTATATTTGAGTTTAACCACAATATTTGTTGTATTATTTGTTCTGTCTTTTCAGGTGGATTAAATTGAAATTGCAACCAACTGTCTAAGGCTTGTTTAAAAAATTATGATATTTTGGAGATTATTTCCTTTTCAAACAACCGAAAGTGAGCAGTTGTAATCTGAAAAAAGGGAAAAAGGCCATTCTTGAACATGGGGTGAGACATTCCTACCAATTTATTAGAGAACCAGTTTGGATTTAAGTATAACTTTTGTATGACTGATGCCTTGTGTGAGAGGTCTAATGCTTTAATATTTAATAATTTCTGCCCTCCGATTTCATATTCGTTATATAAATAGACCCTTTTAGTTTTGTCTGGCTTGCTTTTCCTTAATAAAATTGAAATTTTTTTGTTCATATAATTTAAAAAGCAGGTGTAGGCAAAACCATAAGTAAATAGGTAAACTGTGATATGACTAAAGAGTTAATCAGGGTGATTTTTCCACAAATAGACAGGTATTTTCCTTTCCATGGTAGCAAGATCTTATCTATTTTTGCTAACATTCTATAAAAATGTATTGGAGTGAGATCATTTCTTTCTTTTGGGTTTTGTATACCGAGTATGTCCACATCTCCGTCTGACCATTTAATTGGTAAGCTACATGGTAATGTAAAATTTGCATTTTTTTAGTGATCCAATACGTAAAGGTCACTTATCATAATTTGGTTTTAATCCAGAGAGGTTAGCAAAAGTATCTAGATCCTCTATAAGGCCGTGGGGGGACTCTAATTGTGGTTTTAAAAGAAAACATGAATCATCAGCGTACAATGACACCTTAGTTTGTAAGCCACGGATTTCTAATATTCTAGGCATTTATATATAAACTCCATTCATACTCTATCAAAAGCCTTTTCAAAATCAGCTTTGAAAACCAGGCCTGGTGTCCCCAATATTTCATAGTATTCTATTGTTTCCAGTACTTGTGTCACACCCTGGCCTTAGTTATCTTTGTTTTCATTATTATTTTAGTTAGGTCAGGGTGTGACATGGGGAAGTATGTGTTTTGGTTTGTCTAGGGGTTTGTAGGTTTAATGGGGCAATGTCTTGTCTAGGTGTTTGTATGTCGATGGCTGCCTGGATTGGTTCTCAATTAGAGACAGCTGTGGTTTATTGTCTCTAATTGGGAGCCATATTTAAGGCAGCCATGGGCATCATGTGTTTGTGTGTAATTGTCTATGTTGAACGTTTGTTGCTTGTCTGTGCACTTACGTTATTTAGCTTCACGTTTGTTGTTTTTGTTAGTTTGTGTATAGTGTTCGTTTTCGTGTTTTTCTCTCTTCCACAATAAAGAGATGTATTTTGCACACGCTGCGCCTTGGTCCAATCTCTCTCAAGAAGACGATCGTGACAACTTGTCTTATACAGTATTATCTCCAATGTACTGTATCATCCATGTAAAAAATCTGTCTGATTAAGATGAATAATATCAGACAATACTTTTTTAACACTATGCACCAAGCATTTTGCTAGGATTTTTGCATCACAACACTGAAGTGTAAGAGGCCTCCAATTTTTTTAATGGACTGGATCTTTATATATACCACTTGGGTCCTGTTTCAGTAATAATGATATCAGATCTTCTTGTTGTGAGTCCGATAATCTACCATTTATATAGGAGTGGTTAAAACATGCTAATAATGGTCCTCTGAGTATATAAAAAAATGGTATACTTCTACTGGTATGCCATCCAGTCCTGGAGTTTTCCCAGCCTTAAAGGCTTTAATTGCATCATGAAGTTTCTCCTCTGTAATTTGGCATTCACACGAGTCTTTCTGTACAGATCTTAATTTGTCATTATTATTAGGAAAGAAATCCTTACAATTAGCTTCGGTTAGTGGAGATGGAGGAGACTGAAACGAAAACATATTCTTAAAGTACTTTACTTCCTCTTTCAAAATATCATTCGGTGAATCATGCGTGACTCCATCATTTGTAACAAGTTTCAATAAAAAAATTGGTAGCATTTCTTTATTGAAGATTGAAAAATAATTTGGTGCATTTTTCCCCATATTCCATCCAGTTCACTTCATTTTTATAATTTATTACACTGGATCTTTCTTTAATAAGTTCTTCAATTTCTTTTTGTTTTTCCTCTAACTTATTATGTGCCTCTATGGTACAGTTGTTATTGCTATCTAACTGCACTGTTAGTCCTTCAATTTCCTTTGTTAATATGAACTATTTTGATCTAAATTGCTTTTGTTTTATAGATTAATTGCATGGCCTCTAAAGACACATTTAAAAGTGTTCCATACAATAAGGGGATCTGCTGTACCTATGTTATGTCTGAAAAAGTCAGTTATAAATTCTTCTGTCTTAGTTCTAAACAATTTATCATCTAATAGGCTTTCATTAAATTTCCAATATCCTCGCCCACATGGAAACTCTGTAAGAGTAATATATATGCCAATTATGTGATGATCCAACCGCATTCTGTCCCCTATCAACACTTTTAAAACTTTTGGTGCCAGAGAGAATGGCTTAAGAAAGTAGTCAAGACGACTAGCTTGATTAAGCCTCCGCCATGTACTGTATATCTCACTAGGTCAGGGTATTTAAACCTCCATATATCCACTAATTCCAATATATCCATGACATTCATGATTTCCTTAAGAGCCCGAGGGTGATAGTTTATAGTGTAATATCCTTTCCGGTCCATAGAGGTATTTCATTAAAACTTCTTATGGCTTGGGGGCGCTATTTTCACATCCAGATGAAAAGTGTGCCCAAAGTAAACTGCCTGCTACTCAGGCCCAGAAGCTTGGATATGCATATAATTTGTAGATTTGGATAGAAAAGACTCTAAAGTTTCTAAAAATGTTTGAATAAGGTCTGTGAGTATAACAGAACTGATTTGGCAGGCAAAACCCCGAGCACAATCCATCCAGGGGAAAAAATGTTTGAGGTCAATCTGTTTTCCATTGGTTTTCTATGGCAAGGCCGTTTTAATAGAAATATTCTTGCAGTTCCTATAGCTTCCACTAGATGTCAACAGGCTTTAGAAATTGGTTGAGGTTTTTCTTTAGAGAAATGAAGAAGTAGTCCTGTTATTTTCCTGTGTCACTCCAGGTGCACTCTAATGATTTGGTGCGTACGACCTGGAACATGCTTTCTTTGTTTTCGTCTGGTATTGAACACAGTTTATTCCGTCTTAAATTTTATCGATTATTTACGTTAAAAAATACCTGAAGTTGTATTACGAAAGTTGTTTGAAATGTTTGGACAAAGATTACAGGTAACTTATGAGAGATTTTGTAGTCATGTAGCATGAGTTGGAACCAGTGTTTTTCTGGATCAAACGCGCCAAATAAATGGACATTTTGGATATATAACGATGGAATTAATCGAACAAAAGGACCATTTGTGATGTTTATGGGACATATTGGAGTGCCAACAGAAGAAGCTCGTCAAAGGTAAGGGATGAATTATATCTTTATTTCTGAGTTTTGTGTCGCGCCTGGCGGGTTGAATTATGATTGTCTGTCTTTGTTTGATGGGGTGCTGTCCTCAGATAATAGCACGGTTTGCTCTTGCCTTAAAGCCTTTTTGAAACCGCTGTATTAACAACAAGTGTAGCTTTAATTTGGTGTATTGCAAGTGTGATTTCATGGAAGTTTAATATTTATAGTAATTTAATTTGAATTTGGCGCTCTGCCATTTCACCGGATGTTGTCAAATCGATCCCGCTAAAGGGATTTGAT
Organism: Salvelinus namaycush; assembly: GCF_016432855.1. Lineage (NCBI taxonomy): Eukaryota > Metazoa > Chordata > Actinopteri > Salmoniformes > Salmonidae > Salvelinus > Salvelinus namaycush. The sequence goes on along the minus strand of NC_052334.1, from coordinate 28,008,843 downwards.
CCATAAGAAGAGTCTAATGTAAAAATAAATAAATAATAGAGTCTAATGTTGTCACGACTTCCGGCGAAGTTGGCTCCTCTCCTTGTTTGGGCGGCGTTCGGCGATCAACGTCACCGGCTTTCTAGCTATCGCCGCTCCATTTTTCATATTCCATTTGTTTTGTCTTGTTCCATACACACCTGGTTTTCATTCCCTAATCACACTGAATGTATTTAGTCCTCTGTTCCCCTCCATGTCTTTGTGTGAAATTGTTTTGATGTTATGTGGGTATTGTTACGCACCAGACTTTTGTTTATGTTCCGTGTTTTGGGCACATTTTATGTACTTATGTGCTTTTGTTTGGACCGGAATAAAAAGTATGCCTGTTAACTACACTCTGCTCTCCTGCACCTGACTTTGCCTCTAGTACACACCCCTTACATATGTTGCTTGTAGAGTTGATAAATTCTTATATATATTTTCAAAGAAACTTGGATCATCATTATTTGGACACATAGGTTAATAAGCCATATCTGTTAATTGTTCAATAACATATTTAAAATAATCCATCTACCTTGACGATCTGTTTGGACAATTTGCACATTTGGATAAAAATTACTGTTAATTAATACCATCACCCCTTTTGAATTTCTTTGCCGATGGGAGAAATATATTTCACCCCCAAGTCCTTTTTCCACAAAACTTAATCTAAAATTGTTGAATGAGTTTCCTGTAAACAATAGATACTATATTCCTTCTCTTTTAGCTAGGTAAACACTCGTCTTTTCTTATTATCTGCTAAGCCATTACAATTGTAACTGGCTATACTTATTTCATCACTTACCATAATGAGACACAACTTTCAATTCTATTTATCAAAATATATGTTTGTAAACGTACCATTAAAAAGTAACATGATGATTTTGTGTCTATATAGCTGTACCATGATATTTGCATTGCTACTAAGTAAACCTCCAATTGGTACCCACTATTCCACCCGCTAAAAGCCCTCCTCATCCCGAGTTGGGTTGTCATTCCAATGCCCGGCAGACCACCCCTGACCCCCCGTATCCCATAGCCCTGAAGAGACTGGGCTCCATTCTTGGAAAAGAGCACACAGTGCCATTTACAGAACAGAAGTAGACCAACCTCCAAATGCATTTCCATCGCCCTCACCTCGATTTGTGTTATATATAGCCATATATATATTTTAAAAATCCTGTTTCTTATTTTCCATAAATAACTTTTAATATCTATAATAATGTAGGCAATTTATGCAAAGGATTTACCTCTCACCAGTCTTGCCAATACCAAAATTACATTATTGCAAGCAATTATTATATTAGCAAATAATTATTGTGAATCATCCTATATTGTCCCTAACATATTTTACTCCCTCGCAACAGTTGTGGGATACACACATACACCCACACACTCATACACACTCAACCCCTTTCCCCCACACAACCATAGGCTCACACTCAACAGTTGCACCATCCCAAAGCCCAACTCAAGAAAGGTCTTGATTTACGAATGCATATACAGTTGCAGCTGTATGAGAAGGCCTGCAAGACTGTGCAAAAAAAATGGGCAGAAATGGGGAGATTTTATTAACCATTGTCACATCCTAGATGATGGTCAAATGTACCCCTTTCCCCTGAAACACCCACAACACAGTCCCCCCCGTATTGACCATATTCCTAAGCATCTCTATGCAGTCAGACATTTGATTTCATGCCACCAGGGCCACAATAATATACCCCCTCTTTGAATGTCCAAGTGTGACGCCCTCCCCATGGGTTACTGCAGCTAGTGTTGCCAGCACTGCCACTGCCTTTGTGGGGGCACCCCACCGGAATCCCCACTGGCTTGGTTCTCATTAGCAGCTTTGAGAATTCTTTGTATATTGTATATATGTAATTCTATGCTCTCCCTTTAGGGGGCTTTGGCCTTGCAGGACCAACCCTGCCAAGAAGGCTCAGAATCTTGAGGGGGCAGTGCTGCTCTAGGTCTCTGCTTAATTTTATTGCCAAAAGGTGATTAATCCATTAAACCATGCGAGACAATTACCAAAAATATGGCTTAGTCTTTTTTGCTTACTTACCCCTCAGACAGCATTAGCTGCTAGTCAAACAATGGGAGTAGAACAATGGGAGTGGTAGGGCCTATAGCAGGATGTTTCAAAAAGCATACCCAAATCCTCAAAGTCACTTCCAATCAAATGTTATAGCAACCCAAATATCATAACAAGTTGCATATAGAATATTGGAGGATATTATAAGAATTCTGGTAAAATTGTCAGTAGAATAAATATTTTACAGAGAATACACACCAATATAGCACTATGTGTACATTCAGAGGGTAGCTGGTTTCTGTATTAAGTATTCATCCTACTGACAGACTTTTATGAGCTTTTTTGAAAACAACTAAGCATATAAGTAAGGTAGTTTAGATTGTGTACACGGTCATACCTAGTTGTAACCAGATGTAACCATAGGTGCCCCATCTCTGCAGGTGATCTGTCTATCTGATCATAATTACTGATACAGGTCCTCCTCCACCTTCTGATGATATTTATTACTTAATATTAAGTCTCCAGAGAGACCTAGATTCAAGTAAAGATAATATCTAGCAATTTACTATAGGCGGAGCCCCAAAAGCCCATATTGATACAGAAACACCAAACAATGATTTAGATTTATTAAGAACAAATTGATTGACAAATTCATGAAATTTTAGAACATGGAATAAATTACCTTTGGACTATGATAAAAAAAATATGCCTATGGGGTCAAAATGATCCCAGTCGGTAGTAGGAGGATTAAAATCTTCAGGTTTGTTGATAACCTATAACTGAAATCACTGCCTCCTGAATCAGGACATGGGCCTTGTTGATCTATGTGAATGTATGACATCGTCTTCATCCCCAACATTTCAGGATCCTCCAGATCCACGTTTACATATTTTCTCTCACCTCACCAGACACTGTTCCACCACGCTATGACATCACCAAACTTCAGCCATCCCTGAGGTGGTGTCTCGCCATGACATCACCCATCTGTAAGCACACAGGGGGGTGTTTCACAACCCTCCTCTCCATCGCCTCTGGTAAACCAACCCAGGGATCCGTGGCTGGTGGACAAAGACACGGACTGGGCTAAGTGGGTCAAGGGGAAAGGGGAGTAGAGCATTGGGGGCGAGTGGTGACACTGGAGCATGGTGAGGAAAGAGAGGAGGGCAGTGGGGGGCCATTGGTCAGTTAATCCCCTCTCAGGTGCAGGCCAGTGGGGCCACACAGAGGTGTGAAGAGCCTGGGATAGGGCCAGGATTAGAGTGCTGACCAGCGTTACTATAGAGGTGTGAAGTATAGGAGAAGAGTCACAGATAAGTGAGAGAAACAGTGGAACAAAGCAGAGGAATGTGGAAGTGAAGGTGATGACAGGTCACTACTGGGAGACCTGCTGAGAGAGGCATGCTGGGAGGGTGTTATAGGAAAAAATACAATTAAAGAGGTTAAAGAGAATGTACTGATAGGTCTTTAAGATAAGATGCCTCTTCTTCCCACAATCTTTCATCATTATGCTAAATATCTTGGATACAGACAAGTATTCTGGTGTCATGACAGATTTTTAAAACAAAATGAGCTCAGCCATGCAGGGCTTTCTTGGGGTGATGTATTCACCCTCAAATTGACATACTCTCATATCCTCAAAAGAAATTAATAATTTCTCCATATTCAGCACCCCTGTCTTGTCTGTTGTGTATCCCCTGGGTGAGTCAGTGGTTTAAATGAGGAGAGGCGCTGCATAATGACCTCACTACGGGTGACACCCACAGATCCGCTTACATTATGAACTGAGGATTTCATCATGCATCTGTCTCACAGGAGTTACACCAAAAGTGGTATTCAAGTAAATATTTGTGGGCTATTCAATTTCAACAACTCCATAGATATGCTACTACTTGTAGCTTACTTTGTGGTTCATTGTTGAATTACGTAAACGGCGCATATGGATAATTCCTTATAAACATTCATCTGTTGATGATGATCACTGTCAGTGGTGAATGTCACCAGTTTGTGGCAGGGGACAATGTAACATCATCTTACAGGGTGCGGTATTGGGTTGGGGCACTGTCTGTCTGCTCTGTCTGAATGGCTGCCGATGGGTTGATTTATTTTCTGTCTGACTGGTGCTTGCCTGGGCATCCCTGGCCGGTGTGATGTACAAATCCTCCGAAAATTGAATTGTGAGGATTTTTACACGTGAGGATTTTGATATCACAGCTGGCACAGTCTCAAGGGACAGGTGATGTAGATTCAACTTTAAATAAAACACATAGATGATTAATGTCAGTTCCTAAGGGTTTTTAAGTGGGGTTCATGATTAAATCTGGTTTTATGACATTCCTTCCTACCGTTGGATTCAGTTTTTAACAGTCACATGTACTGGGTTGCAGGTGTGATTGCAGGATACTGTGAAAATCTTTGGCCTTGAGCTCCAACATGCAGGACTAAGTGAAATAAAATAATGAAAATGGTAAAAATCAACAATATAATAACAACTGTGGTAGTAATGAAGAAATAAATGTCCAGGTAATTTAAGTCTTCCCCCTCTTCAAAGGGGGTGACACTCTAGACCCAAACTGTTACAGACCTATATCCATCCTGCCCTGCCTTTCTAAAGTCTTTGAAAGCCAAGTCAATAAACAGATCCCTGACCATTTCGAATCTCACCGTACGTTCTCCGCTGTGCAATCCGGTTTCCGAGCTGGTCACGGGTGCACCTCAGCCACGCTCAAGGTACTAAACGATATCATAACCACCATCGATAAAAGACAGTACTGTGCAGCCGTCTTCATCAACCTGGCCAAGGCTTTCGACTCTGTCAATCACCGTATTCTTATCGGCAGACTCAACAGCCTTGGTTTCTCAAATGACTGCCTCGCCTGGTTCACCAGCTACTTCTCAGACAGAGTTCAGTGTGTCAAATCGGAGGGCCTGTTGTCCGGACCTCTGGCAGTCTCTATGGGGGTACCACAGGGTTCAATTCTCGGGCCGACTATTTTCTCTGTATATATCAACGATGTCGCTCTTGCTGCGGGTGATTCCCTGATCCACCTCTACGCAGACGATACCATTCTGTATACATCTGGCCCTTCTTTGAACACTGTGTTAACAAACCTCCAAACGAGCTTCAATGGCATACAACACTCCTTCCGTGGCCTCCAACTGCTCTTAAACGCTAGTAAAACTAAATGCATGCTTTTCAACCGTTCGCTGCCCGCACCCGCCCGCTCGACTAGCATCACTTCTCCGGACGGTTCCGACTTAGAATATGTGGACAACTACAAATACCTAGGTGTCTGGCTAGACTGTAAACTCTCCTTCCAGACTCATATTAAACATCTCCAATCCAAAATTAAATCTAGAACCGGGTTCCTATTTCACAACAAAGCCTCCTTCACTCACGCCGCCAAACATACCCTCGTAAAACTGACTATCCTACCGATCCTCGACTTCGGCAATGTCATCTACAAAATAGCCTCCAACACTCTACTCTGCAAACTGAATGCAGTCTATCACAGTGCCATCCGTTTTGTCACCAAAGCCCCATACACCACCCACCACTGCAACCTGTATGCTCTCGTCGGCTGGCCCTCGCTACATATTCGTCGCCAGGCCCACTGGCTCCAGGTCATCTATAAGTTTTTGCTAGGTAAAGCTCTGTCTTATCTCAGCTCACTGGTCACGATAACAACACCCACCCGTAGTATGCGCTCCAGCAGGTATATCTCACTGGTCATCCCCAAAGCCAACACCTCCTTACAGTTCTCTGCTGCCAATGACTGGAACGAATTGCAAAAATCGCTGAAGCTGGAGACTTATATTTCTACTTTAAACATTAGCTATCTGAGCAGCTAACCGATCGCTGCAGCTGTACACAGACGACCTGTAAATAGCCCATCCAATCTACCTACCTCATCCCCATATTGTTTATTTATTTACTTTTCTGCTCTTTTGCACACCAGTATTTCTACTTGCACATCATCATCTGCACCTCTATCACTCCAGTGTTCATTTGCTGAATTGTAATTACTTCGCTACTATGGTCTATTTATTGCCTTACCTCCTCGACATTTGCATACACCTTATATAGACTTTTTTCTATTGTGTTATTGACTGTATGTTTGTTTATTCCATGTGTAGCTCTGTGTTGTTGTTTGTGTCGCACTGCTTTGCTTTATCTTGGCCAGGTCGCATTTGTAAATGAGAACTTGTTCTCAACTAGCCTACCTGGTTAAATAAAGGTGAAAAATAAAAAATGTATAAAAAAGTGAGGTAAGTGAGAGTTGAGGGTTCTGGGATGTTCATGGCGGGGGTAGTGGGGGGAGCAGGTAACTGACTAGTGGTGGCTATTTAGCAGCCTGATGGTCTGAGGGTAGAAACTATTGGCCAGTCCTTCAGTTTTTGTCATGATGGTCCTGTACTGCCCGCGTCTTAGTAATTGAAGCAGGGAGAACACCTGGTGTTGTAGGTGTCGTGTAGGGACAGTGTGCACCCAATGGGGCTTTCAGCTGCACCTATCACCCTGTGAAAAGCCTTGCGGTCCGCGGTGGTGGAGTTGCCGTACTTGGCTGTGATGGAGCCCGACATAGGTCACTGTATACAGTGCTCAGCCAACCTTGGTGGTGAATTACCATAACCAAATCCTCACAGCTTGAGTTCAGAGGGGTTCTTTTGTCCAAGGTGATGTCATCATCCCTGCCCCTGGCCCAGCTGCAGGTGGCCTGGGGCTCCCATTGAATCCCACTGTCTGCACATTAGCCGGTGAAAGGACCCATTGACTTATTAGCCTGAAGCAGGGAGATCCCCTACAGAGCCCCAGGCTTTTACATCCTGCTTTACATACCACTCAGTTAGAGCTATTAGAGGGTCCCTTTTGTTATATAAACTCCGATTAGCATACCCTGGTAGGTTTACCACGCATTGATTAGTGAAGTAATACTAGAGAGCTATGGGACTCAATTAACATATTTGACAGTGATTTCAGTGATTTCTGAATACAATTGAGTGAGAATTATATAGGTTACTGGGTTCTACAACACTGTTCTTGTCTTTATATATGGGGACACATATCAGAGTCTTTAAATGCTATAGGCTACATGAATATGGTTAAGCTCCTTGGAAGGATGGGGATACATTTTCTAATGGAAAGGTCACAGCGATAATGTTAGGATCCTCACAGAGCGCAAGAAAACAAACAATGGTTTTTGTTTATCTGACCAGTTGGATGAAAACAAAGAAACGTGACTTTCCGCTGAGCCTGTCCACAAAGAGCTCAGATCAAGCTGAGATGGGGGGTAGGGTTGTTGGTGGTGGTGGTGGTGGGAGTAGAGACAGAGGAGCCCTTCAGAGCATATTTGCCTGGTTTGAGAAATCAATATAGCTGCTTTCATGTGAACTTCTCAGCGAAGAGTGACCCAGAAACGGTGCCTGGCTCATTAGAAGCAGATCTGCTATGCTTGTGTTCCTGTGCTCCCTGTTACAGTTACAGTGGAGAGCTATTGCCTATGGGCAAAGTGAAACAGCAAAGTGAGAGTATAGGAGTGATGTTATTATTGTGAAGGCAATTGGCATGGTAAAGATAAGTTAGGCTGCCACATGGCCTCCCATCATCAAATATTTATGTTAATCCATATGTTGGAGAGGTTTTACACATTAATATTTAACATTCCAGCAGCAGAGATGCATATGATGTGGACTCCATAACTTCTCTGACTGACACCCATGCTCTTGAGAGGTAAGTGCACTCCCAACCACTCTTTTCTGCTTAATTATCACATACATTGATATCAATAAATGACATTTTTCGAGAAGATAAATTCAAAACACATACATTTCAAAACTGAGCAGCACTACAGGAATCAAAACAAAACAGAGCAGAACTTAGTTGGCTACCCGACACAATGCAATCCAAACATCAAAGGCAAAACTGGTTGTCTATGGGGAAACTATTGACCCAGTGGTGCAGAGAGATAATTCAGGTACACAGTTGGGGATCCATACATCCACAACTGTATGTGACAGATGTGGGGAGCATCCAGGGGTGAGGTTCACAGGATCAACCGCAAGGCTGCCATGAATGTATGCTGTATGAAGGTTGTATGAAGGTTATGCATATGGCCTTTCCACAGAATTGGCCTAACATCATTCAAGGGTAACATATCCTGTAGTGCTTACTACAGCTGCTGCATAGAGCTTTTACTGGATCATTAGTTATGGCTGTAAATTAATATACAGAATACTACCATTTATGTGTCCAAAAGCTGAAATCAGCAACTGTGTCTACAGGAGATGAATAGTGTTGGTTCAATGTTCTCAACTAAGTGTTGTCCTACTTTCTCTGAGAGGAGCACCCCTTCCCCTCTATTAATAATAGACATGTACTACTGATCCAACTCATCAGGCAGCAGTATCATGCTTTGATGTCTTAAAAAACTTTTTTTTTTACAACCTAGCGGTACTATTGATCGTAGAGCAGATAGAACTGTCATCAAAGGGATTCCTCTTGGGGCAGTCGACACCCGATCACCTTATACACCAGGAATGTGGTGAAGCACTGGTCAAACATTCTCTTTCTAACATATTTATCCATCTATCTCTTCTCTATTTTGTCCCTCCTGTTTTCCAATGCTGCTGGTATGGGTAAAAAGTTCACAAGGATAAACAAAGAACCCACAGGCATGGAAATCCTGAGAACCATATATTCAATTGGAGCGTGGTTGTCCTATGGCTATTTTGCATACAACCTTCCCACAACTTTCTGGGAATGGTGCAGGATAGTTGCTTGGCTTTGGAACATTCTCAGCACATTTAATTTTGGTAATGTTCTAGGAACGTTCTCCACTGGTGTGACATTGGGAATGTTCTCAAATAAGAAACAACGTTCTTTCGTGGAAATTTCAGTATTTCAGCATACCCTTTCCGACAGGTTTCCTCATGGTTCTACTTAAGGTCACGTTCTCTCATTGTTCCGAGAACGTTAAGAAACAACGTTCTTCTGTGGGAATTTCAGTTCTTCAACATAAAGTTTCCTGCAGGTTTCCTCATGGTTTTATTTAAAGTCATGCTCTCAAATTGTTCTGAGAACTTTAAGAGAACGTTCCATAAAAACCATAAGAAAACTTAAGTAACGTTCAGAGAACACACGCTATCGTCTATCTTATTAAGTGTGTTCAGGTGTGTTGCAGTGCCCACTAATTGGCCACACCTGATCTTAATGAGTGCTTGTTTCCTTTAAAATGGGGTCTGTTTGAATAGACTAAAATGAACAGCTTTATATGAGTTGAAAAAAGATGGCATGCTAGCTCCATCCTGGTGGCGTAGTGGACTAATTCCATGGAAAGTACAGAAGATCATAGGTTTGAATCTCACTGATGCCGTGCCACAATAAAACATCCATGTGTTAGCATGATTAATTTGTCCTATCTGTGCTTGGAGTTCAAAACACATTTAACCTAAGCCAGCAGTGTTATTGAAACATGTTCTCAGAATGTTATTTAATTACGTTCAAATAACCTATATTTTCCATTCTCAGAACGTTAATAAAACCTTGCAGGAAAACTTTCAGGTAACCATAGTAAAATGTTCTCAGAACCTCCCTGTAACCTACAAATGTACATTCCCAGAACAGGCAAAATGTTCACTTCCGTTCTCAGAACGTTTAGGAAACATATTGCTTCATTCCCAGAACTAATGGGGAAACAAAAAATTAATATTAAACGTTAAACAGCAAGGCATGTGGCTTAAAGCTGCAACATGTAACTTTTTGGGCAACCTGACCAAGATGGCATAGCAGTCAGACGTCATTTGTCCTCGTCTTGTCGTGTCCAATGTATATATATATTTACATCTTTCTTCGCATATCTTTTATATATTTTATTTTCCAAAAACTCAACTTCAAAACACTCTCCTGCAACCCGCCTCAAATCAAATAAAAAAAAAAAGTATTATTTACCTCAAATCTGAAATCCACAATAGAAGCTAGCCAGAAGCTAACCAGAAGCTAGCCAGAAGCTAACCAGAAGCTACCCAGAAGCTACCCAGAAGCTAACCAGAAGCTAACCAGAAGCTAGCCAGAAGCTAGCCAGAAGCTAACCAGAAGCTAGCCAGAAGCTAGCCAGTTTACTGGCTAACGTTAGTATTCAGCTAACCACGGTTTGTGGTCATCAGCTATCCTTTAGCTCGAAAAGCTATCGCCAGTTTTGTACAAAGCGACTCAGACCAGAGCATACCGGACCTATTTTCTCTCCATATCCCCGGATTTCAACCGCAAGCTCTGGACATTTACACTTGGATCTCGCAGCTAGCTAGCTGCTATCCGAGTGACTATTGGCTTACGTCGGTCCCGGAGCAAACATCAATTATTCCGGAGCTAGCCAGCTGAAGAGTTCCATCAGCCACTCCTGGGCTACGATCACCTATCCGGACCCGTTTTACTGCCGATGCCGAGCCCCACCGGGCCTTCACGACTGGACTACCGACGTTATCTGCCCGAGGGAGTTATCCAACGTCGTAGTGACGTTACCTGAATGACCATCTGCGGCCCGCTAATCGTTAGCTGTCTTATTGGCTGCTAACTGAATAGGTCTATCGGACAATTTTTTCTTGGGTCACTATAACTATATCTATTTTACCAATTGGATTGCTCCCCTCTACCACACGGAACCCCACTAATCTTCCGACGGAAACGCACGAGGTGGCTAAAAACAGACCTCCATCCTATGCTAGCTTGCTACCGATGACCCGGCTAGCTGTCTGAATCGCCGTTACCCCAACCAACCTCACTACTCACTGGACCCTTATGATCACTCGACTAAGCATGCCTCTCCTTAATGTCAATATGCCTTGTCCATTGCTGTTCTGGTTAGGGTTTATTGGCTTATTTCACTGTAGAGCCTCTAGCCCTGCTCATTATACCTTATCCAACCTTTCAGTTCCACCACCCACACATGCGATGACATCACCTAGTTTCAATTATGTTTCTAGAGACAATATCTCTCTCATCATCACTCAATACCTAGGTTTACCTCCACTGTATTCACATCCTACCATACCTTTGTCTGTACATTATACCTTGAAGCTATTTTATCGCCCCCAGAAACCTCCTTTTACTCTCTGTTCCGAACGTTCTAGATGACCAATTCTCATAGCTTTTAGCCGTACCCTTATCCTACTCTTCCTCTGTTCCTCTGCTGATGTAGAGGTGAATCCAGGCCCTGCAGTGCCTAGCTCCACTCCTATTCCCCAGGCGCTCTCTTTTGATGACTTCTGTAACTGTAATAGCCTTGGTTTCATGCATGTTAACATTAGAAGCCTCCTCCCTAAGTTTGTTTTATTCACTGCTTAAGCACACTCTGCCAACCCGGATGTTCTAGCCGTGTCTGAATCCTGGCTTAGGAAGACCACCAAAAACCGTGAAATCTTCATCCCTAACTACAACATTTTCAGACAAGATAGAACGGCCAAAGGGGGCGGTGTTGCAATCTACTGCAAAGATAGCCTGCAGAGTTCTGTCCTACTATCCAGGTCTGTACCCAAACAATTTAACTTCTACTTTTAAAAATCCACCTCTCTAAAAACAAGTATCTCACCGTTGCCGCCTGCTAAAGACCACCCTCTGCCCCCAGCTGTGCTCTGGACACCATATGTGAACTGATTGCCTCCCATCTATCTTCAGAGCTCGTGCTGCTAGGCGACCTAAACTGGAACATGCTTAACACCCCAGCCATCCTGCAATCTAAGCTTGATGCCCTCAATCTCACACAAATTATCAATTAACCTACCAGGTACCACCCCAAAGCCGTAAACACGGGCACCCTCATAGATATCATCCTAACCAACTTACCCTCTAAATACACCTCTGCTGTTTTCAACCAAGATCTCAGCGATCACTGCCTCATTGCCTGCATCCGTAATGGGTCAGCGGTCAAACGACCTCCACTCATCATTGTCAAACGCTCCCTGAAACACTTCATCGAGCAGGCCCTTCTAATCAACCTGGCCGGGGTATCCTGGAAGGATATTGATCTCATCCCATCAGTAGAGGATGCCTGGTTATTTAAAAAAAATGCCATCCTCACCATCTTAAATAAGTATGCCCCATTCAAGAAATTTAGAACCAGGAACAGATATAGCCCTTGGTTCTCTCCAGACCTGACTGCCCTTAACCAACAGAAAAACATCCTATGGCGTTCTGCATTAGCATCGAACAGCCCCCGTGATATGCAACTTTTCAGGGAAGCTAGAAACCAATATAGACAGGCAGTTAGAAAAGCCTAGGCTAGCTTTTTCAAGCAGGAAATTTGCTTCCTGCAAAACAAACTCAAAAAAGTTCTGGGACACTGTAAAGTCCATGGAGAATAAGAACACCTCCTCCCAGCTGCCCACTGCACTGAGGATAGGAAACACTGTCACCACCGATAAATCCACTATAATTGAGAATTTCAATAAGCATTTTTCTACGGCTGGCCATGCTTTCCACCTGGCTACCAATACCCCGGTTAACAGCACTGCACCCCCCACAGCAACTCGCCCAAGCCTTCCCCATTTCTCCTTCTCCCAAATCCAGTCAGCTGATGTTCTGAAAGAACTGCAAAATCTGGACCCCTACAAATCAGCCGGGCTAGACAATCTGGACCCTTTCTTTCTAAAATGATCTGCCGAAATTGTTGCAACCACTATTACTAGCCTGTTCAACCTCTCTTTCGTGTCGTCTGAGATTCCCAAAGATTGGAAAGCAGCTGCGGTCATCCCCCTCTTCAAAGGGGGGGACACTCTTGACCCAAACTGCTACAGACCTATATCTATCCTACCCTGCCTTTCTAAGGTCTTTGAAAGCCAAGTCAACAAACAGATTACCGACCATTTCGAATCCCACCATACCTTCTCCGCTATGCAATCTGGTTTCAGAGCTGGTCATGGGTGCACCTCAGCCACGCTCAAGGTCCTAAACGATATCTTAACCGCCATCGATAAGAAACAATACTGTGCAGCCGTATTCATTGACCTGGCCAAGGCTTTCGACTCTGTCAATCACCACATCCTCATCGGCAGACTCGATAGCCTTGGTTTCTCAAATGATTGCCTCGCCTGGTTCACCAACTACTTCTCTGATAGAGTTCAGTGTGTCAAATCGGATGGCCTGTTGTCCGGGCCTCTGGCAGTCTCTATGGGGGTGCCACAGGGTTCAATTCTTGGACCGACTCTCTTCTCTGTATACATCAATGATGTCGCTCCTGCTGATGGTGAGTCTCTGATCCATCTCTACGCAGACAACACCATTCTGTATACTTCTGGCCCTTCTTTGGACACTGTGTTAACAACCCTCCAGACGAGCTTCAATGCCATACAACTCTCCTTCCATGGCCTCCAATTGCTCATAAATGCAAGTAAATCTAAATGCATGCTCTTCAACCGATCGCTGCCTGCACCTGCCCGCCCGTCCAACATCACTACTCTGGACGGTTCTGACTTAGAATATGTGGACAACTACAAATACCTAGGTGTCTGGTTAGACTGTAAACTCTCCTTCCAGACTCACATCAAACATTGTAAAGATTCTCATGGGCTGAAGGAAGAGTGGACCAAGGTGCAGCGTTTAAAGTGTTCATAATTTAATCCAAAAACCAAATCGAACAAAAACAACAAACAGGAGAACGAAAGCGTTCTGTCTGGTGCAGACACAAAAAACAGAAAACAACTACCCACAAAACCCCTGTGGGCAAGTGCTACCTAAGTATGGTTCTCAATCAGAGACAATGATAGACAGCTGCCTCTGATTGAGAACCACACCGGCCAAACAACAAAGAAATACAAAACATAGAATGCAAAACATAGAATGCCCACCCCAACTCATGCCCTGACCAAACCAAAATAGAGACATAAAAAAAGGAACTAATGTCAGGGCGTGACAAACATCTCCAATCCAAAGTTAAATCTAGAATTGGCTTCCAATTTCGCAACAAAGCATCCTTCACTCATGCTGCTAAACATACCCTTGTAAAACTGACCATCCTACCGATTCTCGACTTCGGCGATGTCATTTACAAAATAGCCTCCAATACCCTACTCAATAAATTGGATGCAGTCTATCACTGTGCCATCCGTTTTGTCACCAAAGCCCCATATACTACCCACCACTGCGATCTGTGCGCTCTCGTTGGCTGGCCCTCGCTTCATACTCGTCGCCAAACCCACTGGCTCGAGGTCATCTACAAGACCCTGCTAGGTAAAGTCCCCCCTTATCTCAGCTCGCTGGTCACCATAGCAGCACCCACCTGTAGCACGCGCTCCAGCAGGTATATCTCTCTGGTCACCCCCAAAACCAATTCTTCCTTTGGCCGCCTCTCCTTCCAGTTCTCTGCTGCCAATGACTGGAACGAGCTACAAAAATCTCTGAAACTGGAAACACTTATCTCCTTCACTAGCTTTAAGCACCAGCTGTCAGAGCAGCTCACAGATTAGTGCACCTGTACATAGCCCATCTATAATTTAGCCCAAACAACTACCTCTCCTCCTACTGTATTTATTTATTTTTCTCCTTTGCACCCCATTATTTCTATCTCTACTTTGCACATTCTTCCACTGCAAATCTACCATTCCAGTGTTTTACTTGCTATATTGTATTTACTTTGCCACCATGGCCTTTTTTTTTTTTTTTGCCTTTACCTTTACCTCCCTTATCTCACCTCATTTGCTCACATTGTATATAGACTTATTTTTCTTATTTTTCTACTGTATTATTGACTGTATGTTTGTTTTACTCCATGTGTAACTTTGTGTTGTTGTATGTGTCGAACTGCTTTGCTTTATCTTGGCCAGGTCGCAATTGTAAATGAGAACTTGTTCTCAACTTGCCTACCTGGTTAAATAAAGGTGAAATAAAAATAAATAGATCTGTCATTCTCATTGAAAGCAAGTCTACGAAGCTGTTCTATGTGCACTATTTCAATGCTTTCTGTTCTTAAGTTTTGTTTTTGTGTTTTTCACTTTCTGTTTAGTACACCAGCTTCAAACAGCTGAAAATGCAATATTTTGGGATATGGAAAAGACATTTCAAAGAGGTTTCGATGGTACAATAATTCTCTGAAATATAATTGCTTGTTTTGTCACATAAACTCAAATTAGGCGGAGCGATTTCTGCATGAACCTTTAAGGGGATTCAACCAGAATAAGTAATTACTGGTGGAGTGTTTCCTAAAGTAAACATGGCATTTTTCCCTTTATCTGTCACATGATGACATGCCCTAACTGCACATGGCACTGGAGGATAACCTCATACAAATGCTCATTATGGTACACTGATAGGGGCAGTAGGTAGCCTAGTGGTTAGAGTGTTGGGCCAGTAAACGAAAGGTTGCTCGGTCAAATGCCTGAGCTGACAAGGTAAAAATCTGTCATTCTGAGCAAGGCAGTGTTCCTCGGGTGCTGTGGATGTCAATTAAGGCAGCCCCCGGTACCTCTCTGATTCAGTTGGGTTAAATGCAGAAGACACATTTCAGGTGAAGGCATTCAGTTGTACAACTGACTAGGCATCCCCTTTCCTCCAAAGAATTCATGTTTTTTTCTTCCTCAGTAAAACAAAACAAAAAACAAAATATAAACATTAGGTAGGAGGAGGCAGGAAAAATATATGTTTTTCTCATCTGGTAGACTCAGCGGTATGACCTAGATGCCAAAAAGATACTAAAAAGTAAACAACAACTATGAGTGTTGACGCACAAGCTTCTCCGCTGTTTTGGACCCGTGGCTCCCACGCTGTATGAGCGTGAAGTGAACCTGTGCACATATGCACATACTGTGTATGACTGTGTGAGAGCAAAGTCTTGTATCTTGTTCATCTCATTATCACCGGTGCTCGTGGCTGAGTCTACCTTTAAGTATGGCCTTGAGCCATCTGCCAAATAATTATGGACATTCATACAGTATACAGTATTAGTGTAGTAATGTACTTAGAACAGTGATGAATTTATTATCTTGGGATTAGGCGCTATACATACACCGGTGCAGCAGGGTAGCCTAGTGGTTAGAGCATTGGACTAGTAACCAAAAGGTTGCAAGATCAAATCCCTGAGCTGACAAGGTAAAAATCTTCAATGATTCCCCCAGGTTAATCTACAGTTGAAGTCAGATGTTTTGTACACCTTAGCCAAATACATTTAAAATCTGTTTTTCACAATTCCTGACATTAAATCCCAGTAAAAATTCCCTGTCTTAGGTCAGTTAGGATCACCACTTTATTTTAAGAATGTGAAATGTCAGAATAATAGTAGAGAGAATAATTTAGTTCAGTTTTTATTTCTTTCATCACATTCCCAGTGGATCAGAAGTTTACATACACTCAATTAGTATTTGGTAGCATTGCCATTAAATTGTCAAACGTTTTGGGTAGCCTTCCACAAGCTTCCCACAATAAGTTGGGTGAATTTTGGCTCATTCCTCCTGACAGAGCTGGTGTAACAGAGTCAGGTTTGTAGGCCTCCTTGCTCGCACACGCTTTTTCAGTTCTGCCAACACATTTTCTATAGGATTGAGGTCAGAGCTTTGTGATGGCCACTTCAATACCTTGACTTTGTTGTCCTTAAGCAATTTCGCCACAACTTTGGAAGTTTGCTTGGGGTCATTGTCCATTTGGAAGATCCATTTGCTTCCAAGCTTTAACTTCCTGACTGATGTCTTGAGATGTTGCTTCAATATATCCAAATACATTTTCTCCCTCATGATGCCATCTATTTTGTGAAGTGCACCAGTCCCTCCTGCAGAAAAGCACCCCCACAACATGATGCTGCCACCCCCATGCTTCACGGCTGGGATGGTGTTCTTCGGCTTGCAAGCGTCCCCCTTTTTCCTCCTAATATAACGATGGTCATTATGGCCAAACAGTTCTATTTCTGTTTCTTCAGACCAGAGGACATTTCTCCAAAAAGTACGATCTTTGTCCCCATGTGCAGTTGCAAACCGTAGTCTGGCTTTTTTATAGCGATTTTGGAGCAGTGGCTTCTTCCTTGCTGAGCGGCCTTTCAGGTTTTGTCGATTTAGGACTCGTTTTTACTGTGGATATAGATACTTTTGTACCTGTTTCCTCCAGCATCTTCACAAGGTCCTTTGCTGTTGTTCTGGGATTGATTTGCACTTTTCGCATCAAAGTACGTTCATCTCTAGGAGACAGAACGGGTCTCCTTCCTGAGCGGTATGATGGCTGCGTGGTCCCATGGTGTTTATACTTGCGTACTATTGTTTGTACAGATGAACGTGGTACCTTCAGGCATTTGGAAATTGCTCCCAAGGATGAACCAGACTCGTGGAGGTCTACAATTTTTTCTGAGGTCTTGGCTGATTTCTTTTGATTTTCCCATGATGTCAAGCAAAGAGGCACTGAGTTTGAAGGTAGGCCTTGAAATACATCCACAGGTACACCTCCATTTGACTCAAATGATGTCAATTAGCCCATCAGAAGCTTCTAAAGCCATTACATAATTTTCCTGAATTTTCCAAGCTGTTTAAAGGCACCGTCAACTTAGTGTATGTAAACTTCTGACCCACTGGAATTGTGATACAGTGAATTATAAGTGAAATAATCTGTCTGTAAACAATTGTTGGAAAAATTACTTGTGTCATACACAAAGTAATGTCCTAACTGACTTGCCAAAACTATAGTTTGTTAACAAGAAATTTGTGGAGTGGTTGAAAAACGAGTTTTAATGACACCAACCTAAGTGTATGTAAACTTCCGACTTCAACTATATATATAAGCTACCGTACATGTGAGGAGTGGGATATAGTTAAGGCGAATTCTTTAATTCATGTTGGGGTGGCAGGTAGCTTAGTGCTTAGAGCGTTGGACTAATAACCAAATGGTTGCAAGATCAAATCCCTGAGCTGACAAGGTAAAAATCTGTCATTCTGCCCCTGAACAAGG
The DNA here is from genome assembly GCF_016432855.1 of Salvelinus namaycush. Lineage (NCBI taxonomy): Eukaryota > Metazoa > Chordata > Actinopteri > Salmoniformes > Salmonidae > Salvelinus > Salvelinus namaycush. Next base: position 27,990,883 of record NC_052334.1, on the reverse strand, counting down.
CAGTTAACCCACTCTTCCTAGGCCCTCATTGAAAATAAGAATTTGTTCTTAACTAACTTGCCTAGTTAAATAAAGGTATAAAATATATGCCATATGCTGTCTTGTACTGCATATATTAGGACATTCATGCCATGAATATTCTGTAAGTAGTTGTCAATTTGATGACAGAATTGTCATTTCAATTCATCTGAAGACATAATGGTATCTAAGTAGCTTTGTGAAAATACACAGTCCATTTTCCTGGGACAACACTTAAAGCAATTAGCATTACTGTAAGAGCCATGCATTTTTACATTATCAATATCACATAAGTGCAGACTTGGGGCCATGTGCTGAGAGCCTGGCTGGCCGAGTGGAATTCTCCTGTGTTTCTGTTGTTGATGTCCAGTCCAGACTGACTGACTGTTTTCCGTCTATTAGTGAATCTGACTTCATCTCTGCCCATGAGGGGTTCACGTAACCTAGGCTGGAGGTCATTACAACCATGTGACCCCTCCCTCCCGTCTATCGTGCTAACAGTCTGCCGGGCGAGCTTCTAGACCCAGTCCAGACAGCGGAAGGAGTGACCCCAACCCCGTAACCACACACACGAACGCGCACACACACACACACACACACACACACACACACACACACACACACACACACACACACGGCAGACCCAGTGTATGAGGTCAATGCACCCAGAGAACTGTACATCTTTGGGCAGTCCTGGGACCTGGGGGTGGTGGGGAGCTCTTCTTAGCATGGGTGTACATTTCTTATGGAATATACCTTAAGAAGTATTCATAGACTGATATATGATGTTTTCCACCAGTTAGTATTTCAGTTGGCTGTGTATCAGATCAGGATAGATTTTCTATCACTGGTCCGTCTCTTGAATTAATAATTTATCGGTTTACCTTGTGACACCTCAAGCATATTCCATTACAGTATCTCACCATGTTTTCATCACCAGTTCCATTTGATTTTGACCATGATAATATGACCATTATTTGAAACTGATAGATATGAATAATGAAGAGGCTAAGATCACATTGTAAGGTATTTATATAATTGTGTGTATGTGCTTGTGTGTGTGTGTCTATGTGTGTCTTGGTGGACTTTCTCTCTTGGTGTGGCTGTTGTCTGTTTGTGGCGATGAGGAGAAATGGGAGCTGGCTGTGTCTGAGGTCACTCTCTGATTGCCTGTCCCTACTCCGGATCAAATGACTCTTAACTGTGTTGTTTACACTCATGCTGCTATGTTTGGGCTGAGACCAATTACAGGTGTAGGATCTTAATTTGACCAGTTTCTCACAGTGGGAAAATAATCCTGCAGCAACAGGAAATGTGAATTATTGTGTGGATTATAATTAATGGACATTTTTGTAGGGTTTGATACATTTTTAGTTAGGGCAAATCAAGTCTGAAAATGTAGTGGAACAAAAATATAAACGCAGAATGCAACAATTTAAAAGATTTTACTGAGTAAGGAAATAAGTCATTTAAAAGGCCCTATTGATCGTTGTCACGCCCTGACCGTAGAGAGCTTTTTATGTCTCTATTTTGGTTTGGTCAGGGTGTGATTTGAGTGGGAATTCTATGTTCATTTTCTATGTTTTGTATTTCTTTGTTGTTTGGCCGGGTGTGGTTCTCAATCAGAGGCAGCTGTCTATCGTTGTTTCTGATTGAGAACCATACTTAGGTAGCTTTTTCCACATGGTTTGTGTGGGTAGTTGTTTTCTGTTTTTTGTGTCTTCACCAGACAGAACTGTTTCGTGTTGTTACATTTTGTTATTTTGTCTCGGTGTTCAGTTTTTTAAATAAATAATCATGAACACTTCCCACGCTGCACTTTGGTCCACACCTTCTTCATACAACAACCGTTACAGAACTACCCACCACCAAGGGACCAAGCAGTGTGGAAGAGAGGACTGGACATGGGAGGACATCCTGGACGGCAAGGGATCCTACACATGGGAGGAGATCCTGGCTGGAAGGGATCGCCTCCCATGGGAACAGGTGGAGGCAGCCAGGAGAGCGGAGGCAGCAGGAAAAGGGAACCAGCGGTATGAGGGAACACGGCTGGCAAGGAAGCCCGAGAGGCAGCCCCCCAAAACATTTTTTGGGGGGGCACACGGGGAGTGTGGCAGAGTCAGGTTGGAGACCTGAGCCAACTCCCCGTGCTTACCGTGGCGAGCATGTGCCTGGTCATGTCCCGTGCTATGGGGTGATGCGCACTGTGTCTCGGGCGAGCATTCACAGGCCGGTGTGCTCGGTGCCAGCGTCCCGCATTTGCCAGGTGGAGGTGGGCATCCAGCCAGAACGGGTGGTGCCAGCTCTGTGTTCGAGACCGCCAGTGCGCCTCCACGGCCCAGTGTATCCGGTGCCTCGGCCAAGGAAGAGAACCCCTGTATGTCTCCCCAGCCTGGTGAGTCCTGTGCCTGCTCCTAGAGCCAGGTCTCCTGTGTGTCTCCCCAGCCTGGTGAGTCCTGTGCCTGCCTCCAGCCTGGAGCCTCCAGAGACGGCCTCCAGCCCGGAGCCTCCAGAGACGGCCTCCAGCCCGGAGCCTCCAGAGTCGCCCTCCAGCCCGGAGCCTCCAGAGTCGCCCTCCAGCCCGGAGCCTCCAGAGTCGCCCTCCAGCCCGGAGCCTCCAGAGTCGCCCTCCAGCCAGAGTCGCCCTCCAGCCCGGAGCCTCCAGAGTCGCCCTCCAGCCCGGAGCTTCCAATGAGGGTGCCCAGTCCGGGGCCCGCTACGAGGGTTCCCAGTCCGGGGTCGGCGGCGAGGGTTCCCAGTCCGGGGTCGGCGGCGAGGGTCTACGTCCCGCACCTGAGCTGCCACCGCGGTGAAATGCCCACCCAGACCCTCCCCTATAGGTTTAGGTTTTGCGGCCTGAGTCCGCACCTTTGGGGGGGGGGGGGGGGGGGGGGGGGTGTACTGTCACGCCCTGACCGTAGAGAGCTTTTTATGTCTCTATCTTGGTTTGGCCAGGGTGTGATTTGAGTGGGCATTCTATGTTCATTTTCTATGTTTTGTATTTCTTTGTTGTTTGGCCGGGTGTGGTTCTCAATCAGAGGCAGCTGTCTATCTATGTCTCTGATTGAGAACCATACTTAGGTAGCTTTTTCCCACATGGTTTTTGTGGGTAGTTGTTTTCTGTTTATGTGTCTTCACCAGACAGAACTGTTTCGTGTATTTTGTTATTTTGTCTCAGTGTTCAGTTTTTTAAATAAATAATCATGAACACTTGCCACGCTGCGCTTTGGTCCACACCTTCTTCATACGACGACCGTTACAATCGTAGAGCAGATAGAACTGCCATCAAAGGGATTCCTCTTGGGGCAATCGAAAGGCCCTAATCAATGGATTTTGCATAACTGGGAATAAAGATATGCATCTGTTGGTCACAGATACCTTAAAAACAAGTAGGGGCGTTGATCAGAAAACCAGTCAGTATCTGGTGTGACTACCATTTGCCTCATGCAGCGCGACACATCTCCTTCGCATAGAGTTGATCAGGCTGATGATTGTGGCCTGTGGAATGTACTCCCCATAAACACATTTACCATCTCCTGGCTTCCCCACACAGCCTACAAGCCACTGATGTAGACCTTTGGAACGTCTACATTTTAAGAAGTCTAATAAATCCATGTTATATAGCCTTCACCTTCCATTATTTATTTTAGACAGGTCTTAAGAAACATTATATGAAGAAAATGTAGTCCATTTCAGAAGAACAGAATAGCATACTCTGAGTTGTCCTTATATTAGGTCCTGATCTGGCTATGCCATATGGCTGTGGGCTACACTAGTTCATTTAGCAGACAGGATTTGTTTAGAATTCCATGGTGTTGTTTTATATTATTTTATAGTATGAAGAATACAATTGAACAAAGCTGAATAAAATAGAAAGGCTATTTTCTCCAAACAATTTGAGGGAGTGCGGTTAACAAAGAAATAGGTACTCCTATATGCTTAATTTAAAGTTATTAATGTAACTTTAGTTGTTCTGCAAAAGTTTGGCTATATGTTTACATTTGTAATACATTGTAAGGTTGCATGATGTGACTCTAATGATGATTTGAAAAAAGTTGTTTGAAAGGCATGAACTCTGCTTAGCTTTTTGCGCAGGCTGTACACACTTTGTCAGTCTCTCATTCACAATTTGAGAAGTACTTGAAAATGCCTCAAATTTCCGGCGGTATCCCCTTTGTGTGGCCATAATGCACCCTAAAAAAATCTATGGCTTTTACAGCACTTCTCCCTGAGTGCTGCCTGCTCTGGCTCTCCATCATGTGATCTGGTCTTTCTCACAGGCTACAAGTGAAGACAGACACATCGGGGATGCAACTGCACACGTCCTTATCCAATTCCGAGGTACATTTTGAAGATATTGGAAGAACTGTCCACATTTACCTTTCCTGCAACAAACAACAGGGTGATCTAATTAAGATCCTACACCTGTATACTGAGCCTTAAATATGACATAAAGCAGTGGACAATGACTATGCAGATTTAATGATGTTATATAATAGATTGCATCAATTTGACCGGGACAACACTCCTTCACTGGAAAAACTGGTCAAATTCCTAAAAATTCTATATTGTACTTAGGGCATAACCTCAAACAATACGTAGTGCATTGTATATGTGTATTGTCTATGTGTTTTTCTATTAAACTATTTCCATTATCACACAGGAAATAATTAAAGGAGCTTCACATCTATGACATCATTGTGGTGCATTACAGTGGCTGAGCATGCATACCATTTGGATGATTGAAAATATAGGACATTCTATGAATAGCTCAGAAAGCATGTTTAGATAATCCACTCTTATTTAATACATTATTTTCTCCTGAGTGAAACTCATAAATAGAGAAATCAGCCTATTGAGATCAGGCCTACTCGTTGATTCACAGTTTGATGAAAGGAGATATTAGAGTTTCTTTTGTTTAATAGCTCCTACATCTATCAGGAGTGGCTAAAGTTACTGCTGGCTGGAATCCTAGAGCTGGAATGACAAGCGGAGGATAATTATCCTGGCCGGTGTAAGTACAAATTGCTTGGACCGGGGCTTGAAAGGGCCTGCTGATGCATGTCACTGAGGTTCTGGCAGAGTACTGGAGCTCTCCAGCTGGCCCACAGCTAACTCTCACTGATCCCCCCTGTATGTATGCACACACACTCACACACATTCACACACAAACACACAAGAGTGCAGACGTGCACACACACAAGCATATTCTCTTATACACACAAACAAGACTTGTCCAATCATCCTATTGTTTTGTGATGGTTAAAGAAGTCACTGCTGATGCGGAAGATTACATGGGATTGAAATCCTTTGCATTGCCACATTTTGCCAAATACTGTACTCATAATATGGCCCATCAAACCCAAGGTGGCCTGACCAAAATCATAACTGATGTCCAATATTAGACTACTTACTCTGAGAGTGAATGTCATTATGCTGACTCCAAGCTGATAACACACCACCAACAAAACCTGCCTCTCTCTGTTGTGTGGATAAAGGATTAACCTCCCATGGCCTATGTTCTCCAGATCTTTGAACCAGAAACTCTGAGGCCAGGTTATCTGGGATAAAAGAGACAACTTGCTGAGAAATAAAAAAAACTGTGAGGGCTTCTACACATCAAAGGCTTGAGTCACTTTTGGCTGCACTTTTTAGACTTCTGTCTGGTGGAGTAGAAGGGCGATTGTGTGTGTGTCTGTGTGTGTGTGTGTGTGTGTGTGTGTGTGTGTGTGTGTGTGTGTGTGTGTGTGTGTGTGTGTGTGTGTGTGTGTGTGTGTGTGTGACACGCACTTGTGCACGTGTTATTGTCACGTGCACAAGTACAGTGAAATGCCTTTCTTGCTTACTCTTTCCCAACAATGCATTAATAAATATCAGTAGTACCATAAAAAATAAATTAAAATGTAAAGTAGAACAAAAAGACACGAGAACTAGAAATAAGAAGAACACGAAAAAGTAAGGAAGCTATATGCAGGGTCAGTTCCAGGGTCAGTGACAATACCACATTTACAATGTGCAGGGATACTGGAGTGGTAGGTTAAGATATGTATAGGGGTAAGGTTACTAAGCATCAGGATATATGATAAACAGAGTAGTAGCACTGTATATGATTATTGTATGTGAGCGTGTGTGTGTAGAATCAGTATGAATGTGTGTGCATGTTATGTGTGTGAGCAAATTAAGCATGTTTGTTTGTTTTGGAGTGTCAGTGTGAGTGTGTGAGTGTGTGAGTGTGTAGAGCAGTGGTCGCCAACCGGTCGATCGCCAGATATTTCTGTAGAAACGCCAACGAACGGTAAAGGCCTGCGCTCCTTTTTAAAATCGTGTTGAGCTGTTGCGGGTAGGTACACATTAATTCAAAAGTCCTACACATCGGATAAGCAAAGTGTTCCCATGAGACAAACTCCGCCTGGCAAATCTGTGACTAAATCGAGTGCACCTACTGCGCTGCCCAATCAGATAGCTCAAATCACAGTGGATACAGAGCTTCCATGACCCTGGCCACAGCCAAGTTTAATAGGCTACGAGCCTACGTAACATTTAATAACATTTAAAACCATGACCACAGAGAGACTGTCAACGAATACACAGCAAAGAGCTGCTGTTTTTATGAGTGAGTTCATGCTTAAGTTTATATTCAACACTGTCACTGTTTTTATTCAACACTATTACAAAACGCGCTTCTCCGTACTTCTGCTTGGGCTGCAGCTGCAATGAATGAGTAGCCAAGCATCGATAGCCCTGCATTTTATTATTATTAGTAGCTCGTCGTGTCGATTTTAATATTAAGGAATATTTAACTTTCTCTGGTCATAGGAACAACATAAATTTGTGCATGAGGCAGATGAGGTGCGACGAGTTTCACCATCAGGTAGAAGACAGTGTCCCCTCTCTCTGGTCAGTCTCACCGGAGGAAAGGAAGGAGAGAGCAGGGACCGTGAGAGGCGGTTGGGAATTTTTTTTTGAACGCTCATCCAACTCGGAATTCCAAGTCGGAAACTCGGGCATCTTTCTAGAGCTCCGACTTCTCGACCTGAAGATCACTGACGTCGTGATTTGACCTCGTTGACCATCAGAAGCAGGTACCATCAGTCCAGTAAAATAAAAAGCTAATTATTTCAATTCATTCTCCACAGTGCCTCACAAGTGCTAAACCAACTGATCTATTTTGTTATCAAAGCTCGAGTTTTGAAATATAATATGGTCTGATTAACAATATTGGCAGGCCAATCATATAGCCAATATGCTGTGATAATGTATTAGGCCTACTGCCCAAACCTCATTCCTACAAAACTGTTTGTGTGAGGTTAATGTAAAATTAAAATAAAATAAATATCTGAGCAGTAGATCTCAACTGGCTTTTTGACTGCGAAAGTGATCTTGACCCAGAAAAGGTTGGTGACCACTGGTGTAGAGTGTGCATAGAGTGAGTGTGTGAGTGTGCATAGAGTCAGTGCAAAAATATAAATTAAATATGGCTGGGGGATAGAAGCTGTTCATGAGCCTGTTAGTGTAAGACTTGTTGCTCTGGAATCGCTTGCCGTGCGGAAGCAGAGAGAACAGTCTTTGGCTTAGGTGGCTAGAGTCTAACAATTTTCCAGGCCTTCCTTTCACACCGCCTGATACAGAGGTCCTGGATGGCAGTCTGCACCACCTTCTGTAGAGCCATGCGATTGAGGGCGGTGCAGTTGCCATACCAAGCAGTGATGGAGCCAGTCAAGATGCTCTCAATGGTGCAGCTGTATAATTTTTTGAAGATTTGAGGACTCATGCCAAATCTTTTCAACCTCCTGAGGGGGAAGAGGTCTGTCGCGCCTTCTTCATGACTGAGTGTGTGTGGACAATTTTAGTTTCTTAGTGATTTGGACACATAGGAACTTGAAGCTCTCAACCCGCTCCACTACAGCCCTGTTAATGTGGATGGGTCTAGGGTATCTGGGATGATGGAGTTGATGTGTGCCATAACCAGCCTTTCAACGCACTTCATAATTACAGATGCGAGTGCTACATGGCTGTAGTCATTGTGGCAGGTAGCTTTAGAGTTCTTCGGAACAGAAATGATGGTGGTCAGCTTGAGACATGTGGGGACTACATACTGGGACAAGGAGAGGTTGAAAATGACTATGAATATGCCTTCCAGCGTTTCTGCACATGCTCTGAGAACACACTGGAATACCATCCGGCCCCCCGGTGGAGAGTGAGATCACCCAGTCCCCAGGGTCAGCGGGGGCCCTCATGCACTGGCTCAAAGTTTTTTTTTTTGTCGAAGCGTGCATAAAATGCATTGAGTTCATCTGGTAGGGAGGCATCATTGGGCAGATCACGGCTGGGTCTTCCTTTGTAATCCGTAATGAACTGTAGCCCCTGCCACATGCGGCCGGTGTCAGAGCCTGTGTAATAGAACATTGTTCCTATACTGTCCTTTTGCTTTTTTGAGGGATCTGCGGAGGTCATAGCGGGACTTCTTGTTTGAGTCCTTAGCCATTGTTTCGGGGTTGGCTGTAATAGCCCTGTGTGCGATATCTCTGTCCTTTAATTTAGCGCCAAGCTCAATATCAATCAAGGCCTTTTGATTGGGGAAGCAGTGAACCTTCACTGTGGGGGCAACATCGGCGATGCATTTCCTAATGAAGCCGGTGACGGAGATGGTTAGCTCGTCGATGTTATCGGCGGAGTCCCGGAACATATTCCAGTCAGCACTAGCAAAGCAGTCTTGTAGCATAGCCTCCGATTCTGAGGACGATTCCTCAATCGGAGCCGATCAGGGGTAGTTTCTGTGTAGAAGTCCTCTGCTTGTAGACAGGAAGCAGGAGTATAGAGTCATGTTCTTATTTGCCGAAGTGGGGACAAGGGAGGGCCTTGTATGCTTGCTTGTGGGTAGAGTTACAGTGGTCTAGGACTTTATCGCCCCTAGTGGTGAAGGAGACGTGTTGAAGGAGGTTGGGCATTACGTGTCTTAATGATGTAGAATTAAATCACCGGCAACAAGGAAAGCAGCCTCCGGGTGCATGGTCTCCTGCATGTTTATAACCTCTTATAACCTGTTTTTCTTGTCCTGAGGTGGAATATACACTGAGTGTACAAAACCTTAGGAACACATTCCTAATATTGAGTTGCTCCCCCTTTTGCCCTCAGAACAGCCTCAATTGGTCAGGGCATGTACTCTACATTGACTCTGGCCCATGTTGACTCCAATGCCTCCCACAGTTTTGTCAAGTTGGCTGGATGTCCTTTGGGTTGTGGACCATTCTTGATACACACAGAAACTGTTGAGTGTGAAAAACCCAGCAGTGTTGCAGTTCTTGACACACTCAAACTACCATACCTTGTTCAAAGGCACTTAAATATTTGGTCTTGCCCATTCACCCTCTGAATGGCACGCATACACATTTTACTTTTGTCGTATAGCAGACGCTCTGATCCAGATCGACTTACAGTTGGTGCATTCATCTTAAGATAACTAGGTGGGCGGTGTTGGTTCAGGAACGTTTTTTTATGGGGGGGGCTCGAGGTCTGGAGAGTGCAGTGTATACTGAGTGTACAAAATAGTCACAAAAACAGCTGAAAACTCTCTCGGGAGGTGAAAGGGTCAGCATTTGACCATCAGGTATTCCAAGACGAGTGAACAATGGGTTGAGACTTCCACTGCACTAGAGTCAACACACCATATGTTGTTGATGAAGAGCAATACCCCTCCCCCTCTCGATTTCCCTGAATCCAATGTCCTGTCTGCCCTGTAGAAGGAGAATCCATCGAGTTGGATACCCATGGGGGGTATCTTGTCTGAAAGCCATGTTTCAGAAAAGCAGAGAATATTACAGTTATGAGAGTCCCGTTGATAGCAAATTTTATCAACAGAATGGAGGGAAGAGGTGGCCGGTTTTCCCTTCACCTTTATCTCGCCAGGCTCCCCCTTTCCTGGCTCTTTTTCACCAGCATTTCCTCTTGGATCGGAATTGCACAAAGAGCCCATTGCAAATGAGTCAAAGTTGAAGGCAGAATTGAGGTTAGTAACTGCCGATCTGATGTTTAAAAGTTATTCTCGGTCATAAGAAATTATAGCGGATACGTTTAGTGCAAAAAAGTAAAGCTAAATGCCAAAAGAGTCACAAATTAGCAAAGTTGGGTCGGCGCTCACATGAGCTTGGGCACGTGTGTGCGTGTTGGTGCTATTTCTGTTGGCAGGTGATGGTGTGTGATAAAAAAATTTGTGTGTGTGTGTGTGTGTGTGTGTGTGTGTGTGTGTGTGTGTGTTGATCATGTCTGGTGTCAGGTAAGGGTCTGTCTGCTTACTACATTGTGTGAGATAATGAAGTGTGATTAAATATGAATGCTAAGCATTTATTAGCAGAAACTGGATCTACACGGCCCAGGCGGTTTAATTAGAAGCTGATGAGAGATGCCATCAATGGTTCTTTTCCACACATATAGATTGGGTTCTTTACTTTACCTGGACCTCCACATGGGCCCACTTTCAGACAGACACAGGTAATTAAACCACTATAAACAAACACTGATCTACTTACAGGACCATGGCACTGATCTGTCTCTACTGTAAATTCTAATGTACATATTATGTATATAGTCTATTCTGCCCATTGCCTGTCAAATCATATTTGAGATATTTTGTTAGATCGTTAATAGATTTTTTTTTTAAATGCCCTGGCACTTGATGGTATGAGTGAGAAAAAAACTACAGAATAATACACCATATATACAAACATATGTGGACACCTCTTCAAATTAGTGGATTCGGCTATTTCAGCCACACCCGTTGCTGACAGGTGTATAGAATCAAGCACACAGCCATGCAATCTCCAGACAAACATTGGCTGTAGAATGGCCTTATTGAAGGGCTCAGTGACTTTCAGCTTGGCACCATAGGATGCAAATTTCTGGTAGGCCACACTAGCTCACAGAATGGGACTGCCGAGTGCTGAAGCACATAGCGTGTGTAGGTCTCATGATAATTGACCGTTAATTAACATAAACACATTTAGCATATCCTGGCTTTCACACTTCTACAAGCCATTTTAAGAAGTCTAATAAATCCATGTAATACAGCCTACACCTTCACAATAAATCATTTTTTTTACTCCAGACAGGTCTAAAAAAGCATGAAATGAAGAAAATGTAGTCTATTTCAGAAGAAAATAATTGCATAGTCTGAGTTGTCCTTATGTTAGGTCCTGATGTGGCTATGCTAAATGGCTGTGCATTACACTAGTTCATTTACCAGACAAGATTTGCTTATAATTCCGTGGCATTATTTTATATTATTTTATAGTATGAAGAATACAATTGACCAAAGCTGATTAAAATATAAATATTTACCCCAAATGATTTGAGGGAGTGCGCACATGCATGCGGCTATTCTGTGTTGACCGGTTAACAAAGAAATTGGTACTCCTATATGCTTAATTTAGAGTTATTAATGTAACTTTCGTTGCTCTACAAACGTTGAACTATATGTTTGGATTTTTAATACATTGTAAGGCTGCATGATGAGACTACACTCCAATAGTCTCTCATTCACAATTTGACAAGCACTTGATAATGCTTCAAATTTCACAGTGGCATCCCCTTTGTGGCCGTAATGCACCCCTAAAAAAGTGCTGCCTTGTGCCCTTCTCCCTGAGTGTGCTGCGCAATCCAAAGCGCCTCTCACTCATGTGGCTCTAGGTCATGTGATCAGGTCTTTCTCACAGGCTACAAGTGAAGAAAGACACATCGGGGACGCAAATGCGTGCATCTTTATCCAGTTCCAAGGTGTATATTGAAGATATTGGAAGAACTGTCCACAATTATTTTTCATCAGCCAACAAGATTAATAGGCCTAACGAACAGTAAAAGCAATAGCCTATGTCAATCTACTATCCCCCATATTACAAAAGTGTACCTACTCTATTCTGTTCGAGAAATAAATATTCCAAACATAGTCTGGGACAGTTGTGGGATGCAATAGATCCAAAATGAATACAAGCACTAGCATAAAAAAACTTTAGCTTAAAATGTTGATAATGCAATGCCCATATGCAATGCAAACACAGCAATGCACATATCGTAGTAGGTATAAGTAGTATAAGCGCAAATGTTCAGTTCGCGGTCAAAAGTGACCGCAAATGCAATTATGCATGTAATGCTTTTATTATAAATGTCACGATCGTCGTATGAGTGAGACCAAGGCGCAGCGTGGTATGCGTACATTCTCTTTTAATGAATGAAACACTGAACAAAAACAACAAAATCAACGAACGAAACGTGAAGCTATACAAATAGTGCAGACAGGCAACTAAACATAGACAAGATCCCACAAACACAAAAGGGAAATGGCTGCCTAAATATGATCCCCAATCAGAGACAACGATAAACAGCTGCCTCTGATTGGGAACCATATCAGGCCACCATAGACATACAAATACACCTAGATAACCCACCCAAGTCACCATCACGCCCAAACAACACAGAGAAAAAACAGCTTACTATGTTCAGGGCCTGACAATAAAGGTGCATTTTTATGGTGAAAATTATCTTCCCCGAACTTCAAACTCATGCACTGCTTATATATGCCAGCTATATATGCGGATTAATGTGCTTAATTTTAAGAAGTTATTTGGCCACTTTAGTGATACAAACCTTATTTAAACATATAGGCCTATGTGCTAGGCTACTTGAGGTGTGCGACTATTATTTGAAAAAGTCGCAAAAAGTGATAATATATAATTCACAAGTGATAGGCTAATATTGTCACCCATCAGACTATTCTTGATTTAATCTTGTCTTTACATATACTAAATAACACGTGTGACATTTGTTTTGATTTGAATCGACCATTATCATTCACCTGTATCGAAACAAATACATAGCTAATGGAGGATGCTTTTCCCTGTTGTTTATTTTCATGCCAGCCAGGTAGGCTATACTGCTCTTGTAAATATAAGCAATGTGCATAATATTAGGAAAGTTGAGAAAATAAATATAGTAGGCCTAGCCTATAGAAAGCTGATGGGATCCTCCTCTTTTTAATAGAGGCCATCACTCTGTTTTCTCCTGCAATTGCATAGCCTACAGAAATGTTTCGCAACATGAGCTCATGGGCTCACATTAAGAGTTTGCAAATACATTTGCATTGATGTCAGAGTGATTAGAGGGACAATAGAGTGCTGAGTACAAGGCAGTATGCAAGTTTGGTAGGCTACTGATGACCAACAGCAGCATCAGAGCTTGGAGATGCCTAATTACAGTGACTAAAAGGTCATATGGAATTTGACTGAATTCATGACTGCTGGTGTGGCGGTAATACGGTCACAGCCCTAGTTGCAAACTCACTACCGAGTTCCAAACGGCCTCTGGAAGCAACGTCAGGAACTGTTTGTCGGCCGTATCATGAAATGGGTTTCCATGGCCGAGCAGCCGCACACAAGCCTAAGATCACCATGCACAATGCCAAGAGTCGGCTGGAGTGGTGTAAAGGTCATCGCCATTGGACTCTGGAGCAGTGGAAACGTGTTCTCTGGAATAATGAGTAACATTTAACCATCTGGCAGTCCGACAGACGAATCTGGGTTTGACGGATGTCAGGAGAACGCTACCTGCCCCGGAGGAGGGATAATGGTCTGGGGCTGTTTTCATGGTTCGGGCTAGGCCTCTTATTTCCAGTGAAGGGATATCAACGCTACAGCATACAGTGACATTCTAGATAATTCTGTGCTTCCTACTTTGTGGCAACAGTTTGGGGAAGGCCTTTTCCTGTTTCAGCATTACAATGCACCAGTGCACAAAGCGAGGTCCATACAGAAATGGTTTGTCAAGATCAGTGTGGAAGAACTTGACTGGTCTACACAGAGCCCTGACCTCAACCCCATTGAACACCTTTGGGATGAATTGGAACGCCGACTGCGAGCTAGGCCTAATTGCCTAACATCCGTGCCTGACCTCACTACTGCTCTTGTGGCTGAATGGAAGCAAGTCCCCGTAGCAATGTTCCAACATCTAGTGGAAAGCTTTCCCAGAAGAGTGGAGGCTGTTATAGCAGCAAAGGGGGGAGCAACTACATATTAATGCCTATGATTTTGGAATGAGATGTTGAAGTGCATGTCCACATACTTTTGGTCATGTAGTGTATCAGCATATCAAAAGGTTCCTAAGAGCAGTATGACACCTTTTTATTGGTGGAGATTTGTGCGAGAACAGCCCTTTGTGTAAAACTAAGTGCTTTGTTGGTTTCAGGGCTCTTTGTATTGTCATAAGCCTGGTGTGAGATTGACTCAGTCACAGGGAGTGGTCTCGGTGCTTTTCATCCTCTCCTCCACCACAGCCACCACTGCGCTGTCTTCCCTTTACTCCCTCACTTCAGAGAGACAGACATGTCCACAGCTGTTTGGACATGCCTGCTTTGTGGTGGCATTACTTTAATGTGCGCCTCACATCAGACAGGGTGTCTTTGTTAAGGCAGGTTGACAGGTCAACTCTCCCACAGTCATCCTCTATCTGTGTGTGCATGCAGACACCAGACCTTCACAGGACGGAGCCGATCACAAAAGCTCTACACACCACTCAGGGTCTCATTAAACCATGTCGTGATACTTCAATCTCTCTCCACTGGGTAACCAGTGGCCCCATGATCTGAGAACACTCTATGAACTGTTTGGGGGATAGAGAAAGCGTTCCTATTGATTCACCTGACATAGGAGTATCTGAATGGGTCCTAACTATGAAGTTTCCAAGACTCTGATGAAGGTGATCCCGACTAAACGTAAGCCTTTTGTTTCTATGTCTCGACAATATATCTTTCAGATCTATGCAGAAAGAGTACTCACTTTCTTTGCTTCCTGGATAGTCACCAGATAAAGTTTCCTGGGGTAAGGAAAGATTTTGGGATCTTAGCTATGTCTTACAGAGCTGAGATGAAGGAGGAGGGTATCTGAGGGTAGCATGTGCCTGCGGTCACAGGGCGTTCTGATGGTGTTCAGGGAATAGTCAATTGAAGAATCGTAGTCGAAGATGCCACTTCATTTAAGATTCAATTTCCTCTCTTCGCCCTCTAAGGAATCGCTGTTGTAACCTAGCCAGAACTGTCGATGTTCGTAATGGCTGAGAAATACAAGATGCACATAGCACATAGCAACAGGCCTTTGACTCTGTTTTCCAGTAATATACAGTACATTTGAAAAGTATTCAGATCCCTTGACTTTTTCCACATTTTGTTACGTTACAGCCTTATTCTAACATGGATTAAATAGTTTTCCCCCCTCATCAATCTGCACACAATACCCCATAATGATAAAGCAAAACCACGTTTTTAGACATTTTTGCAAATGTAATAAGAATTTCAAACTGAAATATCATATTTACATAAGTATTCAGACCCTTTACTCATTACGTTGTTGAAGCACCCTTGGCAGAAATTATAGCATCAAGTCTTCTTGGGTATGACGCTACAAGCTTGGCACATTTTTATTTGGGGAGTTTCTCCCATTCTTCTCTGCAGATCCTCTCAAGCTCTGTAAAGCTATTTTCAGATCTCTCCAGAGATGTTTGATCGGGATGAAGTCCGGGCTCTGGCTGGGCCACTCAAGGACATTCAGAGACTTGTCCCAAAGCCACTCCTGCGTTGTCCTGGCTGTGTGCTTAGGGTTGTTATCCTTTTGGAAGGTGAACCTTCTCCCCAGTCTGATGTCCTGAGCACTCTGGAGCAGGTTTTCATCAAGGATCTCTCTGTACTTTGCTCCGCTCATCTTTCCCTCGATCCTGACCAGTCTCCCAGTCCCTGCCACTGAAAAACATCCCCACAGCATGATGATGCCACCACCATGCTTCACCGTAGGGATGGTGCCAGGTTTCCTCCAGACGTAACGCTTGGCATTCAGGCTAAATAGTTCAATCTTGGTTTCATCAGACAAGAGAATCTTATTTCACATTGTCTGAGAGTCCTTTAGGTGCTTTTTGGCAAACTCCAAGTGGGCTGTCATGTGTCTTTTACTGAGGAGTGGCTTCCGTCTGGCCACTGCACCATAAAGGCCTGATTGGTGGAGTGCTGCAGAGATGGTTGTCCTTCTGGAAGGTTCTCCCATCTCCACAGAGGAACTCTGGAGCTCTGTCAGAGTGACCATCGGTTTCTGGGCCACCTCCCTGACCAATGCCCTTCTCCCCCAATTGCTCAGTTTAGCGGGCGGCCAGCTATAGGAAGAATGTTTTGGTAACCTTCCCCAGATCTGTGCCTCGACACAATCCTGCCTCGGAGCTCTGCAGACAATTCCTTTGACATCATGGCTTGGTTTTTGCTCAGACATGCACTGTCAACTGTGGGACCTTATATAGACAGGTGTGTGCCTTTTCAAATCTCAAGGATGATCAATGGAAACAGGACGCACCTGAACTCAATTTCGGGTCTCGTAGCAAAGGGTCTGAATACTTATGTAAATAAGGTATTTCTGTTTTTAATTTGTAATACATTTGCAAAAATGGTTTAAAACCTGTGTTGATTTGTCATTATGGGGTATTGTGCGTAGATTGATAAGATTTTTTATTTAATAAATCCATTTCAGAATTAGGCTGTAACGTAACAAAATGTGGAGAAAGTCAAGGGGTCTGAAAACTTTCCGAAGACACTGTAGATAGAGCATGTCTGGCCAGAACTGTGTTGTTGTTTTTGTCCTGTCTCATTTAAATTATGCTGTTTCATGTATCATGGATCCTCTCCTGAGATTGACCTGACCTGATTGAAGAGTTCAATAAGCAAGGTCTAACAGGTTAGATGTCAACAGGAAGATCAAAACAATGTCAAATAATTCTCAGAAACAAAATATAAATCCGTCTTTAGGTCTTCTGTTGGAAGGCATTCATAATCATGATTACAGAGTCGGCCTTCCGAGACAAAGGGAAGAAGCAGGATATAAACAGATGGACACTGACAGATTCTTAGATCAAAAATGATTTCCACGCCGATTGACTCATATACATTAGATTAGCAAATACCTTGAAGCCTTCAGTTACCCACACTATTAAAGCTTTTGACAAAGCGTTGCATGCAGTGGCACACTGTACATTTATTTTTATTTTTTTAGAGCTCATAGATTCTTGAAAGACATGACAATCTCAACTTTTTTCCCACTAATATTTGTCTTAATATAAACACAATTTGAAATATATAATTTGATAGACCAAAGTATCAGCTATCACACCATGTAAAGGAGCAACTTTTTTTGCAATTAACTGGATTCATGTCAACTCCGTCAGACACATAAAAGGCATTTTATTTTTTACAATTATTGTCCAACAAGTGTTTAAAGGCCTTGATTGTTGAAATATAACATTATATTATTCAAATATGTAATACAAACCTCTAAACTTCTTCTTTTGTTTCATAGCACCATTAAATGCTCCAGGGCAAAACATTTTTGTTGTTGTTGCAGTTTGGTGTTTCTAGATTTACAACATTTAGAAATAAAACATTATCCCTTAGGTATAGCACAGCAAATACTTTAATTGTTTAAGTGTTTGTTGCAGAACAGTGATTACAATTCTTTTTCTGAATATTGACAAAGCAAAATTATCATAAAGGGGGTTAGCCATCAGTGACGGAGTTGACAAGCCAAAACAGATACTCAAAACAGACATATTTTTGCATCTAAAAATAAAAGTTCAATACAAACATTTGTAAAATATGTATTTATTAATTTGAAAATCCACAATAAAGACATAACAATTCTATCAGATCTTTCAGCACTGAAGGAGTTGAGGTTAGACAAAATCTGACAGAGTTGACAAAAATAAAACGTTTTTCTTTATTCAATTTGTATACACAGTAGCAATATAGTTTTTCCTCAGTTGCTTTATGACTCTAAAACCTAAATAAATGTAACGTATTTGATGATTGTGATGGTTATGGTTGTGACCATGGTGATTCCAATATTGTTTGTTTAAATCTATCAACAGTAGAGAACTTTACAGACCATGAGTGGTCTTGTTGCACTACATGTAATGAGGACATGATTAAGGGGTCCTTATGGTATAGCTGACCCTGCTACTTCCTGATTAATTCAAGTTTTTGAGAAATATAATTTAATATGGAATTGTTTTAAGATGTTCATACCATGGATCATTTTGCTAGTTGCAAAAATATATATACAGTACCAGTCAAAGGTTTGGACACACCTACTCATTCAAGGGTTTTTCTTTATTTGTACTATTTTCTACTTTGTAGAAACTATGAAATAACACATACAGAAACATGTAGTAACCAAAAAAGTGTTAAACAAATTAAAATATATTTAATATTTTAGATTCTTCAAAGTAGCCCCCGTTTGCAGCACTCCATCACTCTCCTTCCTGGTCAAGTAGCCCTTAGACAGCCTGGAGGTGTGTTCGGTCATTGTCCTGTTGAAAAACAAATGATAGACCCATTAAGCGCAAACCAGATGGGATGGGGAATCGCTGCAGAATGCTGTGGTAGCCATGCTGGTTAAGTGTGCCTTGAATTCTAAATAATGATCACACCTCCTCCTCCATGCGTCATGGTGGGAACCACACATGCAGAGATCATCCTATTCACCTACTCTGCGTCTCACAAAGACACGGCAATTGGAACCAAACATCTCAAATTTGGACTCATCAGACCAAAGGCAGATTTCAACCAGACTAATGTCCATTGCTCGTGTTTGTTGGCCCAAGCAAGTCTCTTCTTATTATTGGTGCCCTTTAGTAGTGTTTCTTTGCAGCAATTCGACCATGAAGGCCTGAGTCATGCAGTCTCCTCTGAACAGTTGATGTTGAGATGTGTCTGTTACTTGAACAATGTGAAGAATTTGGGCTGCAATCTGAGGTGCAGTTAACTCTAATGAACTTATCCTCTGCAGCAGAGGTAACTCTGGTTCTTCCTTTCCTGTGGCGGTCCTCATGAGAGCCAGTTTCATCATAGCACATGATGGTTTTTGCGATTGCTCTTGAAGAAACTTTCAAAGTTCTTGAAATTGGTCTTTTACCAACCCTACCTTGTCACAACACAAATGATTGGCTCAAACGCATTAAGAAGGAAAGAAATTCCACAAATGTACTTTTAGCAAGTCACACCTGTAACGGTTTTCTTCCCGAGATGAAGGAGAGGACCAAAACGCAGCGCGGCTAGTGTTCAACATGTTTAATAACAAAGAGACGATAACGTGAACACTATACAAAATACAAAATAACAAACGTGAAAACCGAGACAGTCCTATCTGGTGCAGAACACAAAGACAGGAAACAACCACCCACAAACCCCAACACAAAACAAGCCACCTAAATATGGTTCCCAATCAGAGACAATGACAAACACCTGCCTCTGATTGAGAACCACATAGAATGCCCACCCAGCTCACGTCCTGACCAACACTAAAACAAGTAAAACACACAAGAACTATGGTCAGAACGTGACAACACCTGTTAATTGAAATGCATTCCAGGTGACTACCTCATGAAGCTGGTTGAGAGAATGCCAAGAGTGTGCAAAGCTGTCATCAAGGTAAAGGGTGAATACTTTGAAGAATCTCAAATATAAATTATTTCACACTTTTTTGGTTACTACATGATTCCATATGTGTTATGTCTTAGTTTTGATGTCTTCACTATTATTCTATTATAGGCAAAACCATCCAAGATGGCATAGCAGTTCAGTCGTCATTTTGCCCTCGTATTGTCGTGTCCTGTATATATATATATTTACACCTTTCTTCGCATATCTTTTATATATTTTATTATCCAAGAACTCAACTACAAAAAGCTTTCCTGCAACCCGCCTCACCAATTACAGAAAAAAAGTATTATTTACCTCAAATCTGAAAATTCACAATTGAAGCTAGCCAGAAGCTAGCCAGAAGCTAACCAGAAGCTAGCCAGAAGCTAGCCAGAAGCTAGCCAGAAGCTAACCAGAAGCTAGCCAGAAGCTAGCCAGAAGCTAACCTGAAACTACCCAGAAGTTAGCCGGTTTACTGGCTAACGTTAGTATTTCAGCTACCCACGTTTTGTGGTCATCAGCTATTCCTTTAGCTATCGGCACTTTTGTACAACGCGACTCAGACCAGAACATACCGGACCTATTTTTCTCAATATCCCCGGATTTCAACCGCAAGCTCTGGACATTTACACCTTGATTTCGCAGCTAGCTAGCTGCAAACCTTGTGACTATTGGCTTACGTCGATCCCGGAGCAAACTTAAATTATTCCTGAGCTAGCCAGCTGAAGAGTTCCATCAGCCATTCCTGGGCTACAATCACCTATCCGGACCCGTTTTTTTTTTTTTTTACTACAAATGCGGAGCCCCACCGGGCCTTCACGACTGACTACCGACGTTATCTGCCCGAGGGAGTTATCCAACTGGCACCTCCGTCGCGACGTTACCTGAACGCTCATCTGGGGCCCGCTAATCGTTAGCTGTCTTATCGGCTGCTATCTGAATAAGTATATCGGACAATTTTTCTTGGGTCACTATATCTATTTTGCCAATTGGATTGATCCCCTCTACCACACGGAACCCCACTAATCTACCGACGGAAACGCACGAGGTGACTAAAAATAGACCTCCATCCTATGCTATCTTGCTACCGATAGCCAGCTACCCGGCCAGCTGTCTGGATCGCCGTGACCCCAACCAACCTCTACTCACTGGACCCTTATGATCACTCGATTAAGCATGCCTCTCCTTAATGTAAATATGCCTTGTCCATTGCTGTTCTGGTTAGTGTTTATTGGCTTATTTCACTGTAGAGCCTCTAGCCCTGCTCACTATACCATATCCAACCTTTCAGTTCCACCACCCACATATGCGATGACATCACCTGGTTTCAATGATGTTTCTAGAGACAATATCTCTCTCATCATCACTCAATACCTAGGTTTACCTCCACTGTATTCACATCCTACCATACCTTTGTCTGTACATTATACCTTGAAGCTATTTTATCGCCCCCAGAAACGTCCTTTTACTCTCTGTTTTAGACGTTCTAGACGACCAATTCTCATAGCTTTTAGCCGTACCCTTATCCTACTCCTCCTCTGTTCCTCTGGTGATGTAGAGGTGAATCCAGGCCCTGCAGTGCCTAGCTCCACTCCTATTCCCCAGGCGCTCTCTTTTGATGACTTCTGTAACCGTAATAGCCTTGGTTTCATGCATGTTAACATTAGAAGCCTCCTCCCTAAGTTTGTTTTGTTCACTGCTTTAGCACACTCTGCCAACCCAGATGTTTTAGCCGTGTCTGAATCCTGGCTTAGGAAGACCACCAAAAATTCTGACATTTTCATCCCTAACTACAAGATTTTCAGACAAGATAGAACGGCCAAAGGGGGCGGTGTTGCAATCTACTGCAAAGATTGCCTGCAGAGTTCTGTTTTACTATCCAGGTCTGTTCCCAAACAATTTGAACTTCTACTTTTAAAAATCCACCTCTCTAAAAACAAGTCTCTCACCGTTGCCGCCTGCTATAGACCCCCCTCTGCCCCCAGCTGTGCTCTGGACACCATATGTGAACTGATTGCCCCCCATCTATCTTCAGAGCTCGTGCTGCTAGGCGACCTAAATTGGAACATGCTTAACACCCCAGCCATCCTACAATCTAAGCTTGATGCCCTCAATCTCACACAAATTATCAAGGAACCTACCAGGTACCACCCCAATTCCGTAAACACGGGTACCCTCATAGATATCATCCTAACCAACTTGCCCTCCAAATACACCTCTGCTGTTTTCAACCAAGATCTCAGCGATCACTGCCTCATTGCCTGCATCCGTAATGGGTCAGCGGTCAAACGACCTCCACTCATCACTGTCAAACGCTCCCTGAAACACTTCAGCGAGCAGGCCTTTCTAATCGACCTGGCCAAGGTATCCTGGAAGGATATTGATCTCATCCCGTCAGTAGAGGATGCCTGGATATTTTTTTTAAATGCCTTCCTCACCATCTTGAATAAACATGCCCCATTCAAGAAATTTAGAACCAGGAACAGATATAGCCCTTGGTTCTCTCCTGATCTGACTGCCCTTAACCAACAGAAAAACATCCTATGGCGTTCTGCATTAGCATCGAACAGCCCCCGTGATATGCAACTTTTCAGGGAAGCTAGAAACCAATATACACAGGCAGTTAGAAAAGCCAAGGCTAGCTTTTTCAAGCAGAAATTTGCTTCCTGCAACACAAACTCAAAAAAGTTCTGGGACACTGTAAAGTCCATGGAGAATAAGAACACCTCCTCCCAGCTTCCAACTGCACTGAAGATAGGAAACACTGTCACCACCGACAAATCCACAAATCCACTTGAGAATTTCAATAAGCATTTTTCTACGGCTGGCCATGCTTTCCACCTGGCTACCCCTACCCCGGTCAACAGCACTGCCCTCCCCTCTGCTACTCGCCCACGCCTTCCCCATTTCTCTTTCTCCCAAATACAGTCAGCTGATGTTCTGAAAGAGCTGCAAAATCTGGACCCTTACAAATCAGCCGGGCTAGATAATCTGGACCCTTTCTTTCTAAAACTATCTGCTGAAATTGTTGCCACCCCTATTACTAGCCTTTTCAACCTCTCTTTCGTGTCGTCTGAGATTCCCAAAGATTGGAAAACAGCTGCGGTTATCCCCCTCTTCAAAGGGGGGGACACTCTTGACCCAAACAGCTACAGACCTATATCTATCCTACCCTGCCTTTCTACGGTCTTCGAAAGCCAAGCCAACAAACAGATTACCGACCATTTCGAATCCCACCATACCTTCTCCGCTATGCAATCTGGTTTCAGAGCTGGTCATGGGTGCACCTCAGCCACGCTCAAGGTCATAAACGATATCTTAACCGCAATCGATAGGAAACAATACTGTGCTGCCGTATTCATTGACCTGGCCAAGGCTTTTGACTCTGTCAATCACCACATCCTCATCGGCAGACTCGACAGCCTTGGTTTCTCTAATGATTGCCTTGCCTGGTTCACCAACTACTTCTCTGATCGAGTTCAGTGTGTCAAATCGGAGGGTCTGTTGTCCGGACCTCTGGCAGTCTCTATGGGGGTGCCACAGGGTTCAATTCTTGGACCGACTCTCTTCTCTGTATACATCAATGATGTCGCTCTTGCTGCTGGTGAGTCTCTGATCCACCTCTACGCAGACAACACTATTCTGTATACTTCTGGGCCTTCTTTTGACACTGTGTTAACAACCCTCCAGGCGAGCTTCAATGCCATACAACTCTCCTTCCGTGGCTTCCAATTGCTCTTACATACAAGTAAAACTAAATGCATGCTCTTCAACCGATCGCTGCCTGCTCCTGCCCGCCTGTCCAACATCACTACTCTGGACGGCTCTGACTTAGAATATGTGGACAACTACAAATACCTAGGTGTCTGGTTAGACTGTAAACTCTCCTTCCAAACTCACATCAAACATCTCCAATCCAAAGTTAAATCTAGAATTGGCTTCCTATTCCGCAACAAAGCATCCTTCACTCATGCTGCCAAACATACCCTTGTGACCATCCTACCAATCATCCTACCATCCGACCATCCTACCATCCTACCAAACTGACCATCCTACCAATCCTCGACTTCGGTGATGTCATTTACAAAATAGCCTCCAAAACCCTACTCAATAAATTGGATGCAGTCTATCACAGTGCCATCCGTTTTGTCACCAAAGCCCCATATACTACCCACCACTGCGACCTGTACAATCTCGTTGGCTGGCCCTCGCTTCATACTCGTCACCAAACCCACTGGCTCCAGGTCATCTACAAAACCCTGCTAGGTAAAGTCCCCCCCTTATCTCAGCTCGCTGGTCACCATAGCAGCACCTACCTGTAGCACGCGCTCCAGCAGGTATATCTCTCTGGTCACCCCCAAAACCAATTCTTCCTTTGGCCGCCTCTCCTTCCAGTTCTCTGCTGCCAATGACTGGAACGAACTACAAAAATCTCTGAAACTGGAAACACTTATCTCCCTCACTAGCTTTAAGCACCAGCTGTCAGAGCAGCTCATAGATTACTGCACCTGTACATAGCCCATCTATAATTTAGCCCAAACAACTACCTCTTTACCTACTGTATTTATTTATTTATTTTGCTCCTTTGCACCCCATTATTTCTATCTCTACTTTGCACTTTCTTCCACTGCAAACCAACCATTCCAGTGTTTTTTTTTACTTGCTATATTGTATTTACTTCGCCACCATGGCCTTTTTTATATTTTTATTTATTTATATATATATTTTGTTTGCCTTCACCTCCCTTATCTCACCTCACTTGCTCACATTGTATATAGACTTATTTTTCACTGTATTATTGACTGTATGTTTGTTTTACTCCATGTGTAACTATGTGTTGTTGTATGTGTCGAACTGCTTTGCTTTATCTTGGCCAGGTCGCAATTGTAAATGAGAACGTGTTCTCAATTTGCCTACCTGGTTAAATAAAGGTGAAATATATATATATTTTTTTAAAGTCTACAATGTAGAAAATAGTAAAAACTAAAGAAAACCTTTGAATGAGTAGGTGTGTCCAAACCTTTGTCTGGTACTGTGTATCTGAGAGATATCAAATCAAATCAAAGTTTATTTGTCACTTGTGATGAATACAACAGGTGTAGACCTTACAGTGAAATGCTTACTTACAGGCTCTAACCAACAGCGCAAAAAAAGTATTAGGTGAACAATAGGTAAGTAAGAAATAAAAACAACAGTAAAAAGACAGTGAAAAATAACAGTAGCGAGGCTATATACAGTAGCGAGGCTATAACAGTAGCGAGGATACATACAGGCACCGGTTAGTCAGGCTGATTGAGGTAGTATGTACATATGGATATGGTTATTAAAGTGACTATGCATATATGATAAACAGAGAGTAGCAGCAGCGTAAAAGAGGGGTTGGGGGGGGCACACAATACAAATAGTCCGGGTAGCCATTTTATTACTTGTTCGTGAGTCTTATGGCTTGGGGGTAAAAACTGTTGAGAAGCCTTTTTGTCCTAGACTTGGCACTCCGGTACTGCTTGCCATGCGGTAGTAGAGAGAACAGTCTTTGACTGGGGTGGCTGGGCTCTTTGACAAATGTTAGGGCCTTCCTCTGACACTGCCTGGTGTAGAGGTCCTGGATGGCAGGCAGCTTAGCCCCAGTGATGTACTGTGCTGTACGCACTACCCTCTGTAGTGCCTTGCAGCCGGAGGCTGAGCAATTGCCGTACCAGGCAGTGATGCAACCAGTCAGGATGCTCTCGATGGTGCAGCTGTAGAACCTTATGAGGATCTGAGGACCCATGCCAAATCTTTTTAGTTTCCTGAGGGGGAATAGGCTTTGTCGTGCCCTCTTCACAACTGTCTTGGTGTGTTTGGACCATTCTAGTTTGTTGGTGATGTTGACACCAAGGAACTTGAAGCTCTCAACCTGCTCCACTACAGCCCCGTCGATGAGAATGGTTGCGTGCTCGGTCCTCCTTTTCATGTAGTCCACAATCATTTCCTTAGTCTTGGTTACGTTGAGGGATAAGTTGTTATTTTGGCACCACCCAGCCAGGTCTCTGACCTCCTCCCCATAGGCTGTCTCGTCGTTGTCGGTGATCAGGCCTACCACTGTTGTGTTGTCTGAAAACTTGATGATGGTGTTGAAGGCATGCCTGGCCATGCAGTCGTGGGTGAACAGGGAGTACAGGGGGGGGACTGAGCACACACCCCTGGGGGGCTCCAGTGTTGAGGATCAGCGTGGCAGATGTATTGCTACCTACCCTCACCACCTGGGGGCGGCCCGTCAAGAAGTCCAGGATCCAGTTGCAGAGGGAGGTGTTTAGTCCCAGGATCCTTAGCTTAGTGATGAGCTTTGAGGGTACTATGGCGTTGAACGCTGAGCTGTAGTCAATGAATAGCATTCTCACATAGGTGTTCCTTTTGTCCAGGTGGGAAAGGGCAGTGTGGAGTGCAATAGAGATTGCATCATCTGTGGATCTGTTTGGGAGGTATGCAAATTGGAGTGGGTCTAGCGTTTCTGGGATAATGGTGTTGATGTGAGCCATTACCAGCTTTTCAAAGCACTTCATGGCTACGGACGTGAGTGCTACGGGTCTGTAGTCATTTAGGCAGGTTGCCTTTGTGTTCTTGGGCACAGGGACTATGGTGGTCTGCTTGAAACATGTTGGTATTAAAGACTCAATCAGGGACATGTTGAAAATGTCAGTGAAGACACCTGCCAGTTGGTCAGCACATGCCCGGAGCACATGTCCTGGTAATCAGTCTGGCCCCGCAGCCTTGTGAATGTTGACCTGTTTAAAGGTCTTACTCACGTCGGCTACAGAGAGCGTGCCGTCGTCCGGAACAGCAGATGCTCTCATGCATGCCTCAGTGTTGCTTGCCTCGAAACAAGCATAGAAGTGATTTAGCTTGTCTGGTAGGCTCGTATCACTGGGCAGCTCGCGGCTGTGCTTCCCTTTGTAGTCTGTAATAGTTTGCAAGCCCTGCCACATAAGATGAGCGTCGGAGCCGGTGTAGTACGATTCAATCTTAGCCCTGTATTGACGCTTTGCCTGTTTGATGGTTCGTCGCAAGGCATAGCAGGATTTCTTATAAGCTTCCGGGTTAGAGTACCGCAGCTCTACCCTTTAGCTCAGTGCGAATGTTGCCTGTAATCCATGGCTTCTGTGTAACGATCGTCTTGAGGACAATGAGTGGACCAAGGCGCAGCGGGTGATGAATACATAATGGATATTTATTAAAGAAAGACGAAACACGAAAACTCTTACACAAACTACAAAACAACAAACGACGTAGACAGACCTGAACTTGAGCACTTACATATAGACACGAAGAACGCACAAACAGGAAAGACTAGCCAAACGAACGAACAAACGAAACAGTCCCGTGTGGTGCAACAGACACAGACACAGGAACAATCACCCACAAACAAACAGTGAGAACAGCCTACCTTAATATGGTTCTCAATCAGAGGAAACGTCAAACACCTGCCTCTAATTGAGAACCATATCAGGCAACACATTTAACCCAACATAGAAAGACATAACATAGACTACCCACCCAGCTCACGTCCTGACCAACTAAACAAAGTAAAACAAAGGCAAATAAGGTCAGGAACGTGACAGTACCCCCCCCCCCCCCCCCCCCCCAAGATGCGGAATCCGGCCGAAAAACTGAACCTCAAGGGGAGGGTCTGGGTGGGCATCTGTCCACGGTGGCGGCTCCGGCGCAGGACGAGGATACCACTCCACCATTGTCTTTGTCCCCCTCCTTAGCGTCCTTTGAGTGGCGATCCTCGCCCCCGACCCTGGTCTAGGAACCTTAACACAGGTCCCCCCTAGATAACTCAGGACAGAGAGGTAGCTCAGGACAGAGAGGTAGCTCAGGACAGAGAGGTAGCTCAAGACAGAGAGGTAGCTCAAGACAGAGAGGTAGCTTAGGACAGAGGGGCAACTCTGGACTACTGGCAGCTCCGGGCTGAGGGGCAGCTCCGGGCTGAGGGGCAGCTCCGGGCTGAGGGGCAGCTCATGACTGGAGGGCAGCTCATGACTGGAGGGCAGCTCATGACTGGAGGGCAGCTCATGACTGGAGGGCAGCTCATGACTGGAGGGCAGCTCATGACTGGAGGACAGCTCATGACTGGCTGACGGCTCTGGCTGCTCATGGCTGGCTGGCGGCTCTGGCAGCTCCTGACTGGCTGGCGGCTCTGGCAGCTCCTGACTGGCGGGCGGCTCTGGCAGCTCCTGACTGGCTGGCGGCTCTGGCGGCTCCTGACTGACGGACGGCTCTAGCGGCTCCTCACTGACGGACGGCTTTAATGGCCCCGGACAGACGGGGGGCTCTGAAGACTCATTGCAGACTGATGGCTCAGTTGGCGCTGGGCAGACGGATGGCTCAGAATGCGCTGGGCAGACGGATGGCTCAGATGGCGCTGGGCAGACGCATGGCTCAGATGGCGCAGGGCAGACGGATGGCTCAGATGGCGCTGGGCAGACGGATGGCTCATATGGCGCTGGGCAGACGGATGGCTCAGATGGCGCTGGGCAGACGGATGGCTCAGATGGCGCTGGGCAGACGGATGGCTCAGATGGTGCTGGGCAGGCAGGCAGTACAGACGGTGCTGGGCAGACGAGCAGTGCAGGCGGCGTTGGGCAGACGGCCGACTCTGACCTGCTGAGGCGCACAGTAGGCCTGGTGCGTGGTGCCGGAACTGGTGGTACCGGACTGGAGACACGCACCTCAAGGCTAGTGCGGGGAGCAGGAACAGGGCACACTGGTTTCTCAAAGCGCACTATAGGCCTGGTGCGTGGTGCCGTAACTGGTGGTACGGGACTGAGGGCACGCACCTCAGGGCGAGTGCGGGGAGAAGGAACAGTGCGTACAGGGCTCTGGAGACGCACATTAGGCCTAGTGCGTGGTGCCGGAACTGGTGGTACCGGGCTGGGGACACGCATCTCAGGGCTAGTGTGGGAAACAGCAACAGGACTCTGGAGACGCACAGGAGGCTTGGTGCGTGGTGTAGGCACTGGTGGTAATGGGCAGGAGACACGCACCATAGGGCTAGTGCGTGGAGGAGGAACAGGGCTCTGGAGACGCACAGGAGGCTTGGTGCGTGGTGTAGGCACTGGTGGTAATGGGCAGGAGACACGCACCATAGGGCTAGTGCGTGGAGGAGGAACAGGGCTCTGGAGACGCACAGTAGGCCTAGTGCGTGGTGCCGGAACTGGTGGTACCGGGCTGGGGACACGCATCTCAGGGCTAGTGCGGGGAGCAGTAACAGGACGCACAGGAATCTGGAGACGCACAGGAGGCTTGGTGCGTGGTGTAGGCACTGTCTTAACCAGACGGCTAGCACGCACCTCAGGACGAGTATGGAGAGCTGTTCCCGGTGACATCAACTCACCAACACGTTCAGTCGGACGGATGTCGTGCCTCATGCACCAAACCAGTACATCCCTCATAACTCTCTCCTCCAATTTCCCCATTAACTCCTTCACTGTCTCTGCGTCACTCACCTCCAATTCCGCCCTCACCGGCTCCTTACGGTAAGCAGGGGGAGTTGGCTCAGGTCTGACTCCTGACTCTGCCACACTCCCCGTGTGCCCCCCCAAGAAATTTTTGGGGCTGCCTCTCGGGCCTCCAGCCACTCTGCCGTGCTAGCGCCTCATAATAGCGCCTCTCCGCCTTCGCTGCCTCCAGCTCTTCTTTGGGGCGGCGATATTCCCCTGGCTCTGCCCAGGGTCCTTTGCCGTCTAGGTCGTCCTCCCATGTCCATTTCTCCAAATAGTGCAGCCTCTCCTGCTGCTGCTGCTTGGTCCGGGTTTGGTGCGTGATTCTGTAACGATCGTCTTGAGGACAATGAGTGGACCAAGGCGCAGCGGGTGATGAATACATAATGGATATTTATTAAAGAAAGACGAAACACGAAAACTCTTACACAAACTACAAAACAACAAACGACGTAGACAGACCTGAACTTGAGCACTTACATATAGACACGAAGAACGCACAAACAGGAAAGACTAGCCAAACGAACGAACAAACGAAACAGTCCCGTGTGGTGCAACAGACACAGACACAGGAACAATCACCCACAAACAAACAGTGAGAACAGCCTACCTTAATATGGTTCTCAATCAGAGGAAACGTCAAACACCTGCCTCTAATTGAGAACCATATCAGGCAACACATTTAACCCAACATAGAAACACATAACATAGACTACCCACCCAGCTCACGTCCTGACCAACTAAATAAAGTAAAACAAAGGCAAATAAGGTCAGGAACGTGACATTCTGGTTGGGGTATGTGTGTACAGTCACTGTGGGGATGACGTCCTCGATGCACTTATTGATAAAGCCAGTGACTGATGTGGTGTACTCCTCAATGCCACTGGAAGAATCCCGGAACATGTTCCAGTCTGTGATAGCAAAACAGTCCTGTAGTTTAGCATCTGTTTCATCTGACCACTTTTTTATAGACCGAGTCACTGGTGCTTCCTGCTTTAATTTTTGCTTGTAAGCAGGAATCAGGAGGATAGAGTTGTGGTTGGATTTACCAAATGGAGGGTGAGGAAGAGCTTTGTACGCGTCTCTGTGTGTGGATTACAGGTGATCTAGATTTTTTTTCCCCTCTGGTTGCACATTTAACATGTTGATAGAAATTAGGTAGAACTGATTTAAGACAGATCCGGAAATTGTACTCATTTATTTTTTACCCATATTCTACACCTTTTTTGGCACTAAGCTACTTCCATATTTTGGGGTATTTGGGGTATTTTATTAGCATCCCCATTAACTGTTGCGAAAACAGCAGCTACTCTTCCTGGGGTCCACACAAAACATGAAACATGACATAATACAGAACATTAATAGACAGGAACAGCTAAAGAACAGAACTACATTAATTTAAAAAATAATTGGCTACATATCAATAGATACACACAAACTATCTAAGTCCATATACAGTATACCTCCATTTTAACTGGTACTGGGCTATCTTCAAATGAGTCTTGTGAGGCTTGTCGGTGTCCTAAAGCAAAACATAAACATGTTCATAAGAGTCTCACCTTTCCATAGAGGAGTCACATTCGTTTGAAGCCAAAACGGTTTGTTTTCTTGAGAAGACCGATTATTGGGATGTCTCCTTGTTTGACAAACACACCTGTAGCTCTGTCACCTTCCACCGCAGATGCGGAAGGCCGACATCGGCGGATGCGGTGGATTGAGACGCAACCCATGCAAAAAAATGATATCTATAGCTTAAACAGATGGATTTTGATGGCATTCTTGTTATTATGCAAATTGTATTTCATGTAAAAAATTATGCAAAAAACTACATACAATAATTTTTCTGTTAAAAGCCATTACTGTCATTTTTTTAAAATTTGAAACACTTTTGGAGAGTTTGAAATTGGGATCCTTTGCTCCGGACAAGGGAATTTCCAAGCATAGTGCCGACATGGAAAATCAGTCATATTTAAATTATTTTGAAAATTGCAAATATTTTTATTTATAAAAAAAAGTTTTAGCTCAAATAATGCAACAACTTTTTTTTTTACTATAACAATAAAGTTTCCCTGCCGGACAAGAATTGTCCCGACTTTCAAGAATCTCTGAGCTAATTTCCTGCTATTCTACATATTTCATGGTTTATGACGTGCACCTGCTGCTTCGACCTCTGAATGCTCGGTTATGAAAAACCAACTGACAGTTACTCCTGAGGTACTGACCTTTTGCACTCTCTACAACCACTGTGATTATTATTTGACCCTGCTGGTCATCTATGAACGTTTGAACATCTTGAAGAACGATCTGGCCTTAATGGCCATGTACTCTTATAATCTCCACCCGGCACAGCCAGAAGAGAACTGGCCACCTCTCAAAACCTGGTTCCTCTATAGGTTTCTTCCTTAGGTTCCTGCCTTTCTAGGGAGTTTTTCCTAGCCATCGTGCTTCTACATCTGCATTGCTTGCTGTTTGGGGTTTTAGGCTGTGTTTCTGTATAACACTACGTCACATCTGCTGATGTTAAAAGGGATTTATAAATACATTAGATTGATTGATCTGGGGGGCCCGACCTCTAGGGTGACCCAACCCAAAAGCTTGTTGGCAAAATGGGAGGAGGCCCAAAGCTTGTAGGCTTAACACGCCAGTGGGTGCGTGTTAAGTGAGTCCGGTGTGACAACCTCATAGGCTCTGTTGGGATTATATTCGAGTTTAAAATATATGCAAACAGATTACATTCATAGCAAAATCATTTAGTAGCTTAGATGGCATTTGTGGCTAGTGGTGTTACATATCTCAACACCTCCTACAAACTGTAGACACTCACAATAAGGCAGTGTCATGGTTTTGACTTGGGTGGGACAGGGTCCAGCAATGACTCCTTAGGGCACAAGGCTCAAACTGGAAAACAATGATCTCCAAAAAGAACAAGGGCCTTTGTATAATGTGATACTCATATAGAGAGGCGTTCGTATACATTAGACAGGGGCACTATGTGGTCAGACCCAACTCGGCTATAAGCTGCAGTGGGCGAGGGATGGATGTATGTTTACCAGACCGACTAGACGGTGTGAAAAGTTGGCAGTTTGTGTCTGGCCTCTCGGTTACAAGGCCAGATCAGGTGTCATTGCTTCATAACCAGGCCGTCCATCCTCCTCACCTTCACCCTTACTCTGTCTCTCTGTCTGAAAGAGTCTGGGGTCAGACACACATTACCCCCATACCCCTACTGCCTGTTACATTATTCACTCTGTCTTCACCTGAGAGCACCTGCAAGGGGCTGCAGTGCAGACAGACAAGCCCCTTGTCATTTCTGTCTCCTATCCCCTGTCTCCGTTTGTCATGCGTCACTATGGCCTGTGGTAAGCTAAAGTAAACCAACCTGGAAATAAATACCATTCAACAGGATGAAAATATATGACTATAGGGTTATCATACACTTTGCCAGGCTGTAACATTTGGTAACCAATTTTCTGATATGTCTGATATGTGATACCATGAGCCTAAATAACAGCAGCAATGTGTTGGAACAATAATAATGGCGCATTACGAAGCAATATAATCTTTGAAAATGCTTTATTGCAGTTTTTTATTAAATCCTAGGCATGAGAAATAACAGTAACTGTCACGTTCCTGACCTGTTTTTCCTTTTTCTTGTATTTATTTAGTTGGTCAGGGCGTGAGTTGGGGTGGGTTGTCGGTGTTATTTTCTGTGTTCGGCCGGGTATGATTCTCAATCAGAGACAGCTGTCAATCGTTGTCCCTGATTGAGAATCATACTTAGGCAGCCGGGGTTCACGTGTGTTTTTGTGGGTGTTTGTATCTCGTGTCAGTGTTAGTACCACACGGGACTGTTTGCGGTTTTGTCACGTTTGTTGTTTTGTATATTAAGTGTTCAGTCTACGTGAATTAAAAGATGACCACTTTCCACTCTGCATATTGGTCTGATCCTTCTCGCCTCTCCTCCTCGTCCGAGGAGGAGGATTACGACGCCCGTTACAGAAACACCCACCACCAAGGGACCAAGCGGAGTGGAGAAGGGCGGCAACAGCAGTGGAAGAAAACACAGGACTCGTGGACTTGGGAGGAGATCCTGGACGGCAAAGGACCCTGGGCTCAGCCAGGGGAATATCGCCGTCCCAAGGCGGAGCTGGAGGCAGCGAAGGCAGAGAGGCGCTGGTATGAGGAGGCAGCGCGGCGACGCGGTTGGGAGCCCGAGAGTCAGACCCAAAAATTTCTTGGGGGGGGCACACGAGGAGTGTGGCAAAGCCGGGTAGGATACCTGAGCCAACTCCCCGTGCTTACCGTGGAGTGAGAGGGCGTCGTACTGGTCAGACACCGTGTTATGCGGTAAAGCGCACGGTGTCCCCAGTACGCGTGCTTAGCCCAGTGCGGGCTATTCCACCTCGCCGCACTGGTAGGGCTAGGTTGGGCATCGAGCCGGATGCCATGAAGCCGGCCCAATATATCTGGCCTCCAGTACGTCTCCTCGGGCCGGCATACATGGCACCAGCCTTACGAATGGTGTCCCCGGTTCGCCAGCATAGCCCAGTGCGGGCTATTCCACCTCGCCGCACTGGCAGGGCTACGGGGACCATTCAACCTGGTAAGGTTGGGCAGGCTCGGTGCTCAAGAGCGCGTGTCCTCCTTCACGGTCCGGTATACCCGGTGCCACCTCCACGTACCAGTCCACCGGTGGCAGCCCCCCGCACCAGGCTGTCTCTCCGGGTTCTCTCTCCAGCTGCTCCCACCTGTCCAGCGCTGTCAGAGCCTTCCTCCTCTCCAGCTCAGCCAGTGCCTACACCACGCACCAGGTCTACAGTGCGTCTCAGCCGGCCAGAGTCTGCCGTCTGCCCAGCGGCGCCTGAACTGCCCGTCTGCCCAACGCCGTCTGAACTGTCTGCCTGCCCAGCGCTGTATGAACTGTCTGCCTGCCCAGCGCTGTCTGAGCTGCCTGCCTGCACAGCACCGTCAGAGCTGTCCGTCTGTACTGAGCCTTCAGAGCCGTCCAGCCAGGACCAGCCAGAGCCGTCCAGCCAGGACCAGCCAGAGCCGTCCAGCCAGGAGCTGCCAGAGCCAGCCAGTCAGGAGCTGCCAGAGCCAGCCAGTCAGGAGCCGCCAGAGCCAGCCAGTCAGGAGCCGCCAGAGCCAGCCAGTCAGGAGCCGCCAGAGCCAGCCAGTCAGGAGCCGCCAGAGCCAGCCAGTCAGGATCCGCCAGAGCCAGCCAGTCAGGATCTGCCAGAGCCAGCCAGCCAGGATCCGCCAGAGCCAGCCAGCCAGGATCCGCCCCTCAATCCGGTGTTGCCCCTCATTCCGGTGTTGCCCCTCATTCCGGTGCTGCCCCTTAATCTAATGGGGGTTATATGGAGGGTGGTCATTGGGAGGAGGCCAAGGAAGCGGGGTTTGACTATGGTGGGGTGGGGACCACGACCAGCGCCAGAGCCGCCACCGTGGACAGACGCCCACCCAGACCCTCCCCTAGACTTTATGCTGGTGCGCCCGGAGTTCGCACCTTAAGGGGGGGGTTATGTCACGTTCCTGACCTGTTTTTCCTTTTTTCTTGTATTTATTTAGTTGGTCAGGGCGTGAGTTGGGGTGGGTTGTCGATGTGTTATTTTCTGTGTTCGGCCGGGTATGATTCTCAATCAGAGACAGCTGTCAATCGTTGTCCCTGATTGAGAATCATACTTAGGCAGCCGGGGTTCACGTGTGTTTTTGTGGGTGTTTGTATCTCGTGTCAGTGTTAGTACCACACGGGACTGTTTGCGGTTTTGTCACGTTTGTTGTTTTGTATATTAAGTGTTCAGTCTACGTGAATTAAAAGATGACCACTTTCCACTCTGCATATTGGTCTGATCCTTCTCGCCTCTCCTCCTCGTCCGAGGAGGAGGATTACGACGCCCGTTACAGTAACTGTAAAAATATGTAGATGTTGCATGTAAATGTCTCCAGGTCATTCAGCTCTTAAAGCTGAAATCAATAGCGGTGAAACTGCCACGTCCGTTTGCGATATTACAACAACAAAGATGTTACTTCAAACAATTGTTACCACAAAGCTGGATGCCAATTTCCTCCCAACAAAAACAATGATAAATGCAACTGGGGCGGCCAGTGGCGCTGTACTGCCTATCGTGGAGCTCTGCTTTAACAAAAACAACAGATCACTTTGATGGTATGACAACAGACCTGAGGCTAATCTAGCAGAAGGCTTATGCAGAGCAGTGTGTGTGCGTATGCTCATTATGTTATCCCTGATTCTGCTCTGGGTCCTTCAAGCCTAATCTTAAAGTAACAGCCCAGTATTTCAAGATGTCTATGAAATATGACCAATAATTAATTTTAGTGAAATAGTTATCTCTCAAAAAATGTCTTAATGTTAAAAAGATGCTTTTCTGTGTTGAAATGGTGTGGGCATGCCCCAACAACAGAATTGTGTGGGTGTATACCGGTCATTTAAAATATTCATGAAAGTAGACCGCTGATTGGCCCGCTCAGATGACATCATGTTCTATGAGGAAATAGCCAGCATTTTTTTAAACAGTCTGTTTGAGATACAAGTTTGAGGTGTTTTTTTAAAAGTGTTTTTTCTCCAATTTATGCTTTAGCCACAAATATAGGTATAGGGCGAGTCAACTTTTAAAAGGGAGATTTCCACTGGACATTTACTTTAAATAGTTGACATTGAGTGTTCTTGACCCTGTCACACAGATGTGAGACACCCCTAGAAAAACACTACCTGTTTTGATGAATTCTGGGAGGAATCCAGAATATGATTGAATAAGGAGATGGCTGAGTGAATCCTTACAAGTGGTAAAAACATGTGTGGTGTGCA
Source organism: Salvelinus namaycush (assembly GCF_016432855.1). NCBI lineage: Eukaryota > Metazoa > Chordata > Actinopteri > Salmoniformes > Salmonidae > Salvelinus > Salvelinus namaycush. The sequence continues at coordinate 27,955,065 of NC_052334.1, read as the reverse complement.
CTCAGAGAAGGGACAGAGGGGATTTCCTAGAGCCAATGACACAGGGGCAAGTCATTGGGGGGACAGCCTCTGAAGACAAGTGGAAAAGGCTCCTCTGTTACTAGGTCATTGGGGCTTCTTGAATGTGATCTCTGCCATTGGGTCAGTGTGCCTCATATGCCTCTCCTAACTGGCTGGCCATGCAGATGCAGTTGCTATGGAACACATCCAATTGGAGCACATGCAATCCCCTTTCCAGTTTCTAGGCAGGATTCACATGTTGGAGTTGTTTTGGTGGGAAACTGAATCTGTGTGTTTGTGTGTGTGTGTGTGTGTTTGTGTGTGTGTGTGTGTGTGTGTGTGTGTGTGTGTGTGTGTGTGTGTGTGTGTGTGTGTGTGTGTGTGTGTGTGTGTGTGTGTGTGTGTGTGTGTGTGTGTGTGTGTGAGAAAGAGAGAGAGGTTTTTGAAGTTGCTGAAGTAGTGGAGCATGTGATTGTGCAGCCATGCGTGTGTGTTTGCGCACCCCCGAATGAGAGAGCTGTCTGATGCAACAGAAAGTGATGCTGGCATTGCCTCTCCAGGCTTCTGAGGCTTTGATGGGAACTTGTTTATTTTTTCCCCCTCCTCCAGGAAGCACTTGTAGCCAATGACTGCCCTGTTGCCATCGGAGGCAGTAAGATATGTTTGTTATGTCTCCGTTCCAGTCCCATGCACCCCTCATCCACAGTTTCATTAGGAACTGATTACCCTGGTCATCTGCTGAAAAGCTCTGTGAATGTCAATATTTTCATTTATCATTCATAGAAAGCCTTTATGCAACACAGCTTGTATCAGTAAACAGACACATTATAGATAGTGGAGGAAATATACCCTTAACCAGGAGCCACCAATGAATAAAATGTCTTGTTGAATGCAATATTTATGTTCCTAAATAGCGGAGCCAGAGAGATGCCCCTCTATTCATTAATATTCGAGCAATAGGCCTATCTTCATACCTCCTGGGAGTAGCTTGATGACAAGACGACAACCTCTGACTGCTCTTCATGTCTAATACATAACTACAGCATACTGAATAGCATACAACCCCTATTATCATTCATTACTACTTGTTTGATCATCCAAAATGGTATTTAACTTTTCTCCATTGAACTGGTTAACACAGGACTGAAACCATGAGAGTAACCACTGATATGAAGACAGATATTTCAAACGGTGCATTTTCCCATCACCTCAGATTGAGGAGATAAATATTGGTGGCCGCTTCGTGAACCTGGAGATAGCCTGATGAATTGGCCGAGGGCCAGAGTTGTCCCTGCCTCTGGGATTCAAGACCGAGAGCAAGACTGGGTTCAGCTCAGGCCTTCTGTGGACTAACATAATCATACACTGCTCAAAAAATAAAGGGAACACTTAAACAACACAATGTAACTCCAAGTCAATCACACTTCTGTGAAATCAAACTGTCCACTTAGGAAGCAACACTGATTGACAATAAATTTCACATGCTGTTGTGCAAATGGAATAGACAAAAGGTGGAAATTATAGGCAATTAGCAAGACACCCCCAATAAAGGAGTGATTCTGCAGGTGGTGACCACAGACCACTTCTCAGTTCCTATGCTTCCTGGCTGATGTTTTGGTCACTTTTGAATGCTGGCGGTGCTCTCACTCAAGTGGTAGCATGAGACGGAGTCTACAACCCACACAAGTGGCTCAGGTAGTGTGGCTCAGGTAGTGCAGCTCATCCAGGATGGCACATCAATGCGAGCTGTGGCAAGAAGGTTTGCTGTGTCTGTCAGCGTAGTGTCCAGAGCATGGAGGCGCTACCAGGAGACAGGCCAGTACATCAGGAGACGTGGAGGAGGCCGTAGGAGGGCAACAACCCAGCAGCAGGACCGCTACCTCCGCCTTTGAGCAGGAGGAACACTGCCAGAGCCCTGCAAAATGACCTCCAGCAGGCCACAAATGTGCATGTGTCTGCTCAAACGGTCAGAAACAGACTCCATGGGGGTGGTATGAGGGCCTGACGTCCACAGGTGGCGGTTGTGCTTACAGCCCAACACCGTGCAGGACGTTTGGCATTTGCCAGAGAACACCAAGATTGGCAAATTTGCCACTGGCGCCCTGTGCTCTTCACAGATGAAAGCAGGTTCACACTGAGCACATGAGCACATGTGACAGACGTGACAGAGTCTGGAGACGCCGTGGAGAACGTTCTGCTGCCTGCAACATCCTCCAGCATGACCGGTTTGGCGGTGGGTCAGTCATGGTGTGGGGTGGCATTTCTTTGTGGGGCCGCACAGCCCTCCATGTGCTCGCCAGAGGTAGCCTGACTGCCATTAGGTACCGAGATGAGATCTTCAGAGCCCTTGTGAGACCATATGCTGACACATGCACATTTGTGGCCTGCTGGAGGTCATTTTGCAGGGCTCTGGCAGTGCTCCTCCTGCTCAAAGGTGGAGGTAGCGGTCCTGCTGCTGGGTTGTTGCCCTCCTACGGCCTCCTCCACGTCTCCTGATGTACTGGCCTGTCTCCTGGTAGCGCCTCCATGCTCTGGACACTACGCTGACAGACACAGCAAACCTTCTTGCCACAGCTCGCATTGATGTGCCATCCTGGATGAGCTGCACTACCTGAGCCACTTGTGTGGGTTGTAGACTCCGTCTCATGCTACCACTTGAGTGAGAGCACCGCCAGCATTCAAAAGTGACCAAAACATCAGCCAGGAAGCATAGGAACTGAGAAGTGGTCTGTGGTCACCACCTGCAGAATCACTCCTTTATTGGGGGTGTCTTGCTAATTGCCTATAATTTCCACCTTTTGTCTATTCCATTTGCACAACAGCATGTGAAATTTATTGTCAATCAGTGTTGCTTCCTAAGTGGACAGTTTGATTTCACAGAAGTGTGATTGACTTGGAGTTACATTGTGTTGTTTAAGTGTTCCCTTTATTTTTTTGAGCAGTGTATTTCTCTGTTTTTACATCAGCTTTAGAAGAGAAATAAAGCTAATCCCAAGAAAAAATATGAACACGTCATACACTTCAACAGTGTCATTTGGGCTGTAAAATGTAATGGCAGACTAAGCCACTCTGCTTCCTAAAATTACATGCTGTTGCAGACAAAATGAGAGGCTATTTAAGAAACTGACATAATACAGTACTGTAATTAAAGCTGTCAAATCGTGTGCTTTTGGGTTTCCAGAGAACAAGACATTCAAATAAATTAAATTAACTGTTTGTAAGCCATGACTCATTTCCCTCAACTAAGAGTTGCTGATACAATTGAAAAGGTGCCGTTATGAACACCTCTCATGACACCTTCACTGTCAAAAGGCTACTTTTCAAATGACAAAGGGCCAGGCAGAGTAAAAAAACAGTTTTAAACCCCACAACTTGATTCAAGATGGCATAGCAGTCAGACGCTTTGTCCTTCGTCTTGTCGTGTCCCATGTATATATCTTTTTATATATTTTTCTTCACATATCTTTTTTATGTTTTTCTAAACATCAACTTCAAAATACTCTCCTGAAACCCGTCTCACCCAATGTGGTGTGGATCTGTTTTTTCTCAAGTGTTTTTATTTACCTCGGAACCGGAATCCCCCAACAGAAGCTAGCCAGCTCACGGTCATAGCGGTCATCAGCTAGCCTTTAGCTCGGAAAGCTCTCGCCAGTTTGTACAACGCTACTCAAACCAGAGCATACCGGACCTATTTTCTCTCCATATCCCCGGATTCCTACCGCAAGCTCTGAACCTTTTCACCGGATCATCGCAGCTAGCTAGCTGCAATCCGAGTGACTACTCCTGGCTAACGTCTGTCCCGCAGCAAGCACCAATTAGCCTGGAGCTAGCCCATGCTAGGCCCATTCTCCCGGCTACCAGAAGAGGCCCATCAGCCACTCCTGGGCTACAATACCCGGACCCCTTCTACTGCCGGTACGGGGCACGGAACCTCGCCGATCCTTCACGACTGGACTACCGACGTAACCTGCTCGAGGTGGTACTCAACTGGCCCCTACGCCGCGACGTCCCCTGAATGCCCATCTGCTAGCCAGCTAGCTATCTAGAGCATATTGGACTTTCAGCTGAATAGATCAGCCAATTTCTTGGGCCACTATACCTATTTTGCCAATTGGACTTGGACCCCTCTGCTACTCGGAACCCTACTAATCCATCACGACTGGTCTATCGACGTCACCGCACGCGGAGGCTAAAACAGACTTTCCTCCATCACGACGTCCTTCTAAGGCTCTTCTGCTAGCTTGCTATCCCGGGCCTGCTAGCTGTCTGAATCGCCATGTCTCCAGCCAGCCCAACCACTCACTGGACCCCTATGATCACTCGGCTACGCATGCCTCTCCCTAATATCAATATGCCTTGTCCATTACTGTCCGGGCTAGTGATTATTGTCTTATTTCACTGTAGAGCCTCTAGCCCTGCTCAATATGCCTTAACCAACCATTTAGTTTCACCTCCCACATATATATGCAGTGACATCACCTGGTTTAAACGTGTCTAGAGACAATATCTCTCTCATCATTACTCAATGCCTAGGTTTACCTCCAATGTACTTACATCCTACCATACCTTTGTAGGTACATTATGCCTTGAATCTATTCTATCGCGCCCAGAAACCTGCTCCTTTTACTCTCTGTTCCGAACGTACTAGATGACCAGTTCTGATAGCCTTTAGCCGTACCCTTATCCTACTCCTCCTCTGTTCCTCTGGTGATGTAGAGGTTAATCCAGGCCCTGCAGTGCCTATCTCCACTCCTACTCCCCAGGTGTTCTCATTTGTTGACTTCTGTAACCGTAAAAGCCTTGGTTTCATGCATGTTAACATTAGAAGCCTCCTCCCTAAGTTTGTTTTATTCACTGCTTTAGCACACTCTGCCAACCCGGATGTCCTAGCCGTGTCTGAATCCTGGCTTAGGAAGACCACCAAAAACCGTGAAATTTCCATTCCTAACTATAACATCTTCCGACAAGATAGAACTGCCAAAGGGGGCGGTGTTGCAATCTACTGCAGAGATAGCCTGCAGAGTTCTGTCTTACTATCCAGGTCTGTACCCAAACAATTTAAGCTTCTACTTTTAAAAATCTTTCCAGAAACAAGTCTCTCACCGTTGCCGCTTGCTATAGACCACCCTCTGCCCCCAGCTGTGCCCTGGACACCATATGTGAATTGATTGCCACCCATCTATCTTCAGAGTTTGTGCTGCTAGGTGACCTAAACTGGGACATGCTTAACACCCCGGCCATCCTACAATCTAAGATTGATGCCCTCAATCTCACACAAATTATCAATGAACCTACCAGGTACAACCCCAAATCCGTAAACACGGGCACCCTCATAGATATCATCCTAACCAACTTTCCCTCCAAATACACCTCTGCTGTTTTCAACCAAGATCTCAGCAATCACTGCCTCATTGCCTTTATCCGTAATGGGTCTGCGGTCAAACGACCACCCCTTATCACTGTCAAACGCTCCCTAAAACACTTCAGCGAGCAGGCCTTTCTAATCGACCTGGCCCGGGTATCTTGGAAAGATATTGACCTCATCCCGTCAGTAGAGGATGCCTGGTTATTCTTTAAAAGTGCCTTCCTCACCATCATAAATAAGCATGCCTCATTCAAAAAATGTAGAACCAGGAACAGATATAGCCCTTGGTTCTCTCCAGACCTGACTGCCCTTGACCAGCACAAAAACATCCTGTGGCGTTCTGCAATAGCATCGAATAGCCCCCGTGATATGCAACTTTTCAGGGAAGTAAGGCACCGATATACACAGGCAGTTAGGAAAGCTAAGGCTAGCATTTTCAAGCAGAAATTTTCATCCTGCAGCACAAACTCAAAAAAGTTCTGGGACACTGTAAAGTCCATGGAGAATAAGAGCACCTCCTCCCAGCTGCCCACTGCACCGAAGCTAGGAAACACTGTCACCACCGATAAATCCACTATAATTGAGAATTTCAATAAGCATTTTTTTACGTCTGGCCATGCTTTCCACCTGGCTACCCCTACCCCGATCAGCCGCCCTGCAACCCCCACAGCAACTCGCCCAAGCCTCCCCCATTTCTCCTTCACCCAAATCCAGAGAGCTAATGTTCTGAAAGAGCTGCAAAATCTGGACCCCTACAAATCAGCTGGGCTAGACAATCTGGACCCTCTCCTTCTAAAATTATCTGCCGAAATGAATGCAACCCCTATTACTAGCCTGTTCAACCTCTCTTTCGTATCGTCTGAGGTTCCCAAAGATTGGACAGCTGCCACGGTCATCCCCCTTTTCAAAGGGGGAGACACTCCAGACCCAAACAGCTATAGACCTATATCTATCCTACCCTGCCTTTCTAAGGTCTTCGAAAGCCAAGTTAACAAACAGATTTCGAATCCCACCTTACCTTCTCTGCTATTCAATCTGGTTTCAGAGCTGGTCATGGGTGCACCTCAGCCACGCTCAAGGTCCTAAACAATATCATAACCGCCATCGATAAGAGACATTACTGTGCAGCCGTATTCATCGACCTGGCCAAGGCTTTCGACTCTTTCAATCAGAACATTCTTATCGGCAGACTCAACAGCCATGGTTTCTCAAATGATTGCCTCGCCTGGTTCACCAACTACTTCTCTGATAGAGTTCAGTGTTTCAAATTGGAGGGCCTGTTGTCCAGACCTCTGGCAGTCTGTATGGGGGTGCCACAGAGTTCAATTCTCGGGCCGACTCTCTTCTCTGTATACATCAATGATGTCGCTCTTGCTGCTGGTGATTATCTGATCCACCTCTACGCAGACGACAACATTCTGTATACCTCTAGCCCTTCTTTGGACACTGTGTTAACAAACCTCCAGACGAGCTTCAATGCCATACAACACTCATTCCGTGGCCTCCAACTGCTCTTAATTGCAAGATAAAGCTGGAGGGTATGACAAAACATTATTTTTACTGCTCTAATTATGATCTATCTATGCATGTGTAACTCTGTGTTGTTGTATGTGTCGAACTGCTTTGCTTTATCTTGGCCAGGTCGCAGTTGTAAATGAGAACTTGTTCTCAACTAGCCTACCTGTTTAAATAAAGGTGAAATACAATTTAAAAAAGAAATGTTTATATTTTCTTATGGTTTATTATTCTACTTCCGCTAGGTTTGCAGGGGCCAATGATGACCTACTCTGTAGTAATTACTACAGGAAATTGATTATTTTCGCTCTCCAATAAACTTGAAAGTGATTAATTGAAAGCTCCTGTTTTTTTTTATGTACAAAGCATGCTGCCATAATGAAAGTTTCCTCTCCTCTCAGCTTTGTTTTTTTCAGTGGTCGCTCATGCGAGAGTGATCCAATGTCCAATATCACACTGAGAGAGAAACCAATCCTCTTTTCCACGGAACATCTCCAGATCCTTGGATACACTGCAAATGGGAGCAATCCAGGCAGAAAGTCCTACCCCATTGAAGGTGGACAGAGAAACCAGGGAACTGCGACTTCTCACACAGCTCACTACTGGGACATCACAGTTGATAGGGGTGGGAGCTAGAGGAGTTGGGGGCAGGGTGATTGTCTTGTTCTGTGAGAGAATGCAGGGTCACCCTCTGCCCCAGCTGTCCAAGTGTTTATTGATCAGTGATAACCCTGAGGGGAGAAGGGGAGGCAGATCATAACAAGCAGCACCTGCCGTGGCCAGCCCTGCCCTGCAAACTGAACTGAGCCCAGGACTCAATACTCACTGCATCCAAATGAGCCATAATAGTGTCAAACAAAGGTAACATGACAGGCTGAGGTGATATGTTTTGTCATAATCCCAGTCCCAGTGTGCCTTGTCAGAGAGACAGGGACTCTCAACACATTACCAAATTCAATGGCAGGCCTATGGGTGATACGATAATAGCACACAAGGATAGCTTATGTGTGAAACAGCCCAGCTTTTCAGCTGTTTAGTCCAATTAAGGCAGAAGATCTAAGGCAGTGCTTCCCAAACTGTGGGGCGCACCCCCTATGGGAGAGAGAGAGGGGAGGTCGGCCGGGGAACTCAGTTTGGCTTTAAACTTACTCTTGAAAGTTGTAATAGTAGAATGCACAAGGCGCAATTTCGAAATTGGGTAGTGCATCATCAGTTCCTCTTGTCATGTTAGTCATTGCATACCTTAGAGAGATATTTATAACGTGTAAGAAATGACCAGATCAACTAGCCCATGTCAGATAACAATTATTTGTTTTGGTGTTTTAGTCACTCAAACATCACATCACACGTTAGAAATGGCAAAATGTATAGAATTGCAAGAAAATTTAAACTGCCACATTATCTTTGCACCCCATGTCAAAATGTGTAGAACTGCAGAAATAAGCTTTAAATCTGCAAAAGAGGGATGTGAACAGTTTGTGTCATGAACAGTGCTTCTGCCCATAGAAATAGATGTTGTGCACACCCGCAGGTCGGGTGCAGGAAGGGGGCCCCAAGTGAAAAGTTTGGGAACCCCTGATCTAAGGGTTGGGGGGGTTATAATCAAATGTAGGTTGTCCACCCACTCCACCCAGATAGGGTGGACATGCGCTTTGGTGATGAAATGTCACTTCCTTATGTTATAAAATGCATTTTACCAAGACATATATGATTATTCATGTTCTGAATCATTCAGTGGGGTCTTTCTATAACATTTCATTAACAGTATATCCAAAAAGTAGTTTTTTTGTAACCTAATACATCCAATAATAAGCACCGAGCTTTGTTGACAGAGCAACTACTTTTGAGGATTTTAAATGTTGTGGATTTTACATGTTGTGGTGGTCATTTCCAACAATTGTTTACAGACAGATTATTTCACAGATTATTGAACGTACTTGGTTCGAAAAGTGCAAATCAATCCCAGAACAACAGCAAAGGACCTTGTGAAGATGCTGGAGGAAACAGGTACAAAAGTATCCATATCCACAGTAAAACGAGTCCTACATCGACACAACCTGAAAGGCTGATCAGCAAGGAAGAAGCCACTGCTCCAAAACCGCCGTAAAAAAGCCAGACTACGGTTTGCAACTGCACATGGGGACAAAGATCGTACTTTTTGGAGAAATGTCCTCTGGTCTGATGAAACAGAAATAGAACTGTTTGGCCATAATGACCATCGTTATGTTTGGAGGAAAAAGGGGGAGGCTTACAAGCCAAAGAACACCATCCCAACCGTGAAGCACGGGGGTGGCAGCATCATGTTGTGGGGGTGCTTTGCTGCAGGAGGGACTGGTGCACTTCACAAAACAGATGGCATCATGAGGGAGGAAAATTATGTGGATATATTGAAGCAACATCTCAAGACATCAGTCAGGAAGTTAAAGCTTGATCACAAATGGGTCTTCCAAATGGACAATGATCCCAAGCATACTTCCAAAGTTGTGGCAAAATGGCTTAAGGACAACAAAGTCAAGGTATTGGACTGGCCATCACAAAGCCCTGACCTCAATCCTAAAGAACATTTGTGGGCAGAACTGAAAAAGCATGTGTGAGCAAGGAGGCCTACAAACCTGACTCAGTTACACCAGCTCTGTCAGGAGGAATGGGCCAAAATTCACCCAACTTATTGTGGGAAGCTTGTGGAAGGCTACACGAAACGTGTGATACAAGTTCAACAATTTAAAGGCAATGCTACCAAATAGTAATTGAGTGTATGTAAACTTCTGACCCACTGGGAATGTGATGAAATAAATAAAAGCTGAAATAAATCATTCTCTCTACTATTATTCTGACATTTCACATTCTTAAAATAAAGTGGTGATCCTAACTGACCTAAGACAGGGAATTTTTACTAGGATTAAATGTCAGGAATTGTGAAAAACTGCGTTTAAATGTATTTGGCTAAGGTGTATGTAAACTTCCCACTTCAACTGTATCTATCTTATGTCTATATTGTTTTATCTTCTGCGGGTTCGGGAAGAAAGATGACAAATTCAACAAGAAAGTGAGCCTGTCAGCTAGCCTTCATTCTCGCACAGCATCCAGCCCAGCTGACGCAATGCTGTGCAATTTTCCTTATTTATTCTTTTGATTTAGTCACCCTAATTTTGGTCATCCTACAAGAGTAGAATAGATATTTAATGTACGGATTCCATGATACACAAAACGAAACCATATTCAAAACGTAGAGTTTTTCCATTTAAATTATTATACAAAATTCTGGGAATCAATAGAATGTTATATATATGGGGGATACAACCATCTCTGCAGATTTTGCTGCGAAGAGACAGAATCATTAGATCATTTGTTTTGGTACTGTCCATATGTAGCTTGTTTTTGTTTGCAGGTTCAGGAACAGCTGAAGTATTGCAACATTTACCTGGAGCTAACTGCAAATAGCAGTATTATGGGGATTTGAATATAATAATACTCTTAGCAAAAATGATTATCTTTCATTTACATCTGTAGAAACTATGAGAATAGAAAGGATCAGAACTTTTGTGAAACATCAAAGCAAAGTTGAAAAATATATGGCAAATTGAAATCAAAACTGGATGGTGTTCAGAGATAGATTGGAGTGGTTGAGTGGAGGTGACTACCTCATGAAGCTGGTTGAGAGAATGCCAAGAGTGTGCAAAGATGTCATCAAGGCAAATGGTGGCTACTTTGAGGAATCTCAAATATAACAAATATTTTGATTTGTTTAACCCTTTTTTGGTTACTACATGATTCCATATGTATTGTTTTAGAGTTTTGATGTCATACAATATAATGTACAATGTAGAAAATAATAAAAATAAAGAAAAAGCCTTGAATGAGTAGGTGTATCCAAACTTTTGACTGGTACTGTATATTTAAAACATACCACCCCTCCCCTAATTGGAGTAAGCTAATGGACAACAACACATATGCTTCTACTTCCAGCTTATACATACTATATACATTTTACAGACACAGTATATTTTACAATGTTTATCTTTTGTTTGTTTTCAGTCTTACCCTTCTGCTACCTGGAATGCATTTCAATTAACAGGTGTGACTTGTTAAAAGTTCATTTGTGGGATTTCTTTCCTTCTTAATGCGTTTGAGCCAATCAGTTGTGTTGGGACAAGGTAGGAGTGGTATACAGAAGATGGCACTATTTGGTTGATGACCAAATCCATATTATGTCAAGAACAGCTCAGAAAAGCAGAGAAGCGACAGTCCATCATTACTTCAAGACATGAAAGTCAGTCAATCTGGAAAAATTAAAGAATTTTGAAAGTTTCTTCAAGTGCAGTCACAACAACCATCAAGCACTATGATGAAACTAGTTCTCATGAGGGCTGCCACAGGAAAGGAAGACCCAGAGTTACCTCTGCTGCAGAGGATAAGTTCATTATAGTTAACTGCACATCAGATTGCATCACAGAGTTCAAGTAACAGACACATCTCAACATCAGCTGTTCAGAGGAGACTGCATGAATCAGGCCTTCGTGGTCAAATTGCTGCAAAGAAACCACTACTAAAGGACACCAATAATAAGAAGAGACTTGCTTGGGCCAAGAAAAATGATCTGATGAGTCCAAATTTGATTTTTTTTGTTCCAACCGCCGTGTCTTTGTGATACACAGAGTAGGTGAACGGATGATCTCTGCATGTGTGGTTCCCACCGTGAAGCATGGAGGAGGAGGTGTGACGGTGTGTGGGTGCTATGCTGGTGACACTGTCAAGTGATTCATTTAGAATTCAAGGTACACTTAATCAGCATGGCTACCACAGCATTCTGCAGTGATACGCCATCCAATCTGGTTTGTGCTTAGTGGGACTATTATTTGTTTTTCAACACGACAATGATCCAAAACACACCTCCAGGCTGTGTAGGGGCTATTTGACCAAGAAGGAGAGTGATGGTGCTGCATCAGATGACCTGGCCTCCACAATCACCCGACCTCAACCCAATTGAGATGGTTTGGGATGAGTTGGACCGCTGAGTGAGGGAAAAGCAGCCAAAAGTGCTCAGCATGTGTGGGAACTCCTTTAAAACTGTTGGAAAAGCATTCCTCATGAAGCTGGTTGAGAGAATGCCAAGAGTGTGCAAAGCTGTCATTAAGGCAAAGGGTGGCTACTTTGAAGAATCTCAAAAGAATCTAAAAAAAAAAACTATTTCATAGTTTTGATCTCTTCACTATTATTCTACAATGTAGAAAATAGTAAAATAAAGAAAAACCCTTAAATGAGTAGATGTGTCCAAATTTTTGACTGGTACTGTATATATTTACAAATATATATATATACAGTGCATTTGGAAAGTATTCAGACCACTTCACTTTCTCCACATTTTGTTACGTTATAGCGTTATTCTAAAATGTATTTTCCCCCTCATCAATCTACACACAATACCCCATAATGACAAAGTGAAAACCATTTTTTTTACATTTTGGCAAGTGTATATAAAATAAAAGCAGAAATACCTTATTTACATTAGTATTCATACCCTTTGCTGTGAGACTCAAAATTGAGCTCTGGTGCATCCTGCTTCCATTGATCATCCATGACATGTTTCGAAAACTTGATTGGACATGATTTGGAAAGGCACACATCTGTCTATATAAGGTCCCATAGTTGACAGCGCATGTCTGAGCAAAAACCAAGCCATGAGGTCGAAGAAATTGTCCGTAGAGCTATTAGACAGGATTGTGTCGAGGCACAGCTCTGGGGAAGGGTACCAAAACATTTCTGCCTCATTGAAGGTCCCTAAGAACCCAGTGGCTTCCATCATTCTTAAAAAGTTTGGAACCACCAAGACTCTTCCTATAGCTGGCTGCCCGGCCAAACTGAGCAATCGGGGAAAAAGGGCCTTGGTCAGGGAGGTGACCAAGAACCAGATGGTCACTCTGACAGAACTCCAGAGTTTCTCTCCGGAGATGGGAGAACCTTCCAGAAGGACAACCATATCTGCAGTACTCCACCCAATGGCGTATGTAGGTATGGGCGAAATCGTTAAGAATAATATAAAACCAGTCTGCACACCACCAAGGTGAATTGGTTCAGTCTTGACTCTTGGTTGACAGTGTTGGGGGATGGGTAATGTATTGATGCTCGAGTGCCAAATCAACACAAATGGATATGAAAAGGTCTAAGCCATCAGGTGTCCAGTTTAGGAAAAAGAGGAAATAAGAAGAGGAGAAACACGCAAAAGATAAAGGTATGCAGGCTCTGTTGCGGAAAGACTGATACATGTTTGATAGTGTCTTGATGCTGTATTGCTATATTGTTTGTTCTTCATGTTCTAATACTTTAATGTTACCCCTTCCTTGTGTTTTTTTAATAAATAATAAATAAATAAATAAATAAAGGTTTGCAGCTATGTCCTCTCTTTATGGGTATAATATTATGCATGTAATGAAATAGGCTAGTATAATACTTATGTTTGTTAGCCTATGTTGCTATGTTGCTTGCTATGCTGTTATGCTATTACACATAGGGCGACAATATTCAGTTTTCTGTTCAATTAGTTTACATAACATTGGATATAATTTCACAGTTTCATCATGATAATGTGTGTAGCCTGCAGCAAAACGATTACAACCTAACTAGCACATTATTGATTTGGTTAACTTTCATTGGGTTAACTAGGTCCTGACTAGGTCCTGAGCTCAGTAAGGGGAATGTCCAATGCTGTAGGCTAACTTAGAAGACGTCTATATTATGCTGGTATTTTGTATTTTTTGTGATATATTGAGTCTTTTGGGGTGTATAATGCCTAGAATTAGCCAAGGAGGTTGTATGGTTCATTTGGTTCCTATTCTGAAAGTTTGATAAATTGTGCATAATGACATGTATATTTAATTGTGCAACAAATATATTTAGGGTGTCAGACTCATATACTGTATTTCAATGCAAATTCAGGGGCACTTCTAAAATATTTTGGAGCACCCTCTGGCACTGGCCAGGATGAGGAGCCATCTACCTCCTCAGCCACACAGGCCTCTTCAAAATGATCTCAGAGCCTCGGGATGAGGAGCCATCCACAAATGTTTTCACAAATGTTGTCTGAGCCTGAGGATGAAGATGAAGAACCATTTGCTTCCACTTCTCCCCAGCATGATTCTTCAGGTGTGTTTGTATGCACACGCCCGTGTGTGTGTGTGTGTGTGGGGGGGGGGGGTACACGCACATGTGTTTATGTGTGCACCCATGCATTACATAAACAAAATATATAATTTCCCTTCTGCAAAGTTTTAAGTTTCCATATTGTAGGTAACAATGATGATTTAATTATTACTGGGTATGTATGTGGGATGTTCCACCACTATAAAGGCTGTGAATAATGTGTGTAAAATAATGCTCATGTGCTCTCCTTTAGAAATGTCTGTAGCAGCATCCCCACCAAATCCTGCTGCTGAGGACCCTACAGACCCTGCTGACTGGCCTTCAGTTTTGACTGACAGAATTCGGACACAACTAGTTTGCAGAGGACCAAGTGAGGTACCACCTAACTTTGTTTTCCCAAGGAATGAGAGTGATGGAAGAAGTTGCCACCACCAGTATTTCAGGAAGACCTTGGTGAGTGGTGAAAAAATCCCTAGAAGTTGGTTGGTGTATTCTGAAGGAAACAAACTCTTTTCTAAGAAGAAAATTTATTTAGCAAACTCAGGACTGACAGATTGGAAACATGTTCTTTGCTGACTTCACACGACAGCAGCCCAGAACACCAAAACTGCATGAAAACATGGAAAGAACTGGCAATGAGGATCAAAAAAGAGGAAGCAATTGATAAGCATGAGATGGCACTTATGGAGGCTGAGAGGATAAGATGGAGAGAGTTGTTGACACGTCTGACTGCTATGGTGCAGTCTCTGGCAATTAGAAATCTGGCCTTAAGGGGACACACAGAAACACTGTACTCTCCATCAAATGGAAATGTCCTCAAAGAGGTTGAACTGATGGCACAATTTGATCCAGTCATGAAAGAGCACCTTAACCGTGTCCAAAAATGGACCTCGAGTCACACCACCAGCTACCTTGGCCAGCAAATACAGAATGAACTCATTGATTTGTTGAGAAGCAATGTCATTTCAATAATGGTGAGTGACATCAAGCTGGCAAAATTATTCTCTATCATTCTAGATTGCACCTCAGATGTCAGCCACACTAAACAGTTGTCAGTTGTGATTAGAATTGTCACTGAAGGAGGAGCCCCACATAAAGGAACATTTTATGGGGTTTTTGGAGGCAGAGGAGTCCATGGGCCAACATTTGGCAGATATGATAATGGGGCCAACATGAGAGGCAAAAACAAAGGTGTCCAAACCAGACTCCATGAAATGAATCCAAGAGCTCTATTTGTGCCATGTGGGGCTCACACATTGAACCTGGTTGTGCCTGATGTTGCTCAAAGCTCTGTCGATTCCACAGGTTACTTTGGCATCTTACACAAACTGTACACCTTGTTCTCAGGCTCCACACAGGGATGGGCCATCCTGAAAAAAAACATGTGGACATCACTTTGAAGATGTGGACTGAGACAAGGTGGGAGATTAAAGTTAAGAGAGTCGAGCCACCGAGGTATCAGGCAGCAGTGGTGAGGGAGGCACTAATTGAGGTAAGGGATTTCAGGAAAGATTTTCCACATTGGAAAATATGGGAGAGAAGTTAGGAGTGCTGTCAACCTTCCAAAGTCTCTCAAATGAGGAGCTCACAGAACAATGTGAGGCCCTTAATATGACACTGCACTATAAAGAACACTCAGACTTGGATGGCAGAGAGCTTGCACAGGAACTGAAGAACTTGCCTGACTTGCCATCGAAGACCATGACCCTGCTTGAGCTGCTGATATTTATACACGAAAGGGGACTCTCAGAAATGTATCCAAATTTGTGGACTGCTCTCAGAATTTGTCTTACTCTTCCAGTGACCGTAGCTGAAGCAGAGAGGAGCTTTTCAAAGCTGAAGCTCATCAAATCCTACCTGAGCTCCACCATGTCACAGGAATGCCTTAGTGGCCTTGCTGTCATCAGTATTAACCATGCAATTGCTGGGCAGATTTCTTATGATGATGTAATTGATGACTTTGCATCAAGGAAGGCAAGAAAGGTCAGGGTTTAGATGCCAGTTGTACAATTTAATTTGTGTGTTTCTTGTTTGAAGTGCAATACAGTGCCTTGCAAAAGTATTCACCCCCTTGGCGTTTTTCCTATTTTGTTGCATTACAACCTGTAATTTAAAAATTGATTTTTATTTGGATTTCATGTAATGGACATAAACAAAATAGTCCAAATTAGTGAAGTGAAATTTTAAAAATAACTTGTTAAAAAAAAAAAAAAAAAAAAAAAAAAACGGAAAAGTGGTGCGTACATATGTATTCACCCTCTTTGCTATGAAGCTCCTAAATAAGATCTGGTGCAACCAATTACCTTCAGAAGTCACATAATTAGTTAAATAAAGTCCACCTGTGTGCAATCTAAGTGTCACATGATCTGTCACATGATCTCAGTATATATACACCTGCTCCGAAAGGCCCCAGAGTCTGCAACACAACTAAGCAAGGGGCACCACCAAGCAAGCGGCACCATGAAGACCAAGGAGCTATCCAAACAGGTCAGGGACAAAGTTGTGGAGAAGTACAGATCAGGGTTGGGTTATAAAAACATATCAGAAACTTTGAACATCTCATGGGTCACCATTAAATCCATTATTAAAAAATTTAAAGAATATGGCACCACAACAAACCTGCCAAGATAGGGCCGCCCACCAAAACTCATGGACCAGGCAAGGAGGGCATTAATCAGAAAGGCAACAAAGAAACCAAAGATAACCCTGAAGGAGCTGCAAAGCTCCACTGCGGAGATTGGAGCATCTGTCCATAGGACCACTTTAAGCCGTACACTCCACAGAGCTGGGCTTTACGGAAGAGTGGCCAGAAAAAAATAAGCACACGTTTGGTTTTCACCAAAAGGCATGTCGTAGACTGCCCAAATATATGGAAGAAGGTACTCTGGTCAGATTAGACTAAAATTGAGCTTTTTGGCCATCAAGGAAAATGCTATGTCTGGCGCAAACTCAACACCTCTCATCACCCTGAGAGCAACATCCCCACAGTGAAGCATGGTGGTGTCAGCATCATGCTGTGGGGATGTTTCTCATCGGCAGGGATTGGGAAACTGGTCAGAATTGAAGGAATGATGGATGGCGCTAAATACAGGGAAATTCTTGAGGGAAACCTGTTTCAGTCTTCCAGAGATTTGAGACTGGGACGGAGGTTCACCTTCCAGCAGGACAATGACCCTATGCATATTGCTAAAGCAACACTCGAGTGGTTTAAGGGGAACATTTAAATGTCTTGGAATAGCCTAGTCAAAGCCCAGACCTCAATCCAATTGAGAATCTGTGGTATGACTTAAAGATTGCTGTACAGCAGCGGAACCCATCCAACTTGAAGGAGCTGGAGCAGTTTTGCCTTGAAGAATGGGCAAAAATCCCAATGGCTAGATGTGCCAAGCTTATAGAGACTACCACTTTGAAATAAAGATGTGTAAAGCTTTTAGCGTCATACCCAAGAAGACTTTAGGTTGCATTAAGAACAAGTGTATCTTTAATTCTGTGTAAAACATGTATCTTTCATCAAAGTTTATGATGAGTATTTCTGTTATTTGACGTGACTCTCTGCAATTACTCCGGATATTTTAGAGGCATTTCTGAACATGGCGCCAATGTAAACCAAGATTTGTGGATATAAATATGCACATTATCGAACAAAACATAAATGTATTGTGTAACATGATGTCCTATGAGTGTCATCTGATGAAGATTATCAAAGGTTAGTGATTCATTTTATCTCTATTTCTGCTTAAATGTGTGATTATCTTTGGCTGGGGAAAATGGCTGTGTGTTTTTTGGATTTGGTGGTGATCTAACATAAATATATGTTGTGTTTTCGCTGGGTAGATTAACAAGATGTTTATCTTTCATTTGCTGTATTGGACTTGTTAATGTGTGAAAGTTACATATTTCTCAAAAATATTTTTGAATTTCGCGCGCTGCCTTTTCAGCGGAATGTTGGGGGGGGTTCCGCTAGCGGAACGTGTGTCCTAGAAAGGTTAACAAAGTACTGAGTAAAGGGTCTGAATATGAATATGATATATTGAATATGATATTTCATTTTTTTTTATACATTTGCAAAAAATTCTAAAAACTGTTTTTGCTTTGTCATTAAGGGGTAATGTGTGTAGATTCATAAGCGAAAAAGGGGATTTAATCCATTTTAGAATAAGGCTGTAACGTAACAAAATGTGAAAAAAGTCAATGGTTCTAAATATGTTCCGAATGCACTGTATATGGGGGATTGAAAATGATTCAGACAATGACATTGATGGAAGACACAATCTATCTGAATTATTAAAGCTGATCGACTCCCTAAAAAATGTATTTATTTACAAAAATATACATTACCGTTCAAAAGTTTGGGGTCACTTAGAAATGTCCTTGTTTTTGAAAGAAAATAACATTTTTTCTCCATTAATATAACATCAAAGTGATCAGAAATACAGTGTAGACATTGTTAATGTTGTAAATTACTATTGTAGCTGGAAATGGCTGATTTAAAAAAAATATGAATATCAACATAGGTGTACAGAGGCCCATTATCAGCAACCATCACTCCTGTGTTCCAATGGCACCTTGTGTTAGCTAATCTAAGTTTATCATTTTCAAAAGCTAATTGGTCATTAGAAATCTCATTTGCAATTTTGTTAAACAACAGTCTCAACATCAACAGTGAAGAGGCGACTCCGGGATGCTGGCCTTCTAGGCAGAGTTCCTCTGTCCAGTTTCTGTGTTCTTTTGCCCATCTTAATCTTTTAAAATAAAAAGCACTCAGTAGTCCATTGGCATTTCATAGAGATACACTTGTTTTTGAGAAATCTTTGAAAAATAACAGGAATTTCGCATTAATATGAAAAGCGGATACTAAAATGTGAAAATACTACATGTCATGTCTCACAATCGATATCTATCTTACGTCTATATTGTTTTATGCCCTGCGGGTTCGGGAAGAAAGATGAGGAGTTCAACGGGAAAGCCTGTCAGGTATCCTTCATTCTCGCAATTTTTCTCATTATTTTTTTCTCTGGCCTCCATTGATTTAGTCACCCTAATTTTGGCCATCCTACAAGGGTAAAAACTCCAATAACTTTTGAACGGATTATGATAGAGACATGAGGTTTGGACTTTCTTAGAGGTTATCTACACAATTAACATACTATTTCACCCTTTGGTCAAAATATGTATTATTGATTGGGCACCCTATCTAATTACATTTTATTGCCAAATGCATGTCTATCTAGAACAAACACAACAATGTCATCCTAAATATGAACATAACATTTTGCCACATACTGTTGGTATTAGGTCTACATCTGTTTAGAAACGTGTCTAGTCATAGCAAAAAGATTGTGTGGGCATAGCGTAGCAACCCAGTCATTACAGTTTTAGTAGCCTACAACTTTCAAAAAAAATTCTAATTCATAATATCACTGACATTAATTGTATTATATCGAATATACAGTACTAGGCTATAAACCATTTGTGCTCACTTGTTCTTACTTTCATTGATGGCAATTCAGTCAGCTGAGTGTAAGCGACAAACCAAAGCTGTCTCACGCACGAGGGAATTTCCCATCCACGTGTCTGGATACACGATTTGGAAGCAGGATCAAAACAAACCCTCTGATTGGTTATGAGAAAAAATGCTAAAGAGCTCTTAAAGGGCCATACACTACTCACGTTGTAATGCCAAAGACACTCTATGGTAACACAATTAAACATCGCCTGCATACTGCTGTTTCTTTAAGACCACTTTATTTACTTATTTTTTATGTTCACGCCCAGTATTTGAGGGCGGAGAGATTTTGTAGCTGATGCCTGTGAAATGAAATCAGCTTGTTGCCATTTGTCTCACAGAATCAAAGTTGCGGTGGAGTGATACGGACTAAATCCTCTTGGGTTTACAGTGAACAGAGACCACATTTGTCTATACACCGGTAATATCATCGAAGGACATATCTTGTGGTGAGTTCCGGGTCATAATGTATCAAATAAGATTGAACAGTGTCATTCACCTGTTGTTTTTTATTGTATCTTTGTTTTGCTGGTCTGCCTGCGCTGTAAAATTTTGGACATTGTACCATTGAGTCGCGCTACATTGTCTCTCACACCACCCCCGGTATAGTCGCTGGGACTATTCCTATTCATTATGTGTGGATATTTCTCACCAATATAGAACATTATATGGATCTTTGACAATTGACTTAACGGTAGTTGCGTGTTGATGTGATATGGCAAAACAATCGTGGCCATCCACATAACATAGTCTTTTTTATTTTGTGTGCGTGTCGAATTGGCATTCCCTCTCTGTAGAGTTTAGGTCTGTCGGCACCGTGTCGGCATTTCCAGTGTCTTTAATGGTTTTACTCAAACTCTAAACAAACAAGCAATTTTCCCAAGTACTCAAGTTGGGAAATAACACATCTGTGTTTTAGTTTATATAGTCTAATTCGTTCAAATTTGCTGAATAATATGCATGTTTTTTAAACAAATTAATTAGCAAGTGTAATAAGACAGATATGACAGGTTCCTTCAAAATAATCAGAGCGTGCCACGAATCTCACGATAAAGAAGAGGATCAAGAATATCTGCGGCCAATAAATTATGCAATACGCTTGACAGTTGAGAGAGACGGTTGTCATTCCCATATCTCACAGCTCAGAGTCTCTTGACTTATTATGAACCATAGCCTATTTAAAATATATATATATATATATTTCACCTTTATTTAATTAACCAGGTAGGCCAGTTGAGAACAAGTTCTCATTTACAACTGCGACCTGGCCAAGATAAAGTAAAGCAGTGCGACACAAACAACAACACAGAGTTACACAAGGGATAAACAAACATACAGTCAATAACACAATAGAAAAAAGGAAAAAAAGTCTATATACAGTGTGTGCAAATGTCGAGGAGGTAAGGCAATAAATAGGCCATAGTAGCAAAGTAATTACAATTCAGCAAATTAACACTGGAGTGATAGAGGTGCAGATGATGATGTGCAAGTAGAAATACTGGTGTGCAAAAGAGCAAAAAAAGTAAATAAAAACAATATGGGGATGAGGTAGGTAGATTGGATGGGCTATTTACAGATGGGCTGTGTACAGCTGCAGCGATCAGTTAGCTGCTCAGATAGCTGATGTTTAAAGTTAGTGAGGGAGATATAAGTTTCCAACTTCAGCGATTTTTGCAATTCGTTCCAGTCATTGGCAGCAGAGAAAGGAAAGGAAAGGCAGCCAAAGGAGGTGTTGGCTTTGGGGATGACCAGTGAGATATACCTGCTGGAGCGCGTGCTACGTGTGGGTGTTGTTATTATGACCAGTGAGCTGAGATAAGGCCGAGCTTTACCTAGCAAAGACTTATAGATGACCTGGAGCCAGTGGGTCTGGCGACGAATATGTAGGGAGGGCCAGCCGACAAGAGCATACAGGTCGCAGTGGTGGGTGGTATATGGGGCTTTGGTGACAAAACGAATGGCACTGTGATAGACTGCATCCAGTTTGCTGAGTAGAGTGTTGGAGGCTATTTTGTAAATGCCATCCCCGAAGTCGAGGATCGGCCTATAGGCTACTAATGTCAGTTACCTGAATGGTTTTAGTGTCCTTTGCTCAACACATCCGTCTTGACCACACTCCTTATCCATAACCTCATTTTGACAAAGAGAGAATATTTTGTCAGGTTTCCAGATAGTGGGTTTGGGCGGGGGGTGTAGTCTGTACTGTGTGTGTTGTCAGTAGGTGTGGGGGTGATGTTCAGAGTTGTCTTGAGTGATAGTAGGCTATCTGCTAATCAATTGAGCCCAATACAGCAGGGGGAGCCACTGGTTGACACACACTTGAGGGAACAGACTTTGGTCCGTGGCAGAGAACTGAATGGTAGTTGTAACAAAATACCACCAGAATATACTTTTGTGCAACTTCCATGTTCTTGTATTGTTTGTCAAAACAACGCACTATGTGGTTTTGCATGTAGGGTTTATTACGAATGCATACAGGGTACCATAGCAAACCTCTTTACACAGAATAATAGGCACTAAAGAAACTGAGGCAAATCTCTTTTGGTGAAGAAATGAAAAAGCATCCTCAGAACCTGGCATGTTGACAAATCCAAGGAGAGAAGAAGAGACTGGCTCCGTCTTTCTTCATCCAAGGCTGTCATTACCCATTTGCGGCAGACTCTCATTTGGAAGTGTATAGTGGTGTGGTAGTAGCCTAACCCTGTATTACAGTATTGATGGAGAGTTCTAAAAGGGTTCACGAGGCTACTTACATTTCAGCAGTATTTTGATAACACTTTGACCGCCATATCGCTGAAGGCTGTGTGATGCTGTGAATTAACCAAACATAGAGATTGTTGTCTGCTCTGCTAGCCAAGGGCCTCAGGAGAATCCTAGCATGAATCTCTGCCAGTACTGAAGGGATCCTCAAGTTTGATCTTGCAGCAATGTTGTAGAGAAGCTTTTCACTTTTTTTCTTCCCTTCTTTTTATTTTACAAATCTTTTTTTACAAATCTCATTAGAAGTGTAGACCTATTCATTATGAGCAAGTCTCTAGACCAAGCGTCAGACTTGTCATTTAAACCTGTTTGTCATATTTGCAAGTCTAGACTTTGTTGTCTTGGCTACTCTGCATGGTATAGTCTCAAGCCATTGGACTGTATGAGGGACCAAGCTAGCCACAGGTCCGCTGGGTTGAGGTCGGAGAGAGATGGAGACTGCCTCTCGCTCAACCCTGTCTGCCAAACCCCCCATTTTGGTACATTTAGCCAATGAGTCTCCTAACCACAGCCAACTGTGTGGTTTGATCACTGACGAGCTGAGCGATTTGTCTAAATCAGCACTGGGCTTCACAACCACAGACTGAGAAGAGCTCTGCTAGCTTTCTGTTCCACATAGATCTCCTCTACGGACTGTGCTCTGCTCTGGCTGGACCAGCCAGCATGGCCTTTATTTATAGAAGGGTAGTTATTATGGATTAGAAAGGTTGTCTTTACTGGTAATTATTGTTCTGACCAAATGACCAAGTACATTTACAGAATGGTAAATGTTCTCTATGGTCCTGCCTGAGGCGAGGTCATCTCATTAGTACAGAGACAGACATGTTTAGAATCCACATTGATTTGAAGGGAAAGATCCCAATTTGTCAATATCAATACAGTAGTCAATGGAAGTCTTAGCAGAGCAATATGCTTAACTCTCTCTCTCTTCTCCCTCTAGGCAGGTCTTAGCAGATTTCTGCCGAATGGATGATGAGGAGGATGATGTGTTTGTGCCAGACTCCTCCCACTGCTGGCGCACAGCCTTCAGGGAAATAAAGTACGAGGACAGAGGCACCCAGACACCCAGCCCTGCCCTGGCACTGCCCAACGACATGCTGCCCTGTGGGGTGGACCAGGAGCCCAGACCACTCTTCTACGGTGAGGCCTACAAACACACGCACACACACACATAAACAAACACAGTGTGAGAAATAGGTAAGAGTGGAACTCTAACGTAGTCAGCTCCTGGCGCCTGATAGTCCTAGCCACAGAAGCTTTTATGACCTGTGTGTAGTGTACCCAGCTGCTTTCCCATTCAGATGGCGCCACATCAGGTTATTTAGCCTGGCCCTGTGCAGACGTGACGACAGGCCATACCTGTATAACTGACCCTTTACTAGGACACCGTGGCGCTATCTGTCAGTGATGCCCTCTTTGTCCTGGCACGCTACAGATAACGCTGGTAATTGAAAAGATTACTGTGTGTAAACTTTGGAGTGTTATGAGTTGCAGGGATTATGAAATTGACCTGACCAGTATCTATGGCCTTTTTTCTACAGGCAACGCAGGCTTTCGATTGCACTTTCCAGCGCGGTTTGAGCAGGTTGGAGACCAGGGGCCTCAGGAGCAGCATCAGGGGGAGAGAGGGAGGATGGAACGGCTTCAACAGCAGCCTCACCAGCCAGCACAAAGCATGGAGGTCTGCATTGGACAGAAACTCCAACTCATCGGAGACCAGTTCTACCAAGAACACCTTCAACTGGTGAGGATACCCACTGTGACTGACTGCACAACACAGCTAAAGCCCACTGGATAGGCCTACTGTACTCAGGGGCCTACAGAGAGAGTGAGCACCAGAAGTTGCTTCTTTAGGGGCATCCGTTGTAGTCATGTCTAAGTGTCCCATGTTTGTTTTGGCCAGTGAACATGAATTAGCCCATTGTTCTGACCTCTCGTTCTACCCCTCCAAGACACAGCTTAACCAGGGCAGCCCCTCCCCCACCCCAGCTTCCTGTTTATTTGTCTCTGCCTCTCTCCCCCCATTTCCTCCCTATGCTGCCACGGTGCCACAGGGGACATGAAGGAGTCCACCACAGACATTATGGTCAGGGTGACATTGCTAGTTACTGTGCTGAATACGTTGAAGAGCTCAGACTGTGACTCTCTTGACATCAGTGGAGGCTGGTGGGAGGAGCTAAAGGAGGACATGCTCATTTTAATGGCTGGAATGGAATTAATGGAACAGAGTCAAACATGTGGATTCCATATATTTGGTGTGTTTGATACTGTTCCATTTATTCCATTCCTGCCATTACAATGAGCCTGTCCTCCTATAGCTCCTCCCGCCAGCCTCCTCTGCTTGACATACTATACATTTGGTTGTATTGGTGGTAGAACTGTGGATCTTTGAGATTTTCTTTTTGCAGAGCACCAATGGCACGTTTTGAGGAGAAGGAAACACTAAGAGAGTCATCAAGCATAAAAAACTAAAGGCACACACTTACACACATAAACACACTCAACACACTCTCACACAGAGAAAAAGCAGAAGTGGCCGGGACTAGGTAAACATGTTGTAACCCGAAGCTTGGCGCATGAGCCCGGGGGAACAGATGTGGTTAGGGAGTCTCCAGCCAGTCCTGCAGATCAGTTGCCCCCACCACCCACAAGAGACTCACAAATAAGAGGGTTGTGTGTCTGGAGGAGGGGCCGGGAGGGGCCCACTCACTTAATGCACACCCAATCTAATGGGTTTGACCAACTAAAGACAACTGTCTTGAATTTCCTCAAAATCGCTTTCATGAAGTGCATGGACCTCTTCAGTCTCATATAGATAGATATTCAAGGCTTCAT
Organism: Salvelinus namaycush; assembly: GCF_016432855.1. Taxonomy (NCBI): domain Eukaryota; kingdom Metazoa; phylum Chordata; class Actinopteri; order Salmoniformes; family Salmonidae; genus Salvelinus; species Salvelinus namaycush. Next base: position 27,929,947 of record NC_052334.1, on the reverse strand, counting down.
TTGGGCTCTGAAACTACATTTTTGTAATCAGATTGGTGTAACTAAGCAGACTTCTTATTCGCTGATGTGTTTCTGATTTTCTCCCACACTCCGGCTGAGGTTAAATTAATACCACCGACTGCTGTCCTGGAGCCACACTGCACCGTGACTCATCTGATGTGACACAGGAAGTTAAAGGCAGAGTCAGGCAGGCGTTATGTTATCAGGGCTGCGATACACTGACTGACGTACAGCAGAGACAGACCAGGGCAGAGGATGAGGAAGTGGCTCTTGCGCTCTCCTTACTCACTGGGTAAACGCAACAACAAGTGAGAGTAGTCAGAGTGAGAACACTGTGATGTCATATCCTGAAGCTGCAGAGCTCTAGGGCACATACACTCCCACACTGCTAAGCCTAGCAAGTTAAGGAAAAAAACAACTGAGGTAACTTTTTTTTTTTAAGCCCAGAGAATAGTGGATCTGGATTATTGACTTTGGCAACATACTGTATATAGCAACCAACAGTTAGGTGTTATTTCAGTCCTTGAAGTTATTGACTACTTTCTTGTCATTCGAGTGGGCAGAATTACTGTTCTTGTCTGCAGAGCCCACTCAGCCCAGGGAGTTGTACAGGCCTGAGTCTCTGAGAGTTTCTCTCTGCCTGTCTGGATGCTGTTGAGTGATGCTTGGACAGACTAACCCAAACAGATCAGTGTGTTTTTTATGCGTGATCTCCAGTTTAGCCCATGGCTGTTATTCCTGGCGCTGTGCTTTCGTTGTGTAATGCAGTCTTCAGCAGTGAGGTAGGTAACCCACCTCAGGCTGCTGGTGCTTGGCAGAACAGTGCGCGTGCGTGCGTGCACGTGTGTGCATGAGAGGAAGTGTGTGTCTGCGTGCATGTGTGAGCATGAGTGTGATAGTCTTTCAATCTCTCACTTGGACTGCCACCTTTCAATGATATGTCTCTCGCTCCATCCCTTTCTTTCTCGCTCTCGTCAATCAATTATTGCAATCATGTATTGTAGAGCATCAGAAGGCTTTCAAACGCAGTTTGACACCCATCTCCTTGACTGACTCATAAACAACCCCTTCCGTTTCCCTATCATCCTACCATCATGGCCCATGGCAGGGGGAGGCAGTAAGGTGCTTAAGTGTGTAAGTGGAGCGTTGGTGCTGACACATAAACTGCTCTCAGTCTGAGAAGGCTGGAGAGACGGAGCAGAGGCCCCGAGAGCAGAGCAGTACTGACATGACATGAGGAGGGCAGCCATTTGAGACATGGCAGTAATGACAGTCACAATGAAAGGAAGACTGCCACAGTCTGCACGGGTCGAGGAGCAGAGTTGGGTTACACCAAGACTCCTCCTGGTGCTCTCGATGAGTGTTGAAAACCCAAGCACTGAATGTCCCTAGGGTATGTTTGTGTGTGTGTGTGTGTCTCAGATCTCCATTCCTTATCTTCTCACTGTTCTGTAAGGGCATTTCACTTTCTCTACAGTTGTTGAGATATAGATGTCTAGATTCCTGTCCTCTCCTGCCTGTTGGCTGTCCACTCCTGTCCTGAGATGTGTGGCTCTGAGTCTCTGGCCACTGGTCGTTGCCTGTCTGTGTAGCTTATAAGCCAGTGCCTCTGTGAGCCTTAGGACAGACAGACAGCCAGCATCATGAGGCTCTGATAAAACACATTAGGGTTGTGTTGGCGTGATGACACTCTGCATCTGGCTAGTGTCTGTTCTCTATCACTGGCTAAATTTAGAACCTGACCGAGTCATATTAGACAGTTGGTGGTGTGACTCGTGACTCATGAGTGAGCGACAGGGCTGGCCCACACCCTACCATCTCTGAGGTGAGCTGGGTGGAGGAACCAGAAGAGGAGAAAAGGTCACTGTCAAACTCGGGGACTTTCTGCTGCTGATTTTAGAGGACAGGACATTGTGGATGTGAAGCAGATATCATGTACACATTGATATCATTAGGTGCGGTTTAAGCAATGTTTGTTGATAAAAATATATGAGCCCATTGTGTTAACAGATGGCCTGGAAGTATCTTGCCCTGGTATTACTCACTGTAGGCCTACTAACACTGTACAGCATTACTGACAGTCACAACTGCCTGTAATGGGCTTTGCCCTCTGTGAGAGCTGGCCTGTTCAGGTGTAATCACAGACAGATGGATGGGCTTGGTAATGTGCTTTGTAGTTGTAATTAGATCTAAAGAAAGAGTGTCTCAAGGCAGAACTGTGTTGCTATGTTAGCTGTTGTTAGGGCTCAGAGTGTCTTCAGGTGAACTAGTCCAATTTGTGCAATGTAATGTACATTTATGAAGAAGACTTTATTAAGCAGACAGTGTTATTATGCACTTATCGAAAATATCCCTCAGTTAGCTTCAAATAAATGCTACAACACAAAACTAGCACGATCAAGATTCCCAGTAGTCCCTCAAATAGCCAATGGCGATTCCTGATAGATTGTTTATTTTCTTCTTTTTTTTACAAAAACTGGTGTGTGTGGAGCGTGCAGGAGCCAGTTTGCACCTGGCACCAGCTTATGCAACACTCTAAAACAGCATTTCCCAAGCTAAAGGTTGCGACCCTATGTGGGGTCGCCTAATTTAAAAATTATGACAGGAACTAAAATAAAAAATCTCGGTTCATAGAACCGGGGTTATGTCAGTCACCTCCTGTAGCCGCTAGATACAGTTGTAATGAACAGAGCCGTTTCTGTTTTCTTCCTACAAATATGTCTCTATCTTTTGAACGGTTTAAGCTGTGGCAGAGAACCTGGGCCTTACCACAATGGAGAGTGCAGGCTAGTTATAAACAGCTTGATCTCTGGGGTTGGACACAGATGCTGCCTCAGCTGTCGTGTTAAGATGGTACAAATCAACTCGGCAGTCACGCTTTGGTGGAATTGGAATACAATGGGATAATGTTGCCTGAAACTGGCAATGTGCTTACAGTGTATTGCCAAAACGTATTATCCAGCCTATTGCTGGTCTTTGTTAGTTTATGGCGTGTGTCTAAAAATAGCCGTGGTGTTATCAGGTCCGGTAGTGTCTGTTTCGTCTGTAGATGAGTTACTTTGTGGAGCTAAGCTCAGCTCTCATACTGAGATGTATTTCTGTGGGTCTCCGCTCTTCCTCAAGTGCTCCCTAATCCTATTTAGTGCAATTATCTTATCTCCTCCTTTCAATGGCAGAGATAGCATTATCCTCCCAATCACACACTGTCCAGTTGGCTCTCTAGCCAGAGAGGGAGGCTGCTCCGGATGTGCTGTTGGATTCGGCTTCCATAGACAAGAGCTGTGCAATGAATGTGTCTGTGGCATGGGGTGGTAGTTAGTGTTACACTGGCTGTATAGGGTTCTCAATCCTGCACACAAAGAGACAGCGTTAATACGTAGTGCTGGGGACAGGCACAGACTGTTGTGAAAATATCAGCGCCATTCCGGTTTCTGGTTTTGACTTACTCCTCCTCAATTTACTCTGTTGATCCCTCTCACTGACAATCACCACACATCACTCACCAACAACCATCCAGAGCTCCAACTGAACACCCTGGTAAGTGAATGATGCCATCATTTGTCGCTGACTATGCCAGTTCCCCGACTATCCTGTCCACATCCTGTTCTGACTCGGTTGTTTTTCTCCCTTGTTTTGTTGCAGTATCACCGAAACCAAAGGAATATGAGGCCCTTGTGGTGGCGCCTGGCCTCAGCTCTGCTCACCCTGCTGTTTGAGCAGGAGGCCATCGCTGGAAGGGGGAGAGCAGGGTGGAGGTGATGGAGAAGACCAGCCCAGACCACCCCTCTCCCACAGGGACTGGACTCCTAATGGCACTGTCAAATTTAACATGGGTCGGTTGGGGGAAAAGAAGAGAGAAAAGGTCACCGCAGGACGGAGACAACCATTTTTTTACAAGGTAGATTTTTTTCCAAGAAGATGCCATGTTGTTTCATGAGATTCCTCTACTGGATGATGTCCTTGTTTTGGTAATTGTGTGATGTAGTATTTTGTACAGTCATTATTCCTGTTGAATTTGTTTGCACTTCCGTATGTGTACATCTTGAATGGCCTCCATGGACCTGGGAATGCCTTATCAATGTCACCTGCCACAACCCAACAACTGTTGACATGAACCAAGCAGAATAAAGCAAGAGATGGAGGGATCTGAAGAAGGGAAAGAAGAGTGGTTCATGGGGTTTTCTTTTCTGAAGTTTCCCAGGAAATAATCGGTCAAACTTGACAACTTACCAAATTTCCAAAGGCACAGTTTCTCAGAACAAAGCATTTTGCACCTCAACTCGTCCTTCTCCTCAATGGGGTTGTGTGTACTGTCATAATACTGTTATATTACATGTTGATTTTTCTTTGCTCTTCCAGTCACTTTCATTGCATTGATTTCAATAATTGTTGTTTTTCCCTGTGTCACCAAAAGTAATAAGAACAAAATGGTGGAGCACTCAGTGGCTTCTAAGGTGGTTAGTGCCACTTTGTGGTGTGAAGGTAGATTTCGATTTCGATTTATTATGATCCCCATTAGCCGACGCCAATGGTGACAGCTAGTTTTACTGGGGTCCGACATATAACAAAAAAGACATTACAGACAAAATACTTTTACAATTTAGATACAACTTCCGAGACAAAGGGGATCCCACAAATTACTTCAAGTTACTAAGAAAGAACACCGTATTTTCAATCATAATCTATTTCAGATGGATCTTTTACTAATTCCATAAGTCCCAAAACTGGACCCCAGCCACTGTAAGAAACAGTGTGCTGATCATTTTAGTCTCTTAAGACTTTCAGGCCCTTCAAGTGGAGCTATGGATCCACATTGTTTGCACTATAGTACATTAGTCAGGAGTAGATTAGGTTACAAAACCAACCTCTGTTATTCAATGAAGGTGTTTAACTGTATCTGATTTCTCATGGTAACATTACAATGTTTTCAGTCACATTTCCATTCATTTTCATTCACATATCATCACAGGAACTGACCAATGGACCAACAGTCTGAGGTACTAGTGATGCTAGTTAACTGAATGCCTCATTGAAATTCCAGTGTTTTTTAGCCCTCTAACTGATGTGCTTTTTAACCCACTGTCAGATATTAAATTGTATTCTGGACTCCAATGCAATAATGTGCAAACAAACCAGTGAAACAACAGCCTTTCCTCTCCTCTCCTCTCAGGATTCTTACATGGGCTTTTATACTTCTTTTTGTACCTGTGGGGTGATCTTGTATTAGTCCTTTGTCCTCAGATCCTGTGGTGTAACTGTTTGATAGAAATGACCACTGCTAATCCAATTGACAAGAGAACGTGTCTGAGATTAGAAGTAACTGGTAGTGTGGAAGACTGTATTTACTGTTGAAATTTGAATCTGTTTGATGTATTCTTGAAGATGCTGTTTGTTGTACATTTTATTGCCTTTTTACTTTACTTTCGTCCATTTTGAAGGAGCAGTATACATATTTTAGACACAGCTCGTATTACCCGGTTATGTTTGGTCCTACAGTACTTATGTGTCATCATCTGTCTGTATAATCAGAGCTTTATTTCAAACCTTCATTTAGAATACTGGAGATATGTCTCAGGGCCAGGGAAAATACAATACTCTTAGCAAGAGTTTCCCATATAGAGTAGAAGGACAAAGGAAATGAGTGGTTAAGTCCAATTCTGTTGTCTGCATCACTTGAAATACATTTGATACATAACCATAGATACAAAGGTACACTTTAGACAGAGTGGTCAGATGATTACGCTTGCTATGACTCTATTATGGCAAGGACTACGTTAGAAGCATGTGGGGCAGTAAGAGATCAGCTGAACGTTGGTGTTGTTTGTTGTTGTTTCCTGCAGATCCTGAACACTGAGCCAGTCACCGTAGCTTCCTGTCTCACTGTAGCACATTGACCAGTTTCTAAACTTGCTTATCTCCGTCTACTGTAGCCTACATCTATGTGTACTGCTCCTCCATTTCCTTTAGGACTTTTGGTGTTGTTTTCAGTTTTGTATTTATTTTATATTTATTTTTTGTATATTCACCCTTTTCTACTGTATAGATTTTGTGTGCAATTTATCTTCTTTTTTTGGTTCTAGATGTGTGTATGATACATTTGTTTGACTGTGCAGAGCGATGGTTGTCTGCACTGTGTCTGGTTTTCCCTGAGGGTAATAATCTCCAGAAATGGGCCCAATCGGTTAAGGCATTTATCTAAATCAGCCACGTCACGTCATCCATTCAGTAGACAGCAGTAGAATCTATTTCCTGGTCAATGGCTTGGAGCTGGATCAGTAACCTTCAGATAATTTGCCTCGTTTTTCTTTAGTCACTGGGCATTGGTTATGGGTTCTGTACTTTTTGTCTTCTTTAGCGTTCTTTTGTAATCAACATGCACTGGAAAGTACTTTGCGTCTGTAGAGCTGGTGGCTCCCTGAGCTATCCCTGTGTTATTGTACAGTGTACTCTGGATCGTTCTCTCAAGTCTGTCAGGTGCTGAACTAGCTGAGTGTGTCTTTACTATAGCAGACCATTGACGAAGCTATAACCTGTATAGCACATTTTTGGATTTCTTTGAAAGAGAAACAAACCACCATGGTGCCCAGAAATCATTTGTTAGAGAGGGTTCTGAAGCTGTGTAGTGCAGATAGTATATGGCAAGTCTATCTCAGCACTGTGCAAGGCTACAGGAACTCAAAGGAGTGAGTTTTGTATATTATGGATAAACCGTAAGTGTCTTGAATTTTTGTAGTCCACTTTCTTTAAATTTGAAGTTTTTTGAGGAAGGTTTCAATTTGTATGTTTCTTTTTTTATTATTTGTATTAAGAACCTTCCTTGGTCATTGTCTTCGTAACTTTTTAAATGTCTTTTCATATGAAAGGGCCAGGTTTTATACGGACAGTTTTTAGGCTTTTAAATCCTTTTTAATACTTGTTGGATCTTTTTAACGAGTCCAATGAGATCAAGGGCTTTTTCGTATAAAAATGAACTTGAAACATTCCTTTTGTGACTGGTTCTGGTGTAAACATGTTTTCAACAACAAAACAAAAAATGTATTTCAGTGTTGTACACCATATGATATCTGACATCATCAGCATTACACATGGTCCTTTCTAAGGAACCGATGAACTGTACATGTATTACTGACACCCTGGAAAATGCCTTTAACTGCTCAGTTTCAACTAAGTCTTGATTATCACACACTCTCTGTACTCCCAAGAAAAGAGACCCAGTGAAAATGTAGCATTTCTGTAAACATTGACTGTGTGTTTTCGAGACTGTACTGTGCACTCATTTATTTTTTAGCGTTTCATTTTTGTTGTCGAAGGACAATTTGTTATGTTGTGCAATATGCTGTACATATAAGAGCTTTTCTCTGCAAATCTTTTTCTGAATTTCTTCTTGTTTTTTTGGCTCTTTTTTTCAATAAAATTGTATTAAAAGTGTAAAAGGTTTCTCTGTTATTTTTCTCCCCAAAAAGGTCCCCTGGTAAAAGTAGATGTTGTGGTTACTTGATAAATGACTCAAGTTGTGCTGAGGTAGAACTTATTATTCTCTCCCCTCCTACAATGTCAAACATCAAGACGTCCATGTGTTACAAGCATCAATGTGAAATGAAGCAACTTGAAACTAGCCAACCATCTGAGGATAGCCAGCCAGCCATTAGAAGTTAGCCAGGCGTTTGGCATTGGTAGTGCTCATCACATCCCTCCTACTGAGAGTTCATTCATTTGGTGGGAGCGATGGGGCCTTCGGCCTGAGGATGAATGCTTAGCTGCTCTGTCTGTACACACACACACCTGTCTAGCAGGGCGATAGCAACACTGAGGATGAGTAGCAACTACAGAAGACCTGTGTCCTGGTCTCCAGCAGAGCCCTGGTAAAGAGTGTCCATGGATAGAGCGAAGGAGAGAAGTGCCATCGCTCTGCATTACTGTCACTTTGACAAAGGTCAGAGCCACTGCTGCTGTGCTTGCAGATGACTTACTACTGGCGCTCTGAGGGCAGGGGGCTTGATATATTGCCAATGACAGATATAAACATGTCCCTTGTGCATTATTGGACCCTGTAAAAGTGATGGAATAACATACTTAATGTGATGCCTTATGCTTTAAGGGAAATGTTTTAAAAAATGTCAACTTCATATTCATAATCTCCAGCACCAGCCCAACATCAACATATGTGAAAATTGCACCTTTCTATGTTTTGTAGCATAAAAGATAGTGGGGGATAAGTGTTTCCAATGACATCATCAACTAATTAGTAGGCAATTAGTAGGCAATGCCTACTCATAACTGGTTAAAATCACACCATGCACACTGATGATGTCATTTGAAACACTTACAGGGCCTTCTGAAAGTATTCACACAACTTGGCCTACACACAATACCCCACAATGTCCAAGTGGAATTATGTTTTTCAAAATTTTTACAAATTAATTAAAAATGAATAGCTGAAATGTCTTGAGTCAATAAGTATTCACCCCTTTGTTATGGCAAGCCTAAATAAGTTCAGAAGTAAAATATGTCTTAACAACTCACATAATAAGTTTCATGGACACTGTGTGCAATAAAAGTGTTGAACATGATTTTTGAATGGTTACCTTATCTCTGTACCCGACACACAATTACCTGTAAGGTCCCACAGTCAAGCAGTTAATTTCAAACATAGATTGAGCCATAAAGACCAGGAAGGTTTTCTGATGCCTCACAAAGGACACCTATTGGTAGATGGGTAAAAAAAAGCAGACATTGAATATCCCTTTGAGCATGGTGAAGTTATTAATTACACTTTGGATGGTGTATCACTACACCCAGTCACTACAAATATACAGGCATACTTCCTAACTCAGTTGCTGGAGAGGAAGGAAACCGCTCAGGGATTTCACTGTGAGGCCAATGGTGACTTTTAAACAGTTACGGAGTTTAATGGCTTTGATAGGGGAAAACTGAGGATGGATCAACAACATTGTAGATACTCCACAATACTAACCTAATTGACAGAGTGAAAAGAAGGAAGCATGTACAGAATAAAATATTGCAAAACATGCATCCTGTTTGCAAAAAGGCACTAAAGTAATAATGCAAAAATGTGGCAAAGCAATTAACTTTTTGTCCTGAATACAAAGTGTTATATTTGGGGTAAATCCAATACAACACATTACTGAGTACCACTCTCCATATTTTCAAGCATAGTGGTGACTGCATCATGTTATGGGTATGCTTGTTAAGGACTGGGGAGTTTTTCAGGATAAAAAATAAATGGAATGGAGCAAAGCACAAGCAAAATCCTAGAGGAAAATCTGGTTCAGTCTTTTTTCCACCAGACACTGGGAGATGAATTCCCCTTTCAGCAGGACAATAACCTAAAACACAAGGCCAAATCTACACTGGAGTTGCTTACCAAGAAGACAGTAAATATTCCTGAGTGGCCGAGTTACAGTTTTGACTTAAATCTACTTGAAAATCTATGGCAAGACCTGAAAATGGTTGTCTAGCAATAATCCATATTAGCTCCTATAAAAAAGGGTTCCAAAAGGGTTCTTTGTGGCAGGATAGGGTTCTACCAAGAACCGCTTTGATCAGAATAACCTTTTTTTGAAGACAATGTTTCTTTGTAAGGCAAGAGGTTCTACCTGGAGCCTTTAACCCATGACAGTCTAAGCCCTGTCTAAACTGGGGAGCGGGGGTTCTACTAAGCTATATGGAATTTTTAAAGGTCATACCAATGATCATTTAGCTATTTGATTTTGAATTTTGGGACCCCTTGAAGTTTCAAAAAATATATATTTGTAATTTAAAAAAAAAAAAAATTTTATGCCTTACTGCTAAAAATGCATTTAAATAACAGATTCACAACATGGAACAACAGATAATCCCCCCCAAAATTATAGCGATGATCATCCTATTCAATAAGGCGTCAAAGGTTTTTTCAAGGTTAAACATGTATTCCTTTGGTTTAGTGTCAGGAATTGACATTTTGGTAGTCAAAAAGAAGGAAACTTTTTCAGTCGGACGGTACTCCTGAAAAAATAGAGATGATCATCCTGTTCAATAAGATATCTAAGGTCATACTTTTTAAAGAGCTGATTAACATATTTGTCAACATAAAACACACACTTTGGTAAATGAAATGTTCATATAACTTTTTTATACTTGTGGTACGTAACGAAAGCATTTATAGACTATTTCTGGCTCCTGCCTCTCATCTTTCCATAGAGGGGTCATAATAGTTTATAGTCCAAACCGTTTGGACGCTACAGACGGTTTTGTGAGAAGACCGATTTTTGGGATGTCTCATGGTCTGACAAACACCGCTCTAGCGCTGTCACCTTTCACCGCAAATGCGGAAGCGCAACATCGGCGGATGAGGTGGATTGAGACCTATCCAATGCAAAAAAAAACGATATCTCTAGCTGAGGAATTTTCGTGGAGATGTTTTTATTATGCTAATTAGAGGTGGGCAGGGGCACGGACGTCGACTCATTAACATCCTAATAACTGTTTTCTGGAAAAAAGGCTTCTTTGATAATGCTTTGGAAAGCAATAAGGGTTCTACATAGAACCATACATAATATTTCCCAGCATGCTCAATTGTTGGTTTTACTGTAATATCTGTGTTCTTGAATGTACAGTGATTCGTTGATTAATTTTATGCTACACAAACATAAATAGCATACAGTTTTCTAAACTAATCCAATCTGTTAGTAATTGGATTTATTGCACCTGCTACTGAGATGGTTGTTCCAGTTTAGATGATTGAGGTAGTCTCAGTATTTAATATTTCCCTACCCTGGCAGTCATTCTGAATGCAGGTTGCGGGTGATTAACATTTCACTTGTTGGATATCCTAACTCTGGCTGGATTCCAATAGAAATTACACATCACTTTGTAAGCCGGCATAATGTGACTTGCAGGCCTGATGTGGCCTGTAAACCAGGACTTTCCTTACACAACTGTGTTAGGGTATGACTAGGCCCTCAAAGAAAGGCCTTGTGATATATGTCATATATTGTCTAAAATTATTCAATTGTAAGGGCTAATAAGGCTCGTGGAACCCTTCATAGAGTGTTCTAGGCAGAACCGTTCATAGGGTTCAAGGTAGAACCATATACATGGGGTTCTTTGAAGAACCCTACATAGAGGGTTCTAGATAGAACCCTCTGCAAAGGGTTCTACCCAGCACCAAAAAGGGTTCCCCAATGCGGAGAAACTGAAGAACCCTGTATGGTTCTACTTAGCACCTTTTTTTTTAGCTGTAGGGCTCTATTCAATCTGTATCGCTGAAGTTGAGGAATGTTCCCGCGTTAGCGGAGACAGCATTCACGGTAAACGCTGCATTTGTTGGCTCAATCGGAAATTACTTTTACATTTGTATCGCGCAATCTGTAACGCTTCAGTGACACAGATTGAATAGAACCCCTAGTTTATCTCCTTTGGACCATATCTTACAAGGATCATCATTACAAAAAATTACAGTAAAACCCAGTATTATTTTGTCTTCAGCTCAGGCTGAGTTGAATAGACCAGTCAAAGCTGTGCTCTGTGTAAAGTCATGTCCCCCAGGGCTGACACGTGGCAGTCCGATTGTCATGGCTGCCAGGTAAGATTTCACACCCCACTGACACCTGACTAACCTGTTTGGCCACTTCCAGCAGGAGAACTCCCTGGCCTCAGGCACTGGCCCCAACTCACGTATGTGTCAGAGGATGTGGAGGAGTCTCAGCACAAGACTAGAGAACAGCTATCCCAGCCATGGAAAAACACACACAACTGTTCACACTTGTAGATATTATAGGTTTGTAATTTAAAGTATCACTTCAAATCCTAAAAAAAGCAACAAGAGGCTAAGAATCTACCAAAAGCTGAAAGTGAAAGAGTATTTGACCAAAACAAGTGAAGCAGTCAGGCCAGGTGTTATCAGTGCAGTGATTGTACTTTGTCTGCTCTGAGGGGGGAGGTGGTAATCCTTTCCTGGGTTCACTCTCCCTCAGGGGGTAGAAGGCTGAGGCTCTGCTCTGCAGCAAGAAAAGGTGGAAGGCCCCATGGTTCCCTGGCTCCCTAGTCTGCTCCTCTTGGCTCAGCACTTTTGTGGGCTTGAGTCTTGGCTGTTCCTGGCACAGACAATGGGCTCTTTGTTCCCCGGGCCGCCCGCTGAAAGAGGCACCCATTAGAGGGAACGTCTATCTCTGGGGTCAGGCCCAGGGGTCACTCACAAGTGCAGCTCTTGTTTATGTCTGCAAAGCCAATCAAAACAGTGCAGCCTAAGTACGTAGTTAACTCGTCCGTATCTGGATCTTGTGGCTGAGCGGGGCGGCTCACAAGAGGAAAAAAAGAGAAGACGCTTGTGATTGTGCTCAGCTGATGCACAGAGTCAATCTCTGCCTTTCATTCTGTCTGTGTAGCCTCTGGTAAGTTCTGTTTTCTCTCTGCTGAGGCTGAGAGTGGTGCTGAAGGCATCAGATAGGCACAGTATTAAGTAAAGAAAGTAGCTGTGAGCTGGAGAATAACAGCAAATTAGTGCTGACAGGCACCTCATCACCCCCTGTGTTCCACTAGCCACAGAACCCCCATCCCCAAGCACTGTACTCCTACCCAACACCATCTCACCCAAACGGCAAGGTAATTACTAACAGGTAATTACTAACATTTCATTAAGCTATCATTTCAGAAATACGTTTTTCTGGTGGGAGAAGCGAGTGACTACAGCTCATTTGAATGTGGCTCCTATGACATTGTTAGTACATCTATTGTTTTTATTCTCTGTCATGCAATGTGGCACCTTGTCTGGCTGTTGTGAGTAATTTCCAACAGTCAACAACAAATAATGATCTCTGTTGCTCAAGTAAGAAAAGGACCCGTTTTCTGTATATGTTCTGTATATGTTTTGTATATGTTCTGTATATGTTCTGTATATGTTCTGTATATGTTCCGTATATGTTCTGTATATGTTCTGTATATGTTCCGTATATGTTCTGTATATGTTCTGTATATGTTCCGTATATGTTCTGTATATGTTCTGTATATGTTCCGTATATGTTCTGTATATGTTCTGTATATGTTCTGTATATGTTCCGTATATGTTCTGTATATGTTCTGTATATGTTCTGTATATGTTCCGTATATGTTCTGTATATGTTCTGTATATGTTCTGTATATGTTCCAAGTTTGTGGAACATTTTCTAGTTGAAAAGAAGTCATTAGTTTCATTATTCTGTTTGTTGATGTCATGGCTGTTGTTACTCTGTAAAGCCATGCCTCCTCTGAACGGATCTGCAAAGTGGGCTGTAAAGAGGGGGGCTGGGACCAGTACAAAGGTCTGCTGAGTGACAGCACCAAAACACTCTGTGGTTCTCCTGATTGCATGAAGTTGATGGCAGGGTACTGGTGTTGTCTGGGAAGACATATTAAAACCAGGATAAACCAACCTCATGATTACAGCACTTCTCTCTTTTGTTTAAGATTGTCCTTTAGATAGCATTGTGTATTGTTTGTTTTTGCCTTTAATTATCTTGTCTTTGCTTTGGCTAAACTAATACTGGAGGTGCCTAGGGGTTCTGACTCACTACCTGAAGCACTGTTGTGTTGTTGTCTGAGTAATAGGCAGTGATATAACAAATGAACAGTATTACTAAGCATCTGTCATAGTCAGTTGACAGTCATTGGTAACACCATCCTGTCTTGCTTGGCACTGCCAGAGTTATCTCCATGCTCCCTCTGCAAAGAGGCAATGGTCTACTCATCAAATAACAACCTCAGCCGTGTCAGAACAAACACAAACACAGAAGGCTCTTCAAAGTTTTCTCCGTCTCCTCTCTCTCTCTCTCTCTCTACTCGTCTCTGTACACATCTAACACCAGGAAAGTCTACAGTCGTCATGGAAACACCAGCTAAGCCAATGCAGCCACATGGGATGGTGAGGGCATAGGGCTAAGCTGGACTGGACTGGACCGGGCATGCTGGGGGCAGCAGACCTCCCTCGGAACAGACTCCCCAGTTCCCAAACCCTCCAGCACCCAACTCCAGCCTCCCAGCCCCCTAGCTCCCTGCAGCCCAGCTCTGCCACCAAATCACAGCTGCAATGAAAGCCACAGCACACACAACTATCAGCAGATGGATCTGTTGACTCTTGGTCAATACTGAGAGGATAAGTATTTATTGTGTTTTCTTTTCTGCAATTGAAGGCAAGGCGATACAGTGTGTGATTTTAATATCTGTGCATGAAACTTTAAGTCACTTCAGTTCAACCGTTTCTCAATTACTATGTCAGGCTACAGATGCAGGATCTTCATTTGAGCCAGTTTGCTACACCAGGACAATAATCCTGCAGCAACAGGAAATGTGAATTATCATGAGGATTTTAATTAATGGACATTTCTGTAGGGGTTGATACATTTTTCTTAAGGGAAAATAAAGTCTGAAGTTTCAAAGTGGAAATGACAAACTTCAGAAGCCTTTTAAAGCCTCAAATAGACTACAAGGAAAGTTCTCCTGCAACAGGGTGATCAAATTAAGATCCTACATATGTATGAAAGTTATGTACTATAATAGTATAGTGCTTCTAGGTGCTTCTACACCTGCATTGCTTGCTGTTTGGGGTTTTAAGCTGGGTTTCTGTACAGCACTTTGATATATCAGCTGATGTAAGCAGGGCTATATAAACACATTTGATTTGATTTGGTATAAATAAGGCAAAGATGCATTTAATTCATGCTTAGAGACTTAGGCTTGAGAAATAGGCATGGATTGGGAATTGAGAAGAGGGCTACAAGTGTTTCTAAATGCATGTGATTTGGGACAGTAAGAATTCATCTCTTTCTCTCTGTCCATATTCTGTATTGTGTTGCCCCTTTAATTCTTATTTTCTTTTGAAGCCGTCTCTGTACAATTACTCTAAAAGAGAAGTTGTGCCATCAGCGTGCGGCACTGTGAGTTCCCCTCTGTTTACCAAGAGCAACCCAGAAGAGCCCAGTCCTTTGTTGAGCGCCAGTCACTCCCAGCCACACAGCTGTGACACACACGCAAGCAGAAGTAAAAGCACACATATTCATGTGCACGCACACGCATAAACTCTTGACACACATACACACAGTTAAAAGTATGCTTGCACACACGCACACACACACACACGCAGACACACGCGCACACACATTCACGCACGCACGCACACACACACACAACACACACACACACACACACACACACACACACACAAAATCTCTGACTCACAAACTCTAGCCATATCCTGCGGTCAAGGGGAGGGATTTAAAATCCTCCAAGCAAAGACCATGAACCTAGTGAACTTGCCTTTTTTGTCTCTGCCGGCTATTGTTTTCTGGACAACATTTTCCATTTTGTCGCTTTCACAAAGATTTAAGCTTTTCTGATGACATTTAGGCCCCAATTAAAGTATTTAAACTGCAGACTTTCATCTATGTTTTGGCACGTCGCTTGAGGAGACTCAAGCACAGGTCTAATTATGCTTGTAGATGTCACTCAATATACAGGACATAAACAAGCCGGGGGATTGTTGAGAACTAATTGTCAGGAAAAAGTTTCTCTCAGATGAAAATATGACAGTCACCATGGCTTCCTGAGGACACATCAGTCTCAACCCTCTGTGCTCCTTCCACATGCAGTGTTCCAACACGCTATCACAGCTTATTGTGAAATAAACACAAATTACTTATTTGAAATTCGTGCAAGGTACACGTATTACATGATTTTCATCACAACGCATTTTGTGTGTATTACACGATTTTCTTTCTTCATAGCACATTCGTGTACATTACACAAATTCCAATTTGTTGTGGCTAACGTTAGCTAGGCTAGCTAGGTGGCTAACAGTAGCTAGGCTAGAAGTTAAGGTTAGGGGTTAAGGTTAGGTTTAGGGGATAGGGGTTAAGGTTAGTTAGATAACATGCTAGGTTAGTTAACATGCTAGCTAAGTAGTTAAAGGGTTAGGTTTAGGAGTTCATTTAAAGGGTTATGGTTAAGGTTAGGGAAAGGGAAAGGGTTAGCTAACATGCTACGTAGTTGCAAAGTAGCTAGTTATCCACGATGAGATTCAAACATACAACCTTTGGGTTGCTAGATGTTTGCGTTATACGCCCACCCATCCTCCCCAACCAACCTCCCTTCTATAATTTCTGTCTTACATAACCTACTGTCTTTTTCTGTGATTGAAATGCACTGTGTACAAAACCGTGTACTGCACACAAAATAAATTGCTCTTTCATGTGCCTGTTACCAATTTCTAATAAGCAGTTTGTGTCTATTTCACAATAATCTGTGATACTGGGTTGTTCAGTAGCAGCGTTTCCTCATACCCAGTTTCCATACAGGCTCTTGCTGGGAGACAGTGAGTGTCGTTCCAGGCAGGGAGGCAGCAGATAAAGAGCTGATAGTGCCTCCTGGCAGAAGCCGGTCCGGTTCAGTGGGTGCAACGTTTTTTATGGAGACAGTTGGCTGGGCGCCAGGTCAGAGACGTCTGGCTGGCTTGTTAGTGTGAGTGTGTGCCTCACCTTGATAACAGAAGTGTGGCTGGGATGGGGCAGGGGGAGAGAAAAACAAGCACACAAGAGGTGGTGTTTGGGGCTCTGCATGTATGTGTGTACGGTTCTGGGTCTGCGTGTGCCTGCTCACTCAATCGATCCCTCCTAACAGTAACAACTGCAAAAACATTGGGGGAAAGTGTTAAACATTTTACCCAGCTCAGGTTTCACAACAGCAGACCAAGCCCTTGCTCTCTCTTGACTTCCCTCCCCCACTCATACTTTTTACCTTCTTTTTTTCATCCTCTTCCCTCCCCCTCTCTCTCATATACACATTCCCTCCTCTCCCTCCTCTCTGTGCTGGCTGTTGTTGACTGACGGACAGTGCTGATTTACTCCAGGCTTGGACGGCTGCCAGCTCATCTCAAACAACTGCACGAGTTGCAGGGCCTGCAGAGCCAAGTTCTGATGGCAATAAACAAAGTAGTAGACTGGCTCTCTCTGTACTTCTAACCCCCAGCAGGCCCCATGTGGCCAGCAGCTGTGGATAGATCCCACAGACCCCAGCACCAAGCCCAGAGCTCTGGACATCGCCAGCACCATCTTCATCATCTGTGCAATGGACTAATTTAGACATCATAGTTAAACACTGCATATCGTTCTGTTACATAAGCGCCAAACTCTTGTGAGGAAAGTGCTGGCCTCTTAGGTTTTCACATTGTCATGAATTGTGTGTATGTGTATTATAAATTCTTATAAATTGATTATTACACACAGGTGAGCAGAGCATATGACATAACCTCTCGCTCTAAAGCCTTGTTCACATTGGCAGTTTGAAGTGACTCAAATCCAATTTTTTTGCATATCTGATTAGAGTCTGTTGTTTTTCTTGCAGTCTGAACAGCCAAAAAGCATATGGAATCAGATAATTCAACCTCCTTCGTAGATGGTTTGAAGTCAGATACAAATCTGATTCCTGGCCATGCGACTGTCTGAACGGTCGAATCTGACTGATTTGCGCTCAAGTGGTTTTTAGACTGTTATTTGGCATATCTTGTTGCTTGCTAGCTACTAGGTTGACAGTTTGACAAGAACACGTGGTAGATAACTAGCTTGCTAATTGTTTACAAACAAATTAGTGAATGTGCCAGAAAGTTAAACAGCTACCTAGCTAACGAGATGAATGCTATGGCTAGCCAAAAATTACTTGTTTTGAAAGTTGGATCATCTTATCCTTTGAGGCTTTAAAAGGGTTCTTACACTATGATTTTGAACATTCAAAGCAACTGGGAAACGTCCATGGCAGACATTGTTGTCACCTGCTACATAACTTCTGATTGATAGGAAACAGGAGTACCACCACCAATCAGCCTACACCGCTGCGTACACTCGTCGTTACTATGGCAACTAGCGTAGCCATGTCAGCTAATGACTGCTCTCTGAACACACAGAAGTATTCCAAAACAGATTTGAAAAACAAAATTGATTTGAGCATTAAGGCCTGCAGTGTGAACAAGGCTTAACGGTCTCTCACAAGACGCTGATTTAAGGGAGAAAAATGACATTAGAATTGTCAGTCTGAGAGGTCAGTCAGGGTGCAGTCACTGACTTGGAGCGTTAAAAGAAAATGTCTAAATTTTTCTACTTCATATTTATCGTCTTCATAGTATGCTATGTTTACTCATAATTGGTTAAAATCACATGATGCACACCGATGATGTCATTAAAAACACTTATCTTCCTCTATCTTATTTACTACAACACATAGAATTGCGCCATTTTCACATACAGTATGTTGATGTTGGGGTGATGCTGAAGATGATAAATATGAAGTCGAAAATGTTTGAAATGTTCCTTTCAGTCTTAGAATGCGACCAGACAGACGGCTGCCATCCCATCCCCACTGTCATTCATTCACACTCTGAGGTCACAGCGCAGGCCATCACAGCCAATCAACAGGCTCCTCCCTAACGCTGAGGGCTGGCATTATTACCCAGTGGACACGTGTAAACTCCTGAACCCAGACGCTTTTAAGAGACAACACAGAGACATCTGGAGCTGGAAGCCACCTGGGATGGACTCAGACTCCCATGATCCTCTCTGAGCTGGCTGCTCATCATTAACCTGATGACACCACTGTACCATGGGAACACATTAATAGATTCCTCAATGTAAACAAAACAACAAATGCGCTATATCTCATGAATTAACTTTTGGGGAATAGTCCTGTTTCTTGTCAGAAGGTTATCATCACAGTAGTACTAAAATCACACATCTTGACTTCTTGTACTTTGGATATTGACTTTGTTAAACATACTGAAAATAACCTGGCATGGAACCCCAGCTGAATTCACTTGGGAAACACAGCAAAACAAAACAAACAGACAGTCAAATGAACAGGTTTCCTCATAAATGATTCCCTTCGAAGACAGTCAAATGAACAGGTTTCCTCATAAATGATTCCCTTCGAAGACAGTCAAATGAACAGGTTTCCTCATAAATGATTCCCTTCGAAGACAGTCAAATGAACAGGTTTCCTCATGAATGATTCCCTTCGAAGACAGTCAAATAAACAGGTTTCCTCATAAATGATTCCCTTCGAAGACACTCAAATGCATTTCAATTAGAAGCAGAGATAAGTCTGGGTAGGAAAACAAACTGTGAATTTAATGAACATTAAATGTGTAACATTTGTTTCTGACACTTTATTTTGGTGACTGCCATGCCCATGATTTGCTAGATTGCTGTAGTGAATTTTACATGTGTAAATGTAATTAAAAGTAATTGTCACGTTCCTGACCGGTTTTCTGTTATTTTGTATGTGTTTGACGGTCAGGGCGTGAGTTTGGGTGGGTAGTCTATGTTATGTGTTTCTATGTTTGTTTAGGGTGACCTGATATGGCTCTCAATTAGAGGCAGGTGGTTTTCATTTCCTCTGATTGAGAGTCATATTAAGGTAGGTGTTTTCACATTGTTTGTTGTGGGTGGTTGTCTCCTGTGTCTGTGTAAGTGTATGTTACGCCACACGGGACTGTTTTCGGTTTTGTTTGTTCGTTCGTTTTATGTAGTCAGTTTTCCTGTTATTGCGTTCTTCACGTTATATGTAGGTTCGTGTCCAGGTCTGTTGACTGCGTTTGTTATTTTGTAAATTCTCAAGTGTTTCGTGTTCGTCGTGTTTTCTGTTTTGTTTAATAAATAATATGTCGAATTCAAACGCTGCATTTTGGTTCAATCCCTGCTCCTCCTCTTCGGATGAAGAGGAGGAGGAACGCCGTTACAGTAATGAACATTACATGTGTAAATGTAATTAAAAGTAATGAACAGTACATGTGTAAATGTAATTAAAAGTAATGCACATTGTATGTGTAAGTGTGTAACATTTGTTTCTAACACTTTATTTTGGTGACTGCCATGCCCATGATTTGCTGGATTGCTGTAGTGAATTTTACCATGGTTTCTAATTGTCATAATACTTGACTATATGCTGTGTAGACTACCTGATACTAACTCCATGAGATGTGAGTAACTTGTGTATTAACCTCTCTGTCTGATCCTATTGGAGATAACTTTCTGCTGGCTTGCTCACAAATGAGCTCCTTAATAAAGGTTAGGCTATAGTCATCCAGTTTTCTGCATCTCACCCACGGACTTGAAGCCTCAGACACAACAGGAAGCCAGAAGATCATTGCTGATTTAGTCATCAGTCTCCCCAGTTTACTAACATTTATACACGTAACAAACAGGTTATGTAGGTCAGGTGTCCAAAGCATTGCAGATTACTGCATGGAGACTGGGTTGTATGGGCTCCTATGTGTTTGATTGTGGTGCCGTGCCATGCAGTGCTGTGGTGTAGTATGGTGTGGTGTAGTGTACTGTGGTATAGTATGCTGTGGTGTAGTGTACTGTGGTATAGTATGCTGTGGTGAAGTATGGTGTGGTGTAATATGGTGTGGTGTAGTTTGCTATGGTATAGTATGGTGTGGTATAGTATGGTGTGGTGTAGTATGGTATGGTGTTGTATGCTGTGGTGTAGTATGGTTTGGTGTAGTATGCTGTGGTGTAGTGTACTGTGGTATAGTATGCTGTGGTGTAGTATGGTGTAGTATGCTGTGGTATAGTATGATGTGGTGTAGTGTACTGTGGTACAGTATGCTGTGGTGTAGTGTACTGTGGTATAGTATGCTGTGGTGTAGTATGGTGTGGTGTAATATGGTGTGGTGTAGTTTGATATGGTATAGTATGGTGTGGTATAGTATGGTGTGGTGTAGTATGGTGTGGTGTTGTATGCTGTGGTGTAGTATGCTGTGGTGTAGTGTACTGTGGTATAGTATGCTGTGGTGTAGTGTGGTGTGGTGTAGTATGGTGTGGTGTTGTATGCTGTGGTGTAGTATGCTGTGGTGTAGTGTACTGTGGTATAGTATGCTGTGGTGTAGTATGGTGTGGTGTAGTGTACTGTGGTATAGTATGCTGTGGTGTAGTGTACTGTGGTATAGTATGCTGTGGTGTAGTATGGTGTGGTGTAGTGTACTGTGGTATAGTATGCTGTGGTGTAGTATGGTGTGGTGTAGTATGGTATGGTGTAGTTTGCTATGGTATAGTATGGTGTGGTGTAGTTTGCTGTGGTGTAGTATGGTGTGGTGTAGTATGGTGTGGTATGGTGTGGTGTAGTATGGTGTGGTGTAGTATGGTGTGGTGTAGTATGGTGTGGTGTAGTGTAGTGTGGTGTAGTAGGCTGTGGTGTAGTATGGTGTGGTGTAGTAGGGTGTGGTGTAGTAGGGTGTGGTGTAGTATGGTGTGGTGTAGTATGGTGTGGTGTAGTAGGGTGTGGTGTAGTATGGTGTGGTGTAGTATGGTGTGGTGTAGTATGGTGTGGTGTAGTATGGTGTAGTATGGTGTGGTGTAGTGTAGTATGGTGTGGTGTAGTATGGTGTAGTATGGTGTGGTGTAGTATGGTGTGGT
This sequence comes from Salvelinus namaycush, assembly GCF_016432855.1. NCBI lineage: Eukaryota > Metazoa > Chordata > Actinopteri > Salmoniformes > Salmonidae > Salvelinus > Salvelinus namaycush. Next base: position 27,908,513 of record NC_052334.1, on the reverse strand, counting down.
GTAGTAGGGTGTGGTGTAGTAGGGTGTGGTGTAGTGTAGTGTGGTGTAGTATGCTGTGGTGTAGTATGGTGTGGTGTAGTATGGTATGGTGTAGTTTGCTGTGGTATAGTATGGTGTGGTATAGTGTGGTGTAGTACGCTGTGGTGTAGTTTGCTGTGGTGTAGTATGGTGTGGTGTGGTACGCTGTGGTGTACTATGCTGTGGTGTAGTATGGTGTGGTGTAGTTTGCTATGGTATAGTATGGTGTGGTGCAGTACACTGTGGTGTAGTTTGCTGTGGTGTAGTATGGTGTGGTGTAGTATGGTGTGGTGTAGTTTGCTATGGTATAGTATGGTGTGGTATAGTGTGGTGTAGTAGGGTGTGGTGTAGTAGGCTGTGGTGTAGTATGGTGTGGTGTAGTAGGGTGTGGTGTAGTAGGGTGTGGTGTGGTATGGGTGGGTCCTGCTCTCCAAACGGTGCGACGCCGGAGAGAGACAGCGGTGAGTCTGTGGTTTGTACAGACGGAGGATCAAGGCCACTGAGACTCTCAATGTGAGACAGAACAGAACAGGCAGACAGACGGATGGGTGTGTCCCTTCAACTGTAGTCCACTCATAGGGGTCTTCTTCCTGTTTCACCACATGATATGTCTTCTCAGCCAAAAAGACGGAATAAGACCCTTAGACCTGATGGAGAGAATATTACCTGGCAGAGGAGTTTTTCAGATAGAAGTAAAACTAAAAGTAGGACTACAAGCAGGCCTTCCCCATAGGAATGTTTAACCACTCTATGGCTTTGAGTTTCTCATTCTTATATCAGTGTTGTTTACAGAGAGTAATGTTGTGTTTGTGATTAAAAAAACACGGTCTGGAGCTGTTTTCAAGGTTTCTTTGGAAAGCGGTAAGTGTTGATCCCAAGAGAAAATAGATAACACGCAATGTTATGTCCCATAAATAAAACTATTCTACGGTTTTAGCGATAACAATAGGCATAACACCATTGTTTTGGCCCAGTTTCACCTGTGATATTTCTCTCTTTCTGACAAGATCACAGCACGTCTGATAAGCTCTCCAGCACATACGATAAAGCTGTAGTCCTTTTAAAACAATACGATTGTGTTATCCCGGGTTCTGTCTGTTTCTCCACACTGTGCCTGTGCAGTATCCCCTAATGGGTTTAGCTCACAATCAAAGAGATTACCAGCATTATGCTTGATGAATCCAGTCATGGACATGATAAAGAAAGAGCATAGCATCTAATCTGCACTGAGTCACACCCTGCTGGTTCTAACATGGGACCCCAGCTCTAATCTGGCTATTGACAGAAGGATTTCATCCTGGGAAAAATTACATCAATTCCCATACAGTGTTAGCAGTCAGAGGGGGTAAACAGACACACAGATTTGTGTATGTCGGTATGTCATCCTTAATGCATTTCCACGATAGAAGGACCCCACAGAGATCAATGCAAAGATGCCACAATCAGGAGACTCAGATGTCCACCTGCCTACAGGACAGATAAGGCTTCATGTAGGCCTCAGTACCAAAATAAGTCAATGATGATTACTTTATTGAGTCTGTGTCATACACCATACAGATAACCAACATACAGACCAGACCACACACAACATAGATAATCCCATTATACATAATTCTAGTTACATAGATTAAGGAACCCATACCACTCACCAGGAGGGCAACTCTGGGTTGGGCCCTGTGTCCATTGTAACAATCTGTCTAAGCGTGACAATGTTTTGTCACATTTCATAGCACTTTACTGTCACATTGCCGTACGACTGACTAGGCTCACTCTCATCGTATCAGCTTTCATGGCTGTCTCAGACTACTCATTCAGACCTGTTGTTTTTGCAGAAACGTATAGATTGTCGAGAACGTTCCACTTAAAGTAAAGACAGAGCAAACATGCAGGGATGAATAAACTCTTCTCTCTGGGTCCTACACAACGACTCTTACAATGCTTCCACTGGCACAGAGGGTTTGGCAATTACACTGTGACTGTTGCTGGCAGGAGTCCAGTGTCAGAGCCAGAGGAAAGGGGTAATGGTTGTATACACTGAGACCCCCCCACCCCTATTGAATGCCCAATGGCCTCTTTTGACAAGTTTGCTCCGAAACAGACCCCCACTATCCCACAACCCCCCTGAACCTCTCCTTTCTCTCTTGGTATGGTTTTTATGGGTCTGAGTCAGTCAAGGTCCAGGCCAGGGGGGCTTGTTTACCAGTTGGGTTTTGGGGGAGGGGTAATTACAATGGTGGGGAAAACAAACAGAGGATGGAGAGAGAGAGAGAGAGAGAAGCAGGACTTGGCTGATGGTCACATGGGTCTGATTATGTATTTGTTATTGGCCTGATTGGAGCTGATGTTTCCGTTGCTGCAGGATGTTTGGATGGAAAGGTGCAGATAACAAACACATGCTCCAACGGTGTAACATGCAGAGTCATAAAGAATGACATAAGGAATAGAAAAATGCATGATATGAAACGTTTCTGCTAATGCAATGCACCACTGAGAGCATCCTGTTGGGCTGTATCACCGCCTGGTACGGCAACTGCACCGCACGCAACCGCAGGGCTCGCCAGAGGGTCTACCCAATGCATCACCAGAGGCACACTGCCTGCCCTCCAGGACACCTACAGCACCCGGTGTCACAGGAAGGCCAAAAAGATAATCAAGCACATCAACCACCCGAGCCACGGTCTGTTCACCCCGCTATTATCCAGAAGGCGAGGTCAGTACAGGTGCAACCAAGCTGGGACCGAGAGACTGAAAAATAGCTTCCATCTCAAGGCCATCAGACTGTTAAATAGCCATCACTAGCCGGCCTCCACCCAGTACCCTGCCCTGAACTTAGTCACTGTCACTAGCCGGCCTCCACCCAGTACCCTGCCCTGAACTTAGTCACTGTCACTAGCCGGCCTCCACCCAGTACCCTGCCCTGAACTTAGTCACTGTCACTAGCCAGCCTCCACCCAATACCCTGCCCTGAACTTAGTCACTGTCACTAGCCGGCCTCCACCCAGTACCCTGCCCTGAACTTAGTCACTGTCACTAGCCGGCCTCCACCCAATACCCTGCCCTGAACTTTAGTCACTGCCGCTAGCTGGCTACCACCTGATTACTCAACCCTGCACCTTAGAGGCTGCTGACTATGTACATAGACATGGAACACTGGTCACTTTAATAATGTTTACATTCTGTTTTACTCATTTCATATGTATATACTTGTCACGACTCCGACCGAAGGTGGCACCCCTTCCCGTTCGGGTGGCGCTCGGCGGTCGTCGTCGCCGGCCTACTAGCTGCCACTGTTTCTTTCTCCCCCTCCTTGTATGTTGATTGATTACACCTGTTATGAGTTGTGGTGATTGGTAGGGCTTTATTAGTCAGCCGGCCCGCCTGTTTCTTTGTGCGGGATTGTTTGGTGTAACTTTTGTGTACGTTTGAGACGAACGTGTTTGTTCCTGTTCGTGGGTTTTGCTATACTGTTTTAGTCCCTGTGTTTGGGGCGTTTGTTTTGTTCGGCACCCAGTGGTTTTGTGAGGTGGCCTGTGTCCGCCGTTTGTGCAATAAAGAGCACTATTTTGAATTCTCTGTTTCCTGCACCTGACTTCAGACCCACGACACCCAGATCGTTGCAATACTGTATTCCAGTCAATGCCAATCCGACATTGCTCGTCCTAATATTTACATATTTCTTAATTCCATTATTTTACTTTTAGATTTGTGTGTATTGTTGTGAATTGTTAGATACTATGGCACTGTTGGAGCTCGGAACACAAGCATTTCGCTACACCCGCAATAACATCTGCTAAATATGTGTATGTGACCAATATAATATGATTTGATTTAAAGGATAAAAAGTGCAATCTATAAAAAGTTAGCTTAGTGTTAAGAGGAGGAGCAGCGAGCAGAACAGGAGTGTGAGCAGTTTGGCCCACTGTGATAGGTTTGGCATGCGTGCTGTTGGCTCCGTGCTCCCTCTAAATTCAATTCAATTCAAAGGGCTTTATTGGCATGGGAAACATTTGTTTATATTGCCAAAGCAAGAAAAATAGATAATAAACAAAAGTGAAATAAACAATAAAAAATGAACAGTAAACATTACACTCACAGAAGTTCTGAAGGAATAGAGACATTTCAAATGTCATATTATGGCTATATACAGTGTTGTAACGATGTGCAAATAGTAAAGGACAAAAGGGAAAATAAATACAAATAAATAAATCTCTCTCTCTGTCAGGCTCTTACCTATAGTACTGCAGGCCTGTGTGAACTCAGGCTGAACCGGCCTAGCCTGCTAGATTTTTATGATCTACGTATCATGGTCAGTCACCCCAAACCAGCTCTGGTTGGCAGTGGCGTCAAGTGGTTAGCAACACAAGACAAACTACCCAGATACAATCTTGAACTCTTGAACCCCTCGCAAATATACAGTCAGTGAGAGTGTATTATCTCTCTCTCTCTCTCTCTCTCTCTCTCTCTCTCTCTCTCTCTCTCTCTCTCTCTCTCTCTCTCTCTCTCTCTCTCTCTCTCTCTCTCTCTCTCTCTCTCTCTCTCTCTCTCTCTCTCTCTCTGTTCCTCTGCATTTAAACTTAGCACAAAGGTACAGTAATTTAAACTTCTCAGCATTTAAACTTAGCACAAAGGTACAGTAAGGTTGTGATTAGATAGGTTGTGACTATAAAGTGGCGTTTGTTAATCAACACAAAACTTACCAAGAAAATTAGATTCTTTATTGACAGTGATGGGGAGAGCCTGGACATTGTCCTCCGAGTTCAGCCCAGTATAACTCAGTTTTCCCTTGGGGAGAGGTGACAACGTTAGGGGGTTGGGAGGGCCTCCCCGTGCTCTAACACACCCCTCCCCGTGCTCTAACACACCCCTCCCCGTGCTCTAACACACAGCAGTCGGAGTCACAAGTAGAGAACAAGAATGAAATCCCCTCGCTCCCAACGCCCCCTCCACTTTGGCTGACCTCAGAGGTCAACAGCCAGGCAGTGACCCCTGATGACCCAGGTTTCAACTTGGATTTTTTTGGGGGTGTGTCAGTAAATAGGTTGATTGTATACAGAGTGGAAGGGTTTTGAATTATGTGTTTCTCCTTTGTGAAAAAACGTGGAAACGAATCACTTTCCTCTAAAAACAAAAGGGAACTTTTCGGATTATTATGCTGCATTAAAAATCAACCCTGACCATCTCTAGTCCAGAGTAAATATAAAAAGCTGCCTTAGACTATTCTCACTGGGCACACACTGGTTGAATCAACGTTGTTTACACATTATTTTAATGAAATTACGTTGAACCAACGTGAAATAGACATTGAATTTACGTCTGTGCCCAGTGGGTTGTCATGCGTAAACTGTTATCATGCATTATCATCTCCTCCTCTCTCATCCCCCCCCCCTTTCTTCTCTCACACTAAATCACTTAACTCGGTTATAGAAGTCTGCTGTCAGAATCACTACACTATATCTAATTGAAATCACTCTGTTGACATTAAAAAGCATTAGAATGGCCCGACATAGGCAGCCCCATGATGTTGCAGACTAGAGAAGTCAGGCAGCATGGCCAGCCAGTCATCTCTCTCTCTCTCTCTCTCTCTCTCTCTCTCTCTCTCTCTCTCTCTCTCTCTCTCTCTCTCTCTCTCTCTCTCTCTCTCTCTCTCTCTTTGCTTGTGGGAGTATTAATTAGATGTCATGCTGCAACATTTGAATAATGAAAGCTGCATGTAGCAGCTGGGCCTCTGAGACAGAAACAAGGAACTCTCTCTCTCTTTCTCTCTCTCTCGCACTGTTTTTGTCCTCCAACAGCTCCACTCACGTGGTTCTCACACCCTGAAACCTCACGCTCTCAATCAGGCCCATTTGGTTTCGGGGCACTACAATGGCCTGGCCCATGCTATACACTCTCCAGACTGGAGCCTTGTTAGTATTGTTGTTAGGACAAGGATGCTTGTGTTTGACTTGAAGTGGATCACCACTCTGAATGCACATCAGCATCATTACTGATACAGCTGTAGTAAAGACTCATCTTAGCTGCACAAATACAGTATGCTTAATGGATTTTGATGGATTAATTCAGAATATTGACAGATAATCAACATCAATCTTATGCGTTTACCCTTTGCACGTGGCTTTTTCCCCGTTGGTAAGCGTATTTTATGGATAGGGTAGCTGTTTGGTACTCCTCTGAGCTCTATCAATAAAGGGTTAATAACAGGACCATTTATGACCTCAGAGTAGAGCATGCTTGGGAATCCCCTACACAGAGTAGTAATCCAGCAACACATCTTAAACACACAACCCCCAGCCTTGGCTCTGAAAGCCCCCACAGGGCCCCTTAGGGCATCAGGAGAGGGGACACACATTGCTTACTAGATAACACTCTTAAAACCCTCCACACAGCTACATGGATTGCCATGCCTGTTAGCGATGTGGCCATCTCACCTGGTAAACAGACTGTAGTTTGCCATGTGGTGGATTATGTGTTATGTTGTTGTTTTGGATTAATGGAGTGGATTAAAAAACATACATTCACTTAAGAGCATTTCATGCTCCTAAACTTGGAAACTGTCTGGTGAGGCTCCTTTTTGACAATATGTTATAAATCCTTGCCATCTACAAGGACTGAAACAGCATCACCCTGTGAATATCCTTTACATCGTACCTTTACTGTAAATTGTCTTTTTGGTATGGCCGTGGGCAGGTTTTGTACTCTGGTAATTCTAAGGCTCATCTGAACAGTTCAACATAACAAGCTGATGTCTCCTCCACTGACACTGCCCCTCATTACTGGTAGAGGGAGGGAAAGAGAGAGGGGAGGGCAGTGAGGGCGGGAGGGAGGCAGGAAGCCAGCGGAGTCCCAGTGAGTCTGAGGTAATCACGCGATTGGGTTAATGACCCTGTATAAAACACAAACTGGATGTTTATGCCACTGGCCAGAGGGAAGCCATTAATGCCTTGTTAATTAAAGGTAATAAAGGCATGATGCAGCGCTGCCTGCTGCTGCTGGGACCGGCTGACCCCGACTTGATCTCTGACATGCGATAAACTTAAATTAGATAATTCACTATCTACAAACATGTTTTCACAGCTACATGCAGCATTAGGTTGCATAGCGAGCCATCATGAAGCTCCTTGATCCTTTAGTGTGCGGAGGAAATAAGCTGACAGGTTTGACGGTTGTATAAAGAGGTTGTGAATTTTGTGAGTGTTGTTTATAGGCTGGATGGTTAATCTTTCCTTTCCCAATCCCTCAGCAGCAGACACATACACCACCCTCTCTATTCTCACTTTCAGATGTTTGAGTGATGCGACATGTGTAAACAGAAAGGGCTTTTGTGATGCAAGTTAGAAATAATTCATGCAAACGAACACAGTATTAGATTCATTCACAACTACATGAATAAATGTTAAGCCCACAAGTAAGATAATAGTAGTAGATGGTATTGACCTAGGGAAGAGTCTCAGAGTTCCTGACTTCTGTGAGGTGTAAATAGCCCCGGCCCAGAAGTCACACAGTGAATCAGAACTCAGTGGCTCTGAAGCAATAACACTGGGCCAAAGAAGGAGAGAGAGAGAGCATACATACTGATATGAGTAATGGCAAACAGCTGCTTGTGCTGTTCGCTAAAAATAAACACACATGTGGGACAGGTGTGTGTGTGTGTGTGTGTGTGTGTGTGTGTGTGTGTGTGTGTGTGTGTGTGTGTGTGTGTGTGTGTGTGTGTGTGTGTGTGTGTGTGTGTGTGTGTGTGTGTGTGTGTGTGTGTGTGTGTGTGTGTGTGTGTGTGTGTGTGTGTATAAAAACACAATTTTGCCCGGTGCTGTCTAAATCCGCTGTTTTAGACTGTCAACACTCAAGTCTCCATGGCTAAAAGGTAATGACAATGGCTTCCACAACTACTGATCACAACTACTGACCACAACCACACAACTACTGACCACAACCACACAACCACTGACCACAGCTACTGACCACTACCACACAACTACTGATCACAACTACTGACCACAACCACACAACAACTGACCACAACCACACAACAACTGACCACAACCACACAACTACTGACCACAACCACACAACTACTGACCACAGCTACTGACCACTACCACACAACTACTGACCACGGTGACACAACTACTGACCAGAAGTACTGACCACAACCACACAACTACTGACCACAACCACACAACTACTGACCACTACTACTGACCACTACCACACAACTACTGACCACCACCACACAACTACTGACCACTATCACACAACTACTGACCACTACTACTGACCACTACCACACAACTACTGACCACTACCACACAACTACTGACCACTACCACACAACTACTGACCACAACCACACAACTACTGACCACTACTACTTACCACAACCACACAACTACTGACCACTACTACTGGCCACTACCACACAACTACTGACCACAACCACACAACTACTGACCACTACCACACAACTACTGACCACTACCACACAACTACTGACCACAACCACACAACTACTGACCACTACTACTGGCCACTACCACACAACTACTGACCACAACCACACAACTACTGACCACTACCACACAACTACTGACCACTACCACACAACTACTGACCACAACCACACAACTACTGACCACAACTACTTACCACTACCACACAACTACTGACCACAACCACACAACTACTGACTACAACTACTGACCATTTCCATACTGTAGGGCCCAAAGAACAAGCAAAACAACTACATATCTACTGACCACAGCTACTGACCACAACAACTGACCAAAACTATTGACCACAACCACACAACTAATGAAACACACAACTACTGACCAGAACCACACAACTACTGACCACAACTACTGACCACATTGACACAACTACTGACCATAATCACACAACTACTGATCACAACTACTGACCACAATGACACAACTACTGACAAAAAACACACAACTACTGATCACAACTACTGACCACAATGACACAACTACTGACCAAAACCACACAACTACTGATCACAACTACTGACCACAATGACACAACTACTGACCATAACCACACAACTACTGATCACAACTACTGACCACAATGACACAACTACTGACCAAAACCACACAACTACTGATCACAACTACTGACCACAATGACACAACTACTGACCAAAACCACACAACTACTGATCACAACTACTGACCACAATGACACAACTACTGACCAAAACCACACAACTACTGATCACAACTACTGGCCACAACGACACACCTACTGACCACAATAACTGACCCCAATCACACATCTACTGACCACGTCCACACTGTAAGGCCCAAAGAACCAGCAACACAACCACACAACTACTGACCACAACTACTGACCACAACCACACAACTAATGACCACAACTACTGACCAAAACCACTGACCACAACCACACAACTAATGACTACAACTACTGACCACGTCCATGCTGTAGGGCCTGAAGAACCATCAACACAACCACACATCTACTGACCACAACTACTGACCACATCTACTTACCACAACCACACAACCACACGACCACTGACCACAACTACTGACCATGTCTGTGCTGTAGGGCCCGAAGAACCATCAACACAACCACACATCTACTGACCACAACTACTGACCACATCTACTTACCACAACCACACAACCACTGACCACAACTACTGATCACAACTATTGACCACAACCACACAACTACTGACCACAACTACTGACCATGTCCATGCTGTAGGGCCCGAAGAACCATCAACACAACCACACATCTACTGACCACAACTACTGACCAAAACGACTTACTGCAACCACACAACCACTGACCACAACTATTGACCACAACTACACAACTATACAGCTACTGACCATGTCCACACTGTAGGGCCCAAAGAACCAGCAACACAACCACAAAACTACTAACCACAACTACTGACCAAAACCACACAACAACTGACCACAACAACTGACCACAACTACTGGCCACGTCCATACTGTAGGCCCAGAAGAATCTGCAAAACAACCAAACAACTACTGACCACTGCTACAAACCCACAGCTACAAACACCACCCTAATGTTGTGCAGACTGACTCAACTTAGATGCCTTCAACACATATTGTTGTTATCATTTCTACTTCATAAACTATAAAGCTTGTGGTATCCCCATTCATTTCAATGTTGGAATGCAGGCTTCAATGAGAAAACAAATACAAATTCTGAGCTTAAAAATACATTATATGATTTATGATGGTACAGTACTCACTCTAGCCTTGTATACTAGCCCACTATAACCCACTATAAAATAGGTCCCTATAACTAACCCATAGGCTATAAAAACCCTATTACTACCATTGCTACTACTAACAGTACTACTACCGCCACTACCACTACCACTACTACTACTATTTCACAACTAGATAGTGCCTTCAGAAAATGTTCACACCCCTTGACTTTTTCCACATTTTGTTGTGTTACAGCCTGAATTTAAAATATAGTACTTTTAGATTGTATGTCACTGGCCTACACACAATACTCCATAATGTCAAAGTGGAATTAGGTTTTTAGATTTTTTTACAGATGAATAAAAAAATGAATAGCTGAAATGTATTGAGTCAATAAGTATTCAACCCCTTTGTTATGGCAAGCCTAAATATTATGAACAAAAATATAAATGCAACATGTAAAGTGTTGGCCCCTTGTTTCATCAGCTGAAATAAAAGATCCCAGAAATGTTACATAAAGCTTATTTCTCAAAAAATGTGTTCACCTCTGTTAGTGAGCATTTCTCATTTGCCAAGATAATCCATCCACCTGACAGGTGTGGCATATCAAGAAACTGATTAAACAGAAGGATCATTACACAGGTGTGCCTTGTGCTGAAGACAATAAAATACCATTTTAAAATGGGCACAATGCCACAGATGACAGTTTGAGTGCATAGAAAATGGCCATTTGAATGCACAGAGATACAGTGATGAGGCCTGAGGCCAATTGTCGTGCCATTGATTCGTCGCCATCACCTCATGTTTCAGCAGGATAATGCACGGCCCCATGTCGAAAGGATCTGAACACAATTCCTGGATGCTGAAAATGTCCCAGTCCCAGGCCTGCATATTCACCAGATATGTCACCCATTGAGCATGTTTGGGATGCTCTGGATTGACGTAAGTGACACAGCCATTGAAGAGGAGTGGGACAACATTCCACAGACCACAATCAACAGCCTGATCAACTCTATGCGAAGGAGATATGTCGGGCTGCATGAGGCAAATGGTGGTCACAGCAGACACTGACTGGTTTTCTGCTCCACGCCCCCAGCTTTTTCTTAAGGTATATGTGACCACCATGTGCATATCTGTATTCCCAGTCATGTGAAATCCATAGATTATAGCCGAATGAATGTATTTCAATTGACTGATTTCCTTATAAACTTAGCAAAAAAAGAAACGTCCTCTCACTGTCAACTGCGTTTATTTTCAGTAAACTTAACGTGTAAATATTTGCATGAACATAACAACATTCAACAACTGAGACAAACTGAACAAGTTCCACAGACATGTGACTCACAGAAATGTGTCCCTGAACAAAGGGGGGTCAAAATCAAAATTAACAGTCAGGATCTGATATGGCCACCAGCTACATTAAGTACTGCAGTGCATCTCCTCCACATGGACCAGATTTGACAGTTCTTGCTGTGAGATGTTACCCCACTCTTCCACCAAGGCACCTGCAAGTTCTCTCACATTTCTAGGGAGAATGGCCCTAGCTCTCACCCCCCGATCCAACAGGTCCCAGACGTACTCAATGGGATTGAGATCCGGGCACTTCGCTGGCCATGGCAGAACACTGACATTCCTGTCTTGCAGGAAATCAACACACAAAACGAGCAGTATGGCTGGTGGCATTGTCATGCTGGAGGGTCATGTCAGGATGAGCCTGCAGGAAGGGTATCACATGAGGGAGGAGGATGTCTTCCCTGTAACGCACAGCGCTGAGATTGCCTGCAATGACAACAAGCTCAGTCCGATGATGCTGTGACACACCGCCCCAGACCATGACGGACCCTCCACCTCCAAATTGATCCCGCTCCAGAGTACAGGCCTCGATGTAACGCTCATTCCTTTGACGATAAACGCGAATCCGACCATCACCCCAGGTGAGACAAAACCGTGACTCGTCAGTGAAGAGCACTTTTTGCTAGTCCTGTCTGGTCCAGCGACGGTGGGTTTGTGCCCATAGGCGACGTTGTTGCCGGTGATGTCTGGTGAGGACCTGCCTTACAACAGGCCTACAAACCCTCAGTCCAGCCTCTGTCAGCCTATTGCGGACAGTCTGAGCACTGATGGAGAGATTGTGCGTTCCTGGTGTAACTCGGGCAGTTGTCGTTGCCATCCTGTACCTGTCCCGCAGGTGTGATGTTCGGATGTACCGATCCTGTGCAGATGTTGTTACACGTGGTCTGCCACTGCGAGGACGATCAGCTGTCCATCCTGTCTGCCTGTAGCGCTGCCTTAGGCGTCTCACAGTACGGACATTGCAATTTATTGCCCTGGCCACATCTGCAGTCCTCATGCCTCCTTGCAGCATGCCTAAGGCACGTTCACGCAGATGAGCAGGGACCCTGGGCATCTTTCTGTTGGTGTTTTTCAGAGTCAGTAGAAAGGCCTCTTTAGTGTCCTAAGTGTTCATAACTGTGACCTTAATTGCCTACAGTCTGTAAGCTGTTAGTGTCTAAACGACTGATCCACAGGTGCATGATCATTAATTGTTTATGGATCATTGAAAACGCATGGGAAACAGTGTTTAAACCCTTTACAATGAAGATCTATGAAGTTATTTGGATTTTTACGAATTATCTTTGAAAGACAGGGTCCTGAAAAAGGGACGTTTCATTCAATCTTCATACTTTCAAACATGGTGATGGCTGCGTCATGTTATGGGTATGTGTGGGATAAAAATAAACGGAATAGAGCTAAGCAAAGGCAAAATCCTGGAGAAATACCTGGTTCAGTCTGCTTTCCAACAGACACTGGGAGACAAATTCACCTTTCAGCAGGACAATAACCTGAAACACAAAGCCAAATATACACCAGAGTTACTTATCAAGATGACATTGAATGTTCCTGGGTGGCCTAGTTACAGTATTGACTTAAATTCTATGGCAAGACATGAAAATGGCTGTCTAGCAATGATCAACAACCAACTTGACAGAGCTTGAATAATTTAAAAAATAATAATGTGCAAATATTGTACAATCCAGGTGTGCAAAGCTCTTAGAGACTTACCCAGAAAGACTCACAGTTGTAATCACTGGCAAAGGTGATTCTAAGATGTATTGACTTGGGCTGTGAATAATATATTTCTGTATTTCCTTTTCAATAAATTAGCAAACATTTATAAAAACATATTTTCACTTTGTCATTATGGGGTATTGTGTGTAGATGGGTAAAACATTTTTTTTGTAAATGTTGAATTCAGGCTGTAACACAACAAATGTGGAATAAGTCAAAGGGTATGAATACTTCAATACTAGCAAGCACACCATATTTCAGTAAATTGTGTTATACTGTACTGATCAGTGATCATAAATACACAATATTAAACTACAGTGTTAGAGCTCAGGGCTACCAGCTGTTGTTCTCTCCCCATCTCCAGCTCTCAACAGGGTCTCCCTCTGGAACACGAGCAGTAACATGATCTGCAGAGGTAAGACCTAAACCCAGAGCAGCAAAAACAATCAGCTACAGTATACTGGGAGTTAGGAGTGGGCCTTGGGCCAAGAATAACAACTCTCTCATCATCCCAGAGAGAGCGAGAGAGAGAGACAGAGAGAGAGAGAGAGAGAGGGAGTGTAGAGATAGGTCAGGAACAGAGGGAGTGAGAGTATGAGTGTTTATCAGTGTATAGGTTGGTATGGGCCTCTGTTTGTGATGTGCAGTGTGACTGAAACTAGAGGGGGGGTCATGTGTGCCTGCGAACCCAACCTCATGACCTTTTGTTCTGATGACACACTCCCCAAAACAACCACCCCCTCCACACAAACACACTGTGTATATTTAAGCAATAAAGCCAGAGGAGGTGTGGCTTTATGGCCAATATACCACGGCTAAGGGCTGCTCTAGTATTTATACTGCAATAGTTTATGTGTCGAGGGGCTAGGGTCAGTCTGTTATGTCTGGAGTATTTCTACTGTCTTATCCGGTGTCCTGTGTGAATTTAAGTATGCTCCGTCTAATTCTCTCTCTCTCCTTCTCCCTCCCCTCCTGGAAGACCTGAGCCCTGGGACCATGCCTCAGGACTACCTGGCCTGATGACTCCTTGCTGTCCCCAGTCCACCTGGATGTGCTGCTGCTCCAGTTTCAACTGTTCTGCCTGCGGCTATGGAACCCTGACCTGTTCACTGGACGTGCTACCTTGTCCCGGACCTACTGTTTTTGACTCTCTCTCTCTACCGCACCTGCTGTCTCTAACTCTGAATGCTCGGCTATAAAAATCCTACTGACATTTACTCCTGAGGTGCTGACCTATTGCACCCTCTACAACCACTGTGATTATTATTATTATTTGACACTGCTGATCATCTATGAATGTTTGAACATCTTGGCCATGTTCTGTTATAATCTCAACCCGGCACAGCCAGAAGAGGACCGGCCACCCCTCAGAGCCTGGTTCTTCTCTAGCTTTCTTCCTAGGTTCCTTCATTTCTAGGTAGTTTTTCCTAGCTACCATGCTTCTACATCTGCATTGCTTGCTGTTTGGGGTTTTAGGCTAGGTTTCTGTATAGCACTTTGTGACATTGGCTGATGTAAAAAGGGCTTTATAAATACATTTGATTGATTGATTCTTACACTGTAACGGAAAACTGTAAATTATACAGTATTTGTTATTATTATCAACAGTAAAATACTCAATATAATAAAATAACATTATATTGGTTGCATATACATTTAGCAGATGTTATCGCGGGTGTAGGAAAATACTCTGATATGTTTTACTGCAGCAAACTGTAAATTATGGTGCGTAGTGGGAAAATGTTGCGGGCGGGGAAAGAATTGGAAAAGAATTGCTTTAAGAATTGCTTTCAAATGGTACTTTAACTCCACCCCACAGAACACAGTACCATACCATATTTTTGGAGAGCCAACAACTTTTTGACCACTAGTTGGTCCATGCTATTGTTTCTGAAGAATTAACATATTTTGAGGCGTGCCGTGTAAGGGGCTATATTTGTTGCACCCGTGAGTGAGAACGCAGTTTATGGGGACATTTTGGAGTGACAGCAAGTCTTAAACCTTAAATGGTTTAGAATTTTTGCCTTGTCCTTTTGGCCTGTTTTACCCTGTAGTCACTGCCAGTTTGGAAGCCTTTGTGAAGGCCTCTAGAAGTGCAATTGATATAAATAATATCATGTTCATTAACTTCTACTTGGTACTCATCCCGGATCCGGGAGCACCCTCATCAGTAAAAAAGCTGACTAGCATAGCCTAGCATAGCGCCACAAGTAAATACTAGCATCTAAATATCATGAAATCACAAGTCCAAGACACCAGATGAAAGATACACATCTTGTGAATCCAGCCATCATTTCCGATTTTTAAAATGTTTTACAGGGAAAACACAATATGTATTTCTATTAGCTAACCACGATAGCAAAAGACCCAACCGCATATTTTCACAATTTTTTTACTGCATAGGTAGCTATCACAAATTCGACCAAATAAAGATATAAATAGTCACTAACCAAGAAACAACTTCATCAGATGACAGTCTTATAACAGATCTATTGTATAGCATATGTTTTGTTCAAAAAATGTGCATATTTCAGGTATAAATCATAGTTTTACATTGCAGCCACCATCACAAGTCTCACCAAAGCAGCTAGAATAACTACAGAAACCAACGTGAAATACCTAAATACTCATCATAAAACATTTATGAAAAATACACGGTGTACAGCAAATGAAAGACAAAGATATTTTGAATCCAGCCAATATTTCAAATGTTTTAAGTGTTTTACAGCGAAAACACAATATAGCATTATATTAGCTTACTACAATAGCCTACCACACAACCGCATTCATTCAAGGCACGTTAGCGATAGCGAATAAACCAGCAAAAGATATTAATTTTTTCACTGACCTTCTCAAACTTCATCAGATGACAGTCCTATAACATCATATTACACAATACATATATGGTTTGTTCGAAAATGTGCATATTTAGCGGTACAATTCGTGGTTGAACAATGTGAATACGTAGCCAAACTGCACAAAAATATCCGGATATATTTCTGACACTCACATCATC
The DNA here is from genome assembly GCF_016432855.1 of Salvelinus namaycush. Classification (NCBI taxonomy): domain Eukaryota; kingdom Metazoa; phylum Chordata; class Actinopteri; order Salmoniformes; family Salmonidae; genus Salvelinus; species Salvelinus namaycush. The sequence goes on along the minus strand of NC_052334.1, from coordinate 27,892,175 downwards.
TAATCAAATAACTAATCATATACTTTACTAAAAAATACAGGTTGGACAGCAAATGAAAGATACACTAGTTCTTAATGCAACCGCTGTGTTAGATTTTTTAAAATAACCTTAGTACGACATACAGCTTACGTTATAGCGAGACAGCGCCCGAAATCTGGGCGGAATATAGTCTAAACATTTTCGACAGAAATACGAAATAATATCATAAATGGTTCCTACTATTTGATGAGCTTCCATCAGAATCTTGTACAAGGTGTCCTTTTTCCAGAATAATCGTTGTTCGGTTGTAGAATGTCGTCTTCATCTGTCGATTTAGCTAACAAAGCTGGCCATGCGGCACAGAAGTGTCCAACTCACCAGAACGCATAACAAAGAAAATACCGAAAATCGCAATAAACTGATATAAACTGATATAAGTCGGTTTAATATAACTAGTTTATGATGTTTTTAACACATATATCAAATAAAATCAGAGCCGGAGATATCTAACGTCGATAACGAAAGCTTTTCAGAACGCAATCCAGGTGACCCTTTCGCGCCATGCAGAATAAAGGAAAGAGTGGTCACGTCATTCCAACAGGTCTTGTTCGGCCTCAGATAGAGCTGTACACCCCATTCCAACTCTCACTGCCTACTGACATCTAGGGGAAGGCGTATGCAGTGCATGTAGACCCATAGATTCCATGCAAATTAATAGGCTGACCCTGGAACAGAGCCCCCGATTTCAGATTTCTCACTTCCTGACAGGAAGTTTGCTGCAAAATGAGTTCTGTTTTACTCACAGATATAATTCAAACGGTTTTAGAAACTAGAGAGTGTTTTCTATCCAATAGTAATAATAATATGCATATTGTACGAGCAAGAATTGAGTACGATGCAGTTTAATTTGGGAACGATTTTTTACAAAGTGAAAATGGCGCCCCCCTATTGAGAAAAGGTATGCTGTATTGTTTGTAAACAATTTACCTAGCAGCCAACCTGCTTGCACCAATCAGTTGTAATTACAGTAAAATACTGTGAAATACAAACCCCTAAATTAATTTAATTAATCCATTCATCCATTCATTCATTCATTCCAATTACGGTAGCAACTTACGTCACTACACAGTACTTGCTTTGATACCATATTTATGTTACAGTAGGTGTACTGTAATATGACATACAGAATTTGACTTGCCACCTAGCTGCCTATAAGCTACAGTCAAAATCATGGTAACCCCTTTACAGTGTAGGCACAATGCAATGCAGAGTTTCAACTAACCTGCATGGCAATACTTTTACATTCTTGACTTGGAACACACCGGTTTCTTTTAAACTCCCATCGCTAGTTGCAGGCGGAAAGTTTGAATTTAGACAATGCTCTGTTACTAAATGAAATACATTTTTTCTCCATGAAGTAATCCATCGATATATACGCCCCCATCTTGTCTATTTCTGATCTTCTCTCATTGATCGAGACAGTGAGTGTCATTCAAAGCGACACTTGATTTCTGACATGTCGTGCGGCACTTTGGGGTGGACACCCACCTGTCTCGATCAATGAGAGAAAACAAACATATCCATTGTTGGATTACTTCATGCAGCAAAAATGGATTTCATTTAATAATTTCATCTAAATTCCAACTTTCCACGTGCAACTGGACACAGAGGTTTATAAGACAATTATGAACCCGAGAACAAAAAAAGTAAAGGTTACGGCGAAACAGCACTTTATGCACATCCTCAGACACAAGCTTTGGCTCTGATGCTGAGGTTCGTGTTTACAAGGCTATGTAGTATGTAGTCTATGAGTATGCACTGACTACCATTCCTGTTCCATAGAATGCTAATCCCACCACAATGCAGTAAATGTGTAAGGCTTGAGTTCCACTCATAACACAAACGCTCGGTGCATTCAACCCATGCCTGGGATTTAGTATAGTGTGACATGGGAGCGTTATCACGTTTGAGACAGATCGTAAAGTTAGCCACTTGTGTGGACTCCAGGGCAGACAGTTCAAAGGTCAGATTGCAGGTCACAGTGGTAAAAGTTAAACAGGGTGGTTCTGTGGTCTGCTCTGTAGGAACTCTCTCACTGTGTGACTGACTGCTGTGAGTGTTCACTGTCTAGTGACCCAGATTACCAGCAGGCAACCTCTCATGACTGTCTAGGAGTTATGGTTATCTTCCTTACACATCAACAGGATCTCTCATTATGGTAGGGTAAACTCTGTGGTACGACTACGTGGAATTTCAGCTTTTACTGTATAGTTCTAAGAAGTGACCTGAACTTGACATCCTGTGCACAGTGTGCATCTCTGCAAACCTAGTCTCGCCATTGTAGATTATAGCTCTACCATGGTAATCTGGGGTCTTCTGCTGTAAACGTTATCTGCAAAGATGGCTTACTTACTGAGCGCTTTAATGGTGTTACATAAACCATGATCATGTGCAGTACTTTGTGGAACTGACTTCACCTAAAGATTAAGAATATGCAGCAGTCAGCTTGTATTAGAGAAGAAATTACAGGCTATCATAATGAAGTTCCAAAGGCAATCCTCCCTCATTGTTTTCATACTGTATTATCCTGTCCTCTCAGAGGGTAACACAAAGTCCTGAGGTTTTTAAACAATACAATGAGGGATGGGGGATGGATATGGATATCTAACTGTACCTGAGTGTTACAGATGTGTGTCAGTAAGCCTGTTGAGAGGAATTGTCACGACAGGAACACCAGGTCACTGGACTCTGACACAAAGGGAAAACATGTGACTTTGAACACAAGAAAAGCACAACACTTTGTATTTTGACTGTGTGTCTCTATGATATGCTACTTGTGGTTAAAGCATATTGAATTTAATGATAAAATGCTGCTGCTGTTAAAACGTATTGAATGTTAAATCCCCAATTTAGGGGAATTTGAGCGGTTCTGGACTGATTCCGACTTTTTTGTGTACAGAGCGCTCGGCGCAGCGTCAATTACTGGGCACTCCGTTAACGCTGTTGTTGTCCCGTTTCACATGCCGCTCTCCCCTCTTATCAGAGATGCAGTTTGTGAAATCTGACACCTCAATTGCATAGTGAGCGACACGTCACATTTTCTGGGATATCCAGACAAAAGATCGATGTCTTCTGCCTGTGAACCTCGCAGCGCTGCTTACATTACGGTGTTTGAAACGGGAGACCCTAGCGATTGCAGCAAAAGTAGCATCTCACTGTGAGGTTCTCAGATGGATTTAGAGCGCTCAACATAAAAAAATACAAAATCATTTTGTAGAATTGGAACAAGACCATTTTCTCTTTGTCACAGTGGGACGAAAACACTTTGCGCTTAAAGCTGAAGTTTTAACGAGTCCACGGGCAGAAAATACTCTGTGAAATGTGACCAATTCTGTACTGTCACTAAGTATGATAATATTTATTTTACAGTTATAAGAAAGGTGAAATATTATAGTAAGTCATTTATAAGTTGATTGTTACTATATTTAGAAAGCATTTCAAGCACCATTCCCCCACTTTTGTTGAATATCATATTTGTACTGTGTATTTAAGTTTGTGTCCTCAAAAGTGACTACACTTCAACACTTTAAAAAAATAATAACAGAAAGCTGATATTGTACCCTTTCTGGCAGTATAAGCATTACTAGGTATTGTTTATGGTCCACTCATGATAAATAATTACTTTTGGGTATGTCTAGTTAGCCGGAAGTCTACATTTTGACATTACATTTTTCAAAACAACACTACAACTAGTTGCATCCCTTCTGCTGTAATGGTGTAATTATAGTCCCACCAATAGGATGAATTTACTTCTGCCAGATGCCTTTTATTACGTTTTTGTGCTGAAGACCATTGCGCTACGTTTTTGTACATGGCATACCATTCAAAAAGCCTACAAAAGTTTTTAAACTACAACACTAATAATGTAGGCATAGGTTGATGCTCAATGTTAAATTAAAATCTTCCTACTATCACATCTAAGCCAATATGACACTAATGTCAATAAAACATTGCAAATCAACTTGATATTATACTGTATCTAAAAACACATACACCCTAATGATAAAATACATAATAAAAGCAGGACACTGAAAGTACATTATCCCTCTGAAGCAGGGATGGGCAACTCCAGTCCTCAGGGGCCAGAGTGGTGTCACACTTTTCCCCCATCCCTAGCAAATACAGCTGATTAAACTAATTGTATTCTAAACTGAAGATCATGATTCGTTGATTATCGGAGTCAGTTGTGTTAGCAGTGGCTGTGGCAAAAGTGTGACACAAATCAGGCAGCTGAGGACTGGAGTTGCCCATTTCTGCTCTGAAGAGTATGAATTAGGCTGTTTGATGTTTGAATCCTAAGCAACCTACACATTGTTTGAAGTACAATAGGCCAACAGCTACTGTAGTAGGTCAAAACTGTGTGCTGGAAAACCTTAGTAGAGCATGGGTGAAGTAGGCATTGTAGTGCTTATGTGAATAACCATTATTTTACGGCTTCAGACCAATGCCTACGTCTCACTTAAAAACATAGTTTTTGTGTTTAATAGAGTATAACTTTTGAATAGACTTATGCACACAGATATTGAATTAAACCGTAAACTGTAGACAACATGGAAAAAAATGCCATCTGTTGAAGGTATTTTTTTCTCCTTTTTCTCTCGCTCCCTCGTTCCTTCCGAGCGTGCATGGGCTGCCCAGTCCAGGCTGTTTTCATTTCACAGTGGGTGAGTGGCAGCCTCGACCCCATGTGACCCTGAGCCCTGCTTCTGCTGATGTCAGCATCTTGCTGCAGATTTACTGAGGTGGAGTTTTAAACAAAGCCCCAGCCCCATGCATCTCTGAACCCCAGCTCCAGCTAGCCCCAGCCCCAGCCCCAAGGGGACAGATTGATTAAACCCCTCTTATTAAAGGGCAACTACACAAATGGCAGCCAGTGAGTACAACTACCTAAACTGTAATATAATATGATTTTTTATCTCTCTCGCTTTTCTTTTAATCTATCTCTCTTAGTGTCACGTTCCTGACCTGTTTTCCTTTGTCATGTATTTGTTTTAGTTGGTCAGGGCGTGAGTTGGGTGGGTTGGTCTAGGTTTGATTTTCTATGTTGGGATTTTGTGTTCGGCCTGGTATGATTCTCAATCAGAGACAGCTGTGAATCGTTGTCCCTGATTGAGAATCATACAAAGGCAGCCAGGGTTTCACTTGTGTTTTGTGGGTGTTTGTTCCTGTGTCAGTGTTTGGGCCACACAGGACTGTTTCAGGTTAGTCACGGTTGTTGGTTGTTGTATTTTGTAGTGTTTGTTGTTTTCCCATTAAAACATGAATACCAATCCGCATCTTGGTCCGATCCATGCTCCTCCTCGTCTGAGGAGGAGAACGACTACGACAGCCGTTACAGAAACACCCACCATAACAGGACCAAGCGGATTGGAGAAGGAAGGCAAGAACAACAGCAATGGGGAAAAGAGGAATGGACTTGGGAGGAAATCCTAGACGGTAAAGGACCCTGGGCAGAGCCAGTGGAGTGTCGCCGCCCCAAAGCGGAGCTGGAGGCAGCGAAAGCGGAGAGGAGGTATTATGAGGCGAAAGCAAGGCAGAGCGGCTGGAAGCCCGAGAGGCTCACCCAAAAATTTCTTGGGGGGGGGCTAAGAGGTAGTGGGCCGAGGGCAGGTAGGAGACCTGCGCCCACTTCCCAGGCTAACCGTGGAGAGCGGGAGTACGGGCAGACACCGTGTTACGCAGTAGAGCGCACGGTGTCTCCTGTACGTGTTCATAGCCCGGTGCGGGTTATTCCACCTCCCCGCACTGGTAGGGCTAGATTGGGCATTGAGCCAAGTGCCATGAAGCCGGCTCTTCATATATGGCCTCCAGTACGTCTCCTTGGGCCGGCTTACATGGCACCAGCTTTACGCATGGTGTCCCCGGTTCGCCTACATAGCCCGGTGCGGGTTATTCCACCTCCCCGCACTGGTCGGGCGACGGGGAGCATTCAGCCAGGTAAGGTTGGGCAGGCTCAATGCTCAAGGGAGCCAGTACGCCTGCACGGTCCGGTATTTCCGGCGCCACCTCCCCGCCCCAGCCCAGTACCACCAGTGCCTACTCCACGCACCAGGCTTCCAGTGCGTTTCCAGAGCCCTGTTCCTCCTCCACGCACTCTCCCTGTGGTGCGTGTCTCCAGCCCAGTGCCTCCAGTTCCGGCACCACGCACCAAGCCTCCTGTGCGTCCTGAGAGCCCTGTACGCACTGTTCCTTCTCCCCGCACTCGCCCTGAGGTGCGTGCCCTCAGCCCGGTACCACCAGTGCCAGTACCACGCACCAGGCCTATAGTGCGCATCGAGAGTCCAGTGTGCCCTGTTCCTGCTCCCCGCACTAGCCTTGAGGTGCGTGTCTCCAGTCCGGTACCACCAGTTCCGGCACCACGCACCAGGCCTACTGTGCGCCTCAGCGGGTCAGAGTCGTCCGTCTGCCCAACGCCGCCTGCACTGCTCGTCTGTCCAGCGCCGTCTGAGCCATCCGTCTGCCCAGCGCCGTCTGAGCCATCCGTCTGCCCAGCGCCGTCTGAGCCATCCGTCTGCCCAGTGCCGTCTGAGCCATCCGTCTGCCCAGCGCCGTCTGAGCCATCCGTCTGCCCAGCGCCGTCTGAGCCATCCGTCTGCCCAGCGCCGTCTGAGCCATCCGTCTGCCCAGCGCCGTCTGAGCCATCCGTCTGCCCAGCGCCATCTGAGCCATCCGTCTGCCACGAGCCATTAGAGCCGCCCGTCTGTCCCGAGCCATTAGAACCGTCCGTCAGTCAGGAGCCGCTAGAGCCGTCCGTCAGTCAGGAGCTGCCAGAGCCGCCAGCCAGTCAGGAGCTGCCAGAGACGCCAGCCAGTCAGGAGCTGCCAGAGACGCCAGCCAGTCAGGAGCTGCCAGAGCCGCCAGCCAGTCAGGAGCTGCCAGAGCCGCCAGCCAGTCAGGAACTGCCAGAGCCGCCAGACAGTCAGGAGCTGCCCGAGCCGCCAGCCAGTCAGGAGCTGCCAGAGCTGCCCTACAGTCATGAGCTGCCCTCCAGTCATGAGCTGCCCTACAGTCATGAGCTGCCCTACAGTCATGAGCTGCCCTCCAGTCATGAGCTGCCCTCCAGTCATGAGCTGCCCTCCAGTCATGAGCTGCCCTCCAGTCATGAGCTGCCCTCCAGTCATGAGCTGCCCTCCAGTCATGAGCTGCCCTCCAGTCATGAGCTGCCACCCAGTCCGGAGCTGCCACCCAGTCCGGAGCTGCCACCCAGTCCGGAGCTGCCACCCAGTCCGGAGCTGCCGTCCCTCAGTCCGGAGCTGCCCCTTATCCTGGTGCTGCCCCTTATCCTGGTGCTGCCCCTTATCCTGGTGCTGCCCCTTAGTCCGGTGCTGCCCCTTAGTCAGGTGCTACCCCTCGGTCAGGTGCTACCCCTCGGTCAGGTGCTACCCCTCGGTCAGGTGCTAACCCTCAGTCAGGTGCTACCCCTCAGTCTGTTACTGCCCTTTGGAATAGTGGGATTGACATGGAGGGTGAATATTGGGAGGAGGCCACGGAAGCGGGGGTTGACTATGGTGGGGTGGGGACCACGACCAGCGCCAGAGCCGCCACTGTGGACAGACGCCCACCCAGACCCTCCCCTAGACTTTGTGCTGGTGCGCCCGGAGTTCGCACCTTAAGGGGGGGGTTCTGTCACGTTCCTGACCTGTTTTCCTTTGTCATGTATTTGTTTTAGTTGGTCAGGGCGTGAGTTGGGTGGGTTGGTCTAGGTTTGATTTTCTATGTTGGGATTTTGTGTTCGGCCTGGTATGATTCTCAATCAGAGACAGCTGTGAATCGTTGTCCCTGATTGAGAATCATACAAAGGCAGCCAGGGTTTCACTTGTGTTTTGTGGGTGTTTGTTCCTGTGTCAGTGTTTGGGCCACACAGGACTGTTTCAGGTTAGTCACGGTTGTTGGTTGTTGTATTTTGTAGTGTTTGTTGTTTTCCCATTAAAACATGAATACTTACCAATCCGCATCTTGGTCCGATCCATGCTCCTCCTCGTCTGAGGAGGAGAACGACTACGACAGCCGTTACACTTAGCCTTGTCTCTTTCTGTTTCTTTCCCTTTTAGTAAGAGTGCATTTCATAAACAATGGCTTTACGCTCTGGTTTAAAGCTACCCAGCTAGCACATTTGGTTCCGTGGAAGTTGTTGGAGCATATGTTTTTGGTTCCACATTGCTTGTGGGAATGTAGCCATAAGTTTCCTGATGGGTAAAACTGAAAGTGTTTTAAACATTCTGAGAACAGAAGTGAAAAATCCACCTGTTCTGGGAATGTTTATTTTTAGGTTGCATGGAGGTTCTGAGAACGTTTTACTCTGGTTCTGTAACGCTCGTCGTTGGGAGAAAGAGAGGAGGACCAAGATGCAGCGTGGTGAGTATTCATAATGCCTTTTAATGAAGAGAACGAATACTCGAACAAAACAACAAAACTAACGATAAACGAGAATGACACGAAATGAAACAGTCCTGTCTGGTGAATTACACAAAGACAGAAAATAAACACCCACGAAACACAGGTGGAAAAAGGCTACCTAAGTATGATTCTCAATCAGAGACAACTAACGACACCTGCCTCTGATTGAGAATCATACCAGGCCAAACGCAAAAACCAACATAGAAAAACGAACATAGATAACCCACCCAACTCACGCCCTGACCATACTAAAACAAAGAAATAACAAAAGAACTAAGGTCAGAACGTGACAGGTTTCTTGAACATTTCCTCTTTTTTTAATTAACGCTCTGAGAACAGAAATTAGAGGTTATTTGGATGTTTTTGAATAACTTCCCTAAAACGTTCACTGAATGTTTCAATAAGACTTTTAATATCAACTTTTTGAGGTTAACTTTGTGAACTCACAGCACATCGACATTTATTTCCTTAGGCATTAATATTGCAAACGCATTTTTTTTATTGTTGTTTTTCATTGAGATTAGAACCTATAATATTCTGTTCTCTAACCATTGAATTAGTCCACTGCACCACCAGGATGGAGCTAGCATGTTTTTCAATGCATAGAAAGCTGTACATTTTTTGTCTATTCAAACAGACCCCATTTCAAAGAAACAAGCACTCATTAAGATCAGGTGTGGCAATGAGTGTGCACGGCCAACACATTGAACACACTTAACAAGATAGAGGATAGAGAGAGTTTTGTTGATGTTTTCGTAACAATTGTAATCCAATTCAGGGAACTAGGCGTATGTCGCAAGTAACGACTTCACAGGAGAGTCGTTTGAACGTACATTTAAAAACAAAAAATCTAAATGTTTTTTTTGGCAGAAATGACTTCACGGACATATGAACTTTCATGTGCCTTAATAACAAACCTATATGCCATCTGTAAATACAAATAAAATTGTTAAATTACGAGCCTTGTTATTGGTAAACCACAGAAAAAGTGAGCAACCTTCCCACTAGCCATGATTGGCTGAGATAATGAGTGGGCTGGACATGCTAAGTGAGTAGTTCGGAATGGTCTACCATATTGAAGGCATCTGTCTATTTGAGCACGTCATTCTGTGTCGTTAATCCTGTCGAATGCTGATTTTTTTATTTATTAGTGTGTAGTGAAGCTGCATAAGTGTTGCTCTCCATTTTCTGGAGTATCAAGTTTTCAAATCAGTGGAATTAGAGTATGATAGCTAAAGAGATGGAGAAAACACCTGTCTCCGGATTACATCTTCAAACTAAGGGCAACCGTGGTATGGCATTCCTGACAGGGAGACGCGTCCATTAATTAGCTAGCTAACATTGGACCTGGTTGGTTAACTCCCAGCACCATGGCATTGTTGCCACTTTGTTCATTATTATTTAACTAGCTAATGTTAGCTGGCTGGCTCGTTAGCTAATGTTACGTGATGTGTGTGGTCTTAAACATTGTGTACCTATCTAGGTTCTTTGTTTACCTAGCTAGCTAGCTATATGTCTTAAGCTAAAGTATACTGTTAGCTGGTTAGGCTGTTTTCATGTTATCCAGAGGTAAACAAATCATCGGCCAGAGCTTCAAGTGTGCCCTCCAAGAGCACTCCTGTCACGTTCTGACCATAGTTCTTGTGTGTTTTACTTGTTTTAGTGTTGGTCAGGACGTGAGCTGGGTGGGCATTCTATGTTGTGTGTCTAGTTTGTCCATTTCTATGTATGCCTGATATGGTTCTCAATCAGAGGCAGGTGTTTGTCATTGTCTCTGATTGGGAACCATATTTAGGTGGCTTGTTTTGTGTTGGGGTTTGTGGGTGGTTGTTTTCTGTCTTTGTGTTCTGCACCAGATAGGACTGTTTTCGGTTTTCACATTTATTGTTTTGTTGCTTGTAGTGTTCACGTTATTATCTTTATTAAATCATGTTGAACACTAGCCGCGCTGCGTTTTGGTCCTCTCCTTCATCCCAGGAAGAAAGCCGTTACAGCTCCAAGATGGGTGAGGCTAAAGCTTAAGAGGGTGTGAAAGATTCTGAATGGGTGTAAACAAAGAATAGCTCTTCACTAGATACCAAAACATTCAAAGGCAATTTTCTCAAAAGGGAGTTTTCAAATTACTTTCCCATTGTCCCTCAATAAACCATTTTGTAGCTCTGAGTCTCTACTTTTATCCAATGTAAAAAAACACCATTTCACATTTTGCCACATAAGACGGAATCCAGGTGGTGAGTCATGAGTCACAATTTGAGAACATGAATTTAAATAGAACCATGAGGAAACCTGTAGGAAACATTGTACTGAAGGTAACAAGATGGCGCCGACAGACATTGGCGCCCTGTTTCTAGCTCCTAGCCAACTTTGCACTATTTTTTTGTTTGTTTTATTTCTTACATTATTTGCTCAGAACATTTATTGCATTATTACCTACAGCCGAAAATTACTTTTGGATATTAGATCGGCGGTCACTCACCAGCATTTCGACCAGAAATGTATACTTCGCTGAATTAAATCATTTGTTGAACTCCCCGAGGCAGTTCCATTCATTGGCAAGTGAATGATCCTGCTACCTGTCTCTCCCTAACTTGTTGACTGAGCTTTTGGCTCACTGCCCCACAATTTACTGTATAGCAGTGGAGGCTGCTGAGAGGAAGACAGCTTATAGTAATGGCTGTAACAGAGTAAATGGAATGGCATCAAAAACATGGAAACCATATGTTTGATTTATTTGATACCATTCTACATATTCTGCTCCATTACCATGAGCCCGTCCTCCCCAAATAAGGTGGAACCAACCTCTTGTGCTGCATAGTGTATATGCAGTCAGGATCCATACAGTGAGCAAGTCCTCCATTTTCTTTCTGTTTGCCGTAGTGGTCTGTGACGGGCTTGTTTTCGGAAGGCGGGATGCGGGCTGTGTTTGCAAAACCCAGTGTAGCTCATAGCAAACTTTTAGTAAAATCCAGTCAATAAGAGAGAAATGAAAGCCCAGCTAGCCTAGCTAGCCTGTAGTTTCAAATGGAGGTCGCTAACGAACGTTTTCAATGCTGCAGGAGCTGTGTTTATTTTACTCTATTCCAGGACAATGTAGACCATCCAGACTTTCAATGTAGCAAATAAGGACTACAGGGGCTAAGTGGCTATTCTTAGAAAACAAGTAGCAAACTTACACAAGCTACTGGGGAATCCACACCCGCCTACTTTCTCCTTGTCTTCTACTCCAGTTGCTGGACCCCGCTCTGGCCTGGTGGGAGTGTTGCCGCCATGTCGTCTCTCCACATCTAACTGGCCTGTGCTCTGCAGGGATCCCTCCCCGAAGGGGTCTCCCCCTTCCCTGGAGAATGGGGTTAGTAGGATGCACATGGGCGACTTAGTGGATGTTCCTATTCTTGACCCTACCAACCAGCCATGGATGCACGTCACTCGCTGTGAAAGTTGAAAGCAGCGACCTTTGGTAATAGGGGCCTCCTTGGCGGTAGGAAGGCCGGACTAGATACAGTCTTCAAACAGCTTCACTGCTCTGGATCCAGAGGTTCATCCCTGGGTGCTTCTGCTTCGAGATCAGATCCAGAGGTACACTATATATACAGAAGTATGTGGACACCCTTTCAAATGAGTGGATTCGGCTATTTCAGCCACCCATTGGTGACAAGTGTATAAAATCGAGCACACAGGCATGCTATCTCCATAGACAAACATTGGCAGGAGAATGGCCTTACTGAAGAGCTCAGTGACTTTCAACGTGGCACTGTCATAGGATGCCACCTTTCCAACAAGTCAGTTCGTCAAAATTCTGCCCTGCTAGAGCTGCCCCAGTCAACTTTAAGTGCTGTTATTGTGACGTAGAAACAACTAGGAGCAACAATGGCCACACAAGGTCATAGATTGGGACCGGCGAGTGCTGAACCGAGTAGCGCATAAAAATTGTCTGTCCTTGGTTGCAATTGTCACTACTGAGTTCCAAACTGCCTCTGGAAGCAATGTTAGCACAAGAACCGTTCATCATGAGCTTCATGAAATGGGTTTCTATGGCTGAACAGCTGCACACAAGCCTAATATCACCATGCACAATGCCAAGCGTCAGCTGGAGTGGTTTAAAGCTTGCTGCCATTGGACTCCGGAGCAGTGGAATTGCGTTCTCTGGAGTGATGAAACACGCTTCACCACGACGGACAAATCTGGGTTTTGCGGCTGCAAGGAGAACGCTACCTGCCCCAATGCATAGTGGTAACTGTAAAGTTTGGTGGAGGAGGATTAATGGTCCGGGGATGTTTTTCATGGTTCGCCCCATAGTTCTATTGAAGGGAAATCTTAACGCTACAACATTCAATGACATTCTAGATGGGGAATGCACCCGTGCACAAAGCGAAGTCCATACAGAAGTGGTTTGTGGAGATCGGTGTGGAAGAACATGACTGGCCTGCACAGAGCCCTGACCTCAACTCCATCAAACACCTTTGGGATGAATTGGAACGCCGACTGCAAGCCAGGCCTAATCGTTCAACATCAGAGACTGACCTCACCAAAAATATATTTTTTGTACTTTTACCTCTTTTTCTCCCCAAATTCGTGATAGCCAATTGGTAGTTATAGTTTTGTTCCGCTGCTGTAACTCCCCTCGGACTCGGGAGAGGCGAAGGTCGAGAGCCATGCGTCCTCAGAAACACGACCCTGCCAAGCTGCTCTGCTTCGTGACAGACTGCTTGCTTAACCCGGAAGCCAGCCACACCAATGTGACAGAGGAAAAACTGTCCAACTGGTGAACTGGACGGCCCACTACAAGGATTCGCTAGAGCACGATGGGACAAGAAAATCCCGGCCGGCCAAACCCTTCCTTAACCTGGACGACACTGGGTCAATTGTACGCTGCCTCATGGGTCTCCCGGTCACAGCCAGCTGCGGGGACTTGCTTCCATTCAGCCACAAGAGTATTATTGAGGGCCTCCCGAGTGGCCCCGCAGCAATGTTCCAACATCTAGTGGAAAGCCTTCCCAGAAGAGTGGAGGCTGTTAATAGCAGCGAAGGTGGGACCAACCCAAAATAATGCCCATGATTTTGGAATGAAATGTTCAATAGCCAGTGTCCACATACTTTTGGTCATGTAGTGTACCTGCGTCTACCTCGGGTTCAAATCTTCAGAGCTCGGACCGCGACTTCCTCAGCCATCTCACCAGCTTCCGTCATCGGCAGCTCTATGGTAAGAAACATCCCGGTTCCCGGGGGAAAAAACCTGTGCTATCCTGGAACACGAGTACAGGACATTGCAAGTCTGCTTTTTACCATTCTAAGACAGCTGCCGGGGGCTGACGCTTTCATAGTCCATGTGTGGTCAAACAACATTAGGAGGGCTAAATAACTGATTCTAGCTCTGAAAGTTTCCCCAAAATTATTTCTAAAAGACTAATGTAGCTCTTTGGCATAAATGTTATAGATAACTTTGACACCTTTTGGAAACAGATTATGCTCAACAGGAATGATGTCCAAACAAATCATCTTGGCTCCTGGACCCTGTCCACGTATTTCAAGGCTGCCTTGAGACAATTATTTATCAGTGACCCAAGCCCTGCTCAGATAATCCCTACCATTGTGTCGCTGAGTTGTCATAGAGCTGCTACAAATGTACATGGGCCCAGGGTCATTGGCAATCATAATGTAAGTAACCTATTTCATGTCCCTCTAACTCCCCTGAATGCCTGTCAATCCAGCACTATCCACTCAAACATAAATATCAATGTTTACCTCTGATAAGCCTTACAGTAAAGCCATAAAAACAATAACGAATAGCAGAAAAGTGTGTGGCAGACAGCAGGGCGTTATGAGGGAAGTGGTGATTGAAGGGAGATATATTGCAACCTGATCATTAAGCCAGGGAGCGCTTGGGGATAAAAGAGGAAGCGGCCTGCGACAAAGGGGCAGAGAATGGAGAGGGTAGCATGTGTTATGAAGAGGGTGAAAAGAGAGAAATAGCTGTGTGAGTACCTGTTGTGACCTGGACTGTCTCATTACCTCCCACTGTGTACCGAACCGGTTTGGCTGAGGAACCGAGTTTTAGGATTATGGCTGGAGAACAGAACGGACAACGAGAACGGATTGTGGACTGTGAAATGGTTGGTGAATTCTCCCCTTTTCCCCAGTGTGCAAAACTCCCTAATAAACTCCCCATTTGTATTCTAGTTGTGCTCCTTGTGCGTGTTTGGTTATTGAACTTGGTGACGTGTAAACCCCACACCCTTGAACCTGCTACAAGTGCTAAAATAGCCCACATTAAACATATGTAGCCTAAGAAATAAAGGTTCATGAAATTGATAACTTGCTAGTTACAGCTAACATTCACATAATGACTATATCTGAAACTCACTTATATAATACCTTTGATGATACAGTGGTAGCAATAAATGGTTTCAACATCTTCAGAAGAGACAGGAATGCCATTGGTGGAGGAGTTGCCGTTTATGTTCAGAGTCATATTCCTGTAAAGCTTAGAGAGGATCACATGTCAAATGCTGTTGAAGTAATATGGCTATAGGTTCACCTGCCTCACCTAAAGCCCATTCTTGTGGGAAGCTGCTATTGACCACCAAGTGCTAACAGTAAGTATTTGGATAATATGTATTAAATGCTTGATAATAAATTTGATACAAACAGAGTGGTATATTTTTCTGGGTGACCTAAATATTGTCTGGCTTTCATCAAGCTGCCCACTCAAGAAAAAGCTTCAAACTGTAACCAGTGCCTGCAACCTGGTTCAGGTTATCAGTCAACCTACCAGGGTAGTTAAACAGCTCGGGAATGAAATCATCCACATGTATTGATCACATCTTTACTAATGCTGCAGAAATCTGCTCTAAAGCATTATCCAAATCCACAGGATGTAGTGATCATAATATAGTAGCCATATCTAGGAAAGTTCCTAAGCCTGGGCCTATTAAAGTGTATAAGAGGTCAGACAGTAAGTTTAGAGGTGATTCCTATGTTGAAGATGTAACAAATATCTGTGGTGGAAATCTCTGTGGATTGAAGAGGAATAGAAAAATTGTATGGTTGGGAGGGATGATGCACAGCCGATTGGCAAACGTACTGTAAATTAAGAAATCATGTGACAAAACTGAAAAAAAGAAGAAACTGTACTATAAATCAAAGATAAATTATATAAAGAATGATAGTCAAATGTTTTGGAGCACAAATCCAATTTTGGGCAAAAAGGCAAACTCATCTTCATCATTCATTGAATCAGATGGCTCATTCATCATAAACCCCACTAATATTGCCAACTACTTTAATGTTTTTGTTCATTGGCAAGATTAGCAAACTTAGGCATGACATGCCAACAACAACTTCTGAACCTACACATTCAAGCATAACTGACCAAAATATGGAATACAAGCATTGTCATTTTGAATTGCATAAAGTGACTGTGGAGAGGTGAAGAAAGTATTGGTGTATATCAACAATGACAAGCCACCTGGGTCTGACAACTTGGATGGAATAATACTGAGGATGATAGCCACTCCTATTTGCAATCACTTCAGTCTAAGCCTACAGGAAAGTGTGTGCCCTCAGGCCTGGAGGGAAGAAAAAGTCACTCCGCTACCCAAGAATAGTAAAGCCCCCTTTACTGGCTCAAATGGCCGGCCAATCAACCTGTTACCAACTCTTTGCAAACTTCTGGAAAAAATGGTGTTTGACCAAATACAATGCTATTTCACAGTAAACAAATTGACAACAGACTTTCAGCACGCATATAGGGAAGGACACTCAACAAGCACAGCACTTGCACAAATGACTGATGATTGGCTGAGATGAATTGATGATAAAATGATTGTGGGGGCTGTCTTGTCAGACTTCAGGGCAGCTTTTGACATTATAGATCATATTCTGCTGCCGGAAAAACGGACATGTTATGGCTTTACACCCCCTGCTATAATGTGGATAAAGATCTACTTGTCTAACAGAACACAGAGGGTGTTCTTTATTGGAAGCCTCTCAAACATAATCCAGGTAGAATCAGGAATTCCCCAGGGTAGCTGTTTAGGCCCCTTGCTTTTTTCAATCTTTACTAACAATATGCCACTGGCTTTGAGTAAGGCCAGTGTGTCTATGTATGAGGATGACTCAACACTATACACGTCAGTTACTACATGTCAGCTACTACCGCGACTGAAATGACTGCAACACTTAACAAAGAGCTGCAGTTAGTTTCAGAATGGGTAGCAAGGAATAAGTTAGTCCTAAATATTTCCAAAACTAAAACATTGTATTTGGGACAAATCATTCACTCAACCCTAAACCTCAACTACATCTCGTAATGAGGTGACTAAACTGCTTGGACTAACCCTGGATTGTAAACTGTCACGGTCAAAACATATTGATACAACAGTAGCTAAGATAGGGAGAAGTCTGTCCATAATAAAGCGCTGCTCTGCCTTCTTAACAACACTATCAACAAGGCAGGTCCTACTGGCCCTGGTTTTGTCTTACCTGGACTACTGTTCAGTATTGTGGTCAGGTGCCACAAAGAGGGACTTGGGAAAATTGCAGTTGGCTCAGAACAGGGCAGCTAGGCTGGCCCTTAAAAGTACACAGAGAGCTAATATTAATGATATGCATGTCAATCTTTCATGGCTCAAAGTGGAAGAGAGATTGTAAGAGGTGTTAACAAGCTGAATGTACCGAGCTGTTTGTTTAAAATACTAGCACACAGCTCGGACACCCATGCATACCCCACAAGACATGCCACCAGAGGTCTCTTCACAGTCCCCAAGTCCATAACAGACTATGGGAGGCACACATTACTACATAGAGCCATGACTACATGGAACTCTATTCCACATCAGGTAACTGATGCAAGCAGTGGAATCAGATTTTAAAAGCAGGTAAAAATACACCTTATGGAACAATGGGGACTGTGAAGAGACACACACGAAGGTACAGGCACATGCAAACGCATACATTGTGATATTGTTGTATGGTGGTATTGAACATTTTGTGTTGTGGATATGTGGTATTGTAGAGATGTTATATGATGTACTGTTTTATCTTTAGCTCATTCAGTACAAACATAGTTCACTGTTTTATATTTTGTTGTATATGTATTGTGGGTGCTGTGGTGTGTTTGGACCCCAAGAATGTGAGGATCCCGAATAAATAAATATACAAATACTTTCCGAATGCCATCAGAAAGTATTCATACCCCTTGACTTTTTCCATATTTTGTTGTGTTACAGCCTGAATTCAAAATGGATTAAATATATTTTTTCTCACCCATCCAAACACACCAAAGCACCCACATTACATATAAAACAAAAGATAAAACAGTACCCCATAATGACAAAGTTAAAACATGTTTTTAGAAATTTTTGCAAATGTATTGAAAATGAGATACAGAAATATCTTATTTCCATAAGTATTCACACCCCTGAGTCAATACATGTTAGAATCACCTTTAACAGTGATTACAGCTGTGAGTCTTTCTGGGTAAGTCTCTAAGAGCTTTGTACACCTGTATTGTGCAATATTTGTACATTATTCTTTTTTACATTTTACAAGCTCTGTCAAGTTGGTTGTTGATCATTGCTAGACACCCATTTTCAAGTCTTACTTTATATTTTCAAGCCGATTTAATTCAAAACTGTAACTAGGCCACTCAGGAACATTCACTGTCATCTTGGTATGCAACTCCGGTGTATATTTGGCCATTTTAGGTTATTGTCCTGCTGAAAGGTGAATTTGTCTCCCAGTGTCTGTTGGATAACAGACTGAACTAAGTTTTTGTCTAAGTGTTTAGCTCTATTATGTTTTTTTAATCCCAAAAAACTAGTCCTTGCCGATGACAAGCATACCCATAACATGACGCAGTCACCTCTGAATCAGAGAGGTGCGTGGGGCTGCCATAATCAACTTCCACGTCTTCGGCACCTTGCTCAGGGGCAGAACAACAGATTTTTACCTTGTCAGCTCGGGGATTCGATCCAGTACCTTTCGGTTACTGGTCCAATGTGTCACGACTTCTGCCGAAGTTGGTCCCTCTCCTTGTTCGGGGCGGCGTTCGGCGGTCGAAGTCACCGACCTTCTAGCCATCGCTGATCCACTTTTAATTTTCCATTGGTTTTGTCTTGTCTTCCATCACACCTGGTTCCAATTCCATCAATTACATGTTGTGTATTTAACCCTCTGTTCTCCCCCATGTCCTTGTCTGTAATTGTTTCTTGTAGTGCTTGTGCACGGTATGCTGGTATTACCGGGTTTTGTTTGACCCACTTATTTGTATTTTTCTGTTGACGGTGTTTTATGGATATTAAACGACACCGTTGTAAATCAGTTTTCCCTCTCCTGCGCCTGACTTCTCTGTACGCACCTCACTACAGAATTACGGACCAAAACTATGGAGTCAGCAGGAGCAGGTACCCCGGGTATAGGGGTGGAGGAGCGCGTCCGGGAGCACGCAGCAATGCTCCACCATCTTGGCACCGCCATGGACCGCGTTGTCCAGACAATGGACCACTGGGAGAGACAGGGAGTTCTTCCAGCGCCTCCACCAGCACAACCGGGGTCTCCCCTGAGCGCCCCTCTTCCTACTGGTCCCAGTGGGATTCGTCTCTCCCTGCCCCAGGAATAAGACGGGAAGGCTGCGAACTGCCAGGGGTTACTTCTACAATCGGACCTATACCTGGCCACCGTCCACCCGGCTCCGTTGGGTCGTGAGAGGGTGTCCGCCCTCATCTCGTGCCTCACCGGGAAAGCCCTGGAGTGGGCCAACGCCGTGTGGAGAGAGGGAGATGCGGCGTTGGACCAGTTTGAGGAGTTCACCCGCCGTTTCCGGGCAGTCTTCGACCACCCGTCCGAGGGTAGAGCGGCAGGTGAACGCCTCTTCCATCTGTGCCCTTCCCCGTTCACGCCTAAGATAGTCGACCATTAGGGTCAGGGTTGATTAGGGAGGTCCCCGCTCTTCTGGGCATGGTGACGCAGGGTAACAAGGAGAGAATTAGTCTCTTCCTTATTGACTCTCCTGCGTTTCCCGTGGTGCTGGGCCTACCCTGGTTAGCTTGTCATAACCCCACTGTTTCTTGGCCACAGAGGGCTCTCACGGGGTGGTCGCAAGAGTGCTCGGGTAGGTGTTTAGGGGTTTCCGTTGGTGCTACTACGGTGGAGAGTCCAGACCAGATCTCCACCGAGCGCATTCCCCCTGAATATGCCAGTTTGGCTCTCGCCTTCTCCAAAAAGAACGGGGGCGATTGTGCGATAAATCTCCTGATAGACGCTGCACTTCCCAGGAGTCACGTGTATCCCCTCTCACAGGCGGAGACGGAGGCTATGGAAACATATGTCTCCGAATCCCTGCGTCAGGGGTACATTCGGTCCTCCACTTCACCCGCCTCCTCGAGTTTCTTTTTTGTGAAGAAGAAGGATGGAGGTCTGCGCCCATGTATTGACTATCGGGGTCTGAATCAGATCACTGTGAGGTATAGTTACCCGCTACCGCTCATAGCCACAGCGATTGAGTCAATGCATGGGGCGCGCTTCTTCACCAAACTAGATCTCAGGAGCGCTTACAACCTGGTGCGTATCCGGGAGGGAGACGAGTGGAAGGCGGCTTTCAGTACCACCTCAGGGCACTATGAGTACCTCGTCATGCCGTACGGGTTGATGAATGCGCCATTAGTCTTCCAAGCCTTTGTAGACGAGATTTTCAGGGACCTGCACGGGCAGGGTGTAGTGGTGTATATTGATGACATCTTGATATACTCCGCTACACGCGCCGAGCATGTGTCTCTGGTGCGCAGGGTGCTTGGTTGCCTGTTGGAGCATGACCTGTACGTCAAGGCTGAGAAATGCCTGTTCTTCCATCAGTCCGTCTCCTTCCTAGGGTATCGCATTTCCACCTCAGGGGTGGAGATGGAGAGTGACCGCAATTCAGCCGTTCGTAATTGGCCGACTTCCACCACGGTAAAGGAGGTGCAGCGGTTCTTAGGGTTTGCCAACTACTACTGGAGGTTTATCCGGGGTTTTGGTCAGGTAGCGGCTCCCATTACCTCACTGCTGAAGGGGGGACCGGTACGCTTGGTCAGCTGAGGCGGACAGGGCTTTTAGTCACCCGAGTGCTCTGTTTACCTCGGCTCCCGTGCTGGTCCATCCGGATCCCTCTTTGGGGTTCATAGTGGAGGTGGACACGTCCGAGGCTGGGATAGGAGCTGTGCTCTCTCAGCGCTCGGGTACGCTACCGAAGCTCCGCCCCTGTGCCTTCTTCTCGAAGAAGCTGGCTGTCGACAAGGCCTTGAAGGCGTGTAGACATTGGCTTGAGGGGGCTAGACACTCTTTTCTCATCTGGACTGACCACCGCAATCTGGAGTACATGCGGGCAGTGAGGAGACTGAACCCTTGCCAGGCAAGGTGGGCCATGTTTTTCACCCGTTTTCTATTTACCCTTTCCTACAGACCAGGCTCCCAGAACGTGAAGGCAAACGCACTGTCCCGGCTGTATGACACAGAGGAGCTGCCCATGGATCCCACTCCCATACTCCCTGCCTCCTGCCTGGTGGCGCCGGTAGTGTGGGATCTGGACACGGACATTGAGCAGGCGTTATGCGCAGAGCCCGCTCCCGTCCAGTGTCCCGCCGGGCGTCTGTATGTCCCGTCTGCTGTTCGTGACCGGTTGATCTATTGGTTCCACACGTCGCCCTCCTCTGGTCATCCTGGGATCGGTCGGACAGTGCGCTGTTTGAGCGGGAGGTACTGGTGGCCTACCGTGGCTAAGGACGTGAGGGTTTATGTTTCCTCCTGCTCGGTGTGCACACAGTGTAAGGCTCCTAGGCACCTGATACCCCTTACCCGTTCCACAGTGGCCTTGGTCGCACCTGTCGGTGGATTTTCTGACTGATCTTTCACCCTCACAGGGTAACACCGCGATCCTGGTCGTTGTGGATCGTTTCTCTAAGTCCTGTCGTCTCCTCCCTCTGCCCTGTCTCCCTGCGACCCTACAGACTGCGGAGGCCTTGTTTCAACACGTCGTCCGCGACTACGGGGTGCCTGAGGATATAATGTCTGATCGGGGTCCCCAGTTCACGTCTAGGGTCTGGAAGGCGTTCATGGAATGTCTGAGGGTCTCGGTCAGCCTTACTTAAGGGTTTCACCCCGAGAGTAATGGGCAGGTGGAGAGAGTGAACCAGGATGTGGGCAGGTTTCTGCGGTCCTTTTGCCAGGACTGGCCGGGGGAGTGGGTGGAGTTCGTGCCCTGGGCCGAGGTGGCACAGAACTCGCTTCGCCACTCCTCCACTAACCTCTCTCCCTTCCAGTGCGTACTGGGATACCGCACGTCAGGGGGGGGGGGTACTGTCACGACTCCGCCGAAGTTGGTCCCTCTCCTTGTTCGGGGCGGCGTTCGGCGGTCACCGACCTTCTAGCCATCGCTGATCCACTTTTAATTTTCCATTGGTTTTGTCTTGTCTTCCATCACACCTGGTTCCAATTCCATCAATTACATGTTGTGTATTTAACCCTCTGTTCTCCCCCATGTCCTTGTCTGTAATTGTTTCTTGTAGTGCTTGTGCACGGTATGCTGGTATTACCGGGTTTTGTTTGACCCATTTATTTGTATTGTTTTGTTGACGGTGGTTAATGGATATTAAACGACACCGTTGTAAATCAGTTTTCGCTTCTCTGCAGCCAGTACGCACCTCACTACACAATGCTTAACCACTAGGCTACCTGCCGCCCCCATTGCTTACAGTTTTGGAATATTTTTATTTTGTACCGGCTTCCTTTTTTTCACTCTGTCATTTAGGTTAGTTTTGTGGAGTAACTACAATGTTGTTGATCCATCCACAGTTTTCTCCTATCACAGCAATTAACTTCTTATGGCTGCAATCCCGTTAACGGTACGATATGACAACAGCCAGTGAAAGTGCAGGGCGCCGAATTAAAATTCCTCAGACATACATGTGTCTTATACCATTTTAAAGGTAATATTGTACTGTATATTCTGGACTCTGACATTGCACAAGCTGATATTTCTTAATTTCTTAGTTTACATTTTTGGGAGTTGTATGTATTGTTTTGAATTGCTATGTATTACTGGACTGTTGGAGCTAGAAACACAAGCATTTCGCTGCACCTGCGATAACATTGCAAATATGTGTACGCAGACAATAACATTTTAATTGGTTTGAAGTAGTGAAATTCCCACAGATGAATGTTGTTTCTTAACGATCTCTGAACTATTTGAGAACATTCCTAATGTGCAAACCAGTTGGAGAACGTTCCTAGAACATTACCAAAATTTAAATTAGTTGTAACCATGTTTGATCTTTTAGGAAACATTGAGTTGAATTAATTAAATAAACTCAGCAAGAAAATAAATGTCCTCTCACTGTCAACTGCATTGTGTAATGCACTGTCAACTGCAATGTGTAAATATTTGTATGAACACAAGTTTGAAAAACTGAACAAGTTCCGAAGACATGTGACTAACAGAAATGGAATAATGTGTCCCTGATCAAAGGGGGGGTCAAAATCAAAAGTCACAGTCAGTATCTGGTGTGGCCACCAGCTGCATTAAGTACTGCAGTGCATCTCCTCCTCATGGACTGCACCAGATTTGACAGTTCTTGCTGTGAGATGTTACCCCACTCTTCCACCAAGGCACCTGCAAGTTCCCTGACATTTCTGGGGGGAATGGCCCTAGCCCTCACTCTCCGATCCAACAGGTCCCAGACATGCTCAATGTGATTGAGATCCGGGCTCTTCGGAGGCCATGGCAGAACACTGACATTCCTGTATCACACACAGAACGAGCAGAATGGCTGGTGGCATTGTCATGCTGGAGGGTCATGTCAGGATGAGCCTGCAGGAAGGGTACCACATGAGGGAGGAGGATGTCTTCCCTGTAACTCACAGTGTTGAGATTGCCTGCAATGACAACAAGCTCAGTCCGATGATGCTGTGACACACCGCCCCAGACCATGACGGACCCTCCACCTCCAAATTGATCCCGCTCCAGAGTACAGGCCTCTGTGTAACGCTCATTCCTTCGACGATAAACGCGAATCCGACCATCACCCCTGGTGAGACTAAACCGCGTCTCGTCAGTGAAGAGCACTTTTTGCCAGTCCTGTCTGGTCCAGCGACGATGGGTTTGTGCCCATAGGTGACGAATGTTGCCGGTGATGTCTGGTGAGGACATGCCTTACAACAGGCCTATAAGCCCTCAGTCCAGCCTCTCTCAGCCTATTGCGGACAGTCTGAGCACTGATGGAGGGATTGTGCATTCCTGGTGTAACTCAGGCAGTTGTTGTTGCCATCCTGTACCTGTCCCGCAGGTGTGATGTTCGGATGTACCTATCCTGTGCAGGTGTTATTACACGTGGTCTGCCACTACGAGGACAATCAGCTGTCCGTCCTGTCTCCCTGTAGAGTTGTCTTAGGCGACTCACAGTACGGACATTGCAATTTATTGCCCTGGCCACATCTGCAGTCCTCATGCTTCCTTGCAGCATGCCTAAGGCACGTTCACGCAGATGAGCAGGGACCCTGGGCATCTTTCTTTTGGTGTTTTTCAGAGTCAGTAGAAAGGCCTCTTTAGTGTCCTAAGTTTTAATAACTGTGACCTTAATTGCCTACCGTCTGTAAGCTGTTAGTGTCTTAACGGCCTTTCCACAGGTGTATGTTCATTAATTGTTTATGGTTCATTGAACAAGCATGGGGAACCATGTTTAAACCCTTTACAATGTCGATCTGTGAAGTTATTTGGATTTTTACGAATTATCATTGAAAGACAGGGTCCTGAAAAAGAGATGTTTCTTTTTTTGCTTAGTTAAAAAAAAATTGGTCAAGTTCCTTATGTGCTGAGAATGTTCCAAAGCCAAGCAACTATCCTGCACCATTCCCGGAAAGTTGTGGGAAGGTTGTATGCAAAATAACCATAGGACAACCACGCTCTCACCAAGCTCTAAGAAACATATGGTTCTCAGAACATTATGTGCTAGCTGGGTATCCACTGTAATACCATGTAGAAAGGAAAGTGAGAGAGTGAGCCAGCTAGTTGAAGAGGCTGCACAGGATATCCTGTGTTGCCCTCTCTCTCCCTGCCTCTGACTGAAACAGAGTGTATAGGAGGACTGGGCCATGCTGTGGGTTATGAAACCAACTCATCACTTGCCATCTTTTCACTGTCTGGACTCTCATTAAGACAGAATTATGAGCCCAGACTACACTTGGCTCATAAACATCTTTCAGTGTATCTGCCTCTTTTCTATAGCAAAGCCAGATGGTTCTGTACACAGAACAAGGTCCCCCTGAGATATCCCATTTCATTGTTTGATGTATGTAATTTTTCTAAAACAACCTACGTAGCTTTATTTGTACAGTTGCATCAAAGCTGGGACCGAGAGACTGAAAAACAGCTTCTATCTCAAGGCCATCAGACTGTTAAACAGCCATCACTAACATTGAGTGGCTGCTGCCAACATACTGACTTAATTCTCTAGCCACTTTAATAATAAAAAATTGGACGTAAGAAATGTATCACTAGACACTTTAAACAATGCCACTTTATGTAATGTTTACATACCCTACATTACTCATCTCATATGTATATACTGTACTCTATACCATCTACTGCATCTTGCCCATGCCATCGCTCATCCATATATTTATATGTACATATTCTTATTCATTCCTTTACACTTGTGTGAATAAGGTAGTTGTTGTGAAATTGTTAGATTACTTGTTAGATATTACTGCATGGTCGGAACTAGAAGCACAAGCATTTCGCTACACTCACATTAACATCTGCTAACCATGTGTATGTGACCAATACAATTTGATTTGATTTGATGTCAATATGTCATCATAAAAAGAACAAGCCAACAACACTACTAAAGTCCTCTGGGAGTTTGGTGAGAGCATGAGGGCAGTCAAAGGGAAGCACTGTAGTAGGGTCTAGTGTGTGTGTGTGTGTGTGTGTGTGTGTGTGTGTGTGTGTGTGTGTGTGTGTGTGTGTGTGTGTGTGTGTGTGTGTGTGTGTGTGTGTGTGTGTGTGTGTGTGTGTGTGTGTGTACATCTGCATGCCTACATGTGTGCACGTGCCTGTGTGTGTGTGTGTGTGATGGTGTGCGTGAGTATACACATCGAGTCTCATTGTGGTCACGCCTGTGGTCGGATCTGACTGGAAAAGGGAGAGGAGAGCAACAGACAGTTTATGATGCATGAGTGATATCTCCACATTTATATCACTGTGAGAATCAGACATTGTCTTTACCACACCATACTGTGCTTTATGGCTGGAGAATAGTCATACAGAGGACTAATAATATGATTTAAAGTAGATTTTGCAAGCTGCTTGAGAAGACAGTTTGTACACCAGACAAATCTAAATGTCATACAAGTGTCTGCATAGTGATTGAGTATTTGGACAAAGAGTGGATCATCTTAGTCAGGACATCCCTTCAGCAAACACACCATCACTAAAGCCTCATGTCTGGCCAGAGTGGAGGCAGAGCACCCGTTTGTCCCCCGCCCACACCTAACAAAAATGTATTACCAGTGAGTGAGTGTGCCCTCTTGTCCAGTGTGTTGTGTAAAAGGGTTCTGTGTGAACAGCTGGGTTAGGGCCTGTCACACACCCCACCTCCACCGTCTTGAAGGCACCAAGCCTGGGTAGAGACTGCTCATAAAGAGCGTCTTATCATAACTAGCCTCACACTGTTGTTCTGCTAGTTAACAACAACAGGGGAGACTCTGGGACTATGTGCACTATAGATTCATTTAGAAATTAGGCTGTAACAAGGATTTAGGGAAAATATACAGTACCAATCAAAAGTTTGGACACGCCTACTCATTTAAGGGTTTTTCTTTATTTGTACTATTTTCTACATAGAATAATAGTGAAGACATCAAAACTATGAAATAACACATATGGAATCATGTAGTAACCAAAAAAGTGTTAAACAAATCAAAATATATTTTATATATGAGATTCTTCAAAGTAGCCACCCTTTCCCTTGATGACAGCTTTACACACACTTGGCATTCTCTGAACCAGCTTCATGTGGTAGTCACCTGGGATGTATGAACAGGTGTGCCTTGTTAAAAGTTCATTTGTGGAATTTCTTTCCTTCTTAATGCATTTTGAGCCAATCAGTTGTGTTGTGACAAGGTAGGGGTGGTATACAGAAGATGGCCCTATTTGGTATAAGACCAAGTCCATATTATGGCAAGAACAGCTCAAATAAGCAAAGAGAAACTACAGTCCATCAACACGTTAAGAAATACATTTCTTAAATGTCTTCAGATGACTGTATGTCTGTGCCATGTCATTGTGAGATGTGGAGTATGTGAACGGATGATCTCCGCATGTGTGGTTCCCACTGTGAACCATGGAGTAGGTGTGATGTTGTTGGGAGTGCTTTGCCGGTGACACTGTCAGTGATTTATTTAGAATTCAAGGCACACTTAACCAGAATGGCTGCCACAGCATTCTGCAGCGATATGCCATCCCATCTGGTTTGCACTTCGTGGGACTATCATTTGTTTTTCAACAAAGGCTATTTGACCAAGAAGGAGAGTGATGGAGTGCTGCATCAGATGACCTGGCCTCTACAATCACCTGACCTCAACTCATTTGGGATAAGTTGGACCGCAGAGTGAAGGAAAAGCAGCCAACAAGTGCTCAGCATATGTGGGAACTCCTTCAAGACTGTTTGAAAAGCATTCCAGGTGAAGCTGGTTGAGAGAATGCCAAGAGTGTGCAAAGCTGTCATCAAGGCAACGGGTGGCTACTTTGAAGAATCGCAAATGTTTTTTTTTGTTTTTTTTTATCCTCATAGGGATCCGCCCCTCAATTTTTGCCTGAAATGACATACCCAAATCTAACTGCCTGTAGCTCAGGCCCTGAAGCAAGGATATGCATGTTCTTGGTACCATTTGAAAGGAAACACTTTGAAATTTGTGGAAATGTGAAAGGAATGTAGGAGAATATAACACAATAGATCTGGTAAAAGGTAATACAAAGAAAAAACCAACTGTTCTTTTGTATTTTTTTTGTACCATCATCTTTGAAATGCAAGAGAAAGGCCATAATGTATTATTCCAGCCCAGGTGCAATTTAGATTTTGGCCACTAGATGGCAGCAGTTCATGTGCAAAGTTTTAGACGGATCCAATGAACCATTGCATTTCTGTTCAAAATGTCTGCCCAAATGTGCCGAATTTGTTTATTAATAGCTTTTTGTGTTCAAAATTGTGCACTCTCCTCAAACAATAGCATGGTATTCTCTCACTGTAATAGCTACTGTAAATTGGACAGTGCAGTTAGATTAACAAGAATTTAAGCTTACTGCCAATATCAGATATGTCTATGTCCTGGGAAATGTTCTTGTTACTTAAAACCTCATGCTAATCTCATTAGTCTACATTAGCTCAACCTTCCCGTGGAAGGGACACCAATCCTAAAGAAGTTTTAACACTTTTTTGGTTACAACATGATTCCATGTGTGTTATTTCATAGTTTTGATGTCTTCACTATTATTCTACAATGTAGAAAATTGTCAAAATAAATAAAAACCCTTAAATGAGTATGTGTGTCAAAACCTTTAACTGGTACTGTATGTCTGTGCTTTGTATAACTCTGAAATAGCAATTACCCAAAAATACATGGTTTGGTTTTTGAGAATACTTATTTTCCCAGGAAAGTTGGTGTTACTTCCCTCAAATCAAATCAACCAAAAATGAATGTGGCTCTCTGTAAAGACAAGCACTCCCCTCACTGACCCAGTCAACAACAACATATTGTCTTAATTTTCCTTTTGAAGTGGCATATTTTTTGATAGCGCCAGATTAATTTATTTTGGAGGCTGAGTAAAGTGAATTTGTCATGTTAGACCTTTCTTATTCTGTTCTTCTAATTGAATCAGCCAAACAGAAGATGGTTCAGGAGAAAAAAAAGTTTATCAGAATGTTAATGTTACTCCGTCCTCTCAAAATAATACAAGTATCAAAGAAGTCATTATTTAACACTGGCCCCAGCTTCTGGCACTAAACTCTACTACCTCATCATGGGGTTCTCATTAGATTTTTTTATTAGAATATACTGAATTACAGAGGGTGTGTGTATGTGTGTGTTTCTTGCTGAACATCTTGGTTATCACTCATCCTAATGCTCCTCCAAACAGTTTACAGCACAGTGGAAGGGTAGACTGAGAAAAAACAATGTACAGTCACATTGACCAACCAACAGGTCGACTGGATGAAACCCATGACAACCTTTAAAACCTGTTGAGGACAGAGGGCGCTGTTTTCACTTTGGGGGAAAAACGTGCCCAATTTAAACGGCCTCGTACTCAATTCTTGCTCGTACAATATGCATATTATTATTACTATTGGATAGAAAACACTCTCTAGTTTCTAAAACCGTTTGAATTATATCTGTGAGTAAAACAGAACTCATTTGGCACAAACTTCCTGACCAGGAAGTGGAAAATCTGAAATCGATGCTCTCTTCTAGGTCCTGCCTATAAATGGGCATGATACGTATTAGTATACATGCACGTCATACACCTTCCCCTGGATGTCAAGAGGCGGTGAGAGAAGAAATGGAGTGTTTATCTTGGTCTGAAGTGGAATGAATCCTCTTGGAATGACGTGTCACCCATTTCCTGTTTTCAGGAAGGCGCGAGGTTGGACCTGGAATTGCCTTCTGAAAAGCTTTCGTTATAGGCGACTACTATCTCCGGCTTTGATTTTATTTGATACATGTGACAATATCATCGTAAAGTATGTTTTTTCAATATAGTTTTATTAGATTTTTTAAATTTATTCGGGACGTTAGGCGTGTTGCGTTGTGTGCCTTTGTTCAGAAAGGAGAGCTTCGCGCCACTTGGCTAGTGCGCTTGCTAATTCAAGAGGGAAAAAGGACGTTCTAAATCCAAACAACGATTGTTCTTGACAAAGGACACCTTGTACAACATTCTGATGGAAGATCAGCAAAAGTAGGACCCATTTTATGATGCTATTTCATATATCTGTCGAACATGTGAAATAGTCGTTTGCGGCCAGGTTTTGGGCACGCTCTCGCCATAACGTAAACTGCATATCGTAATGAAGTTATTTTTAGAATTCTAACACGGCGATTGCATTAAGAACTAGTGTATCTATCATTTCCTATACAACATGTATTTTTTAGTTATGTTTATGAATAGCTATTTGGTCAGAATATGTGTGTCAGAAAAAGTGTCAGAAAAAAATCCGGACGTTGTGGGAAAAAGTAGCTACGTTAGCACAATGTATAACCACTGATTTCAGCTCTAAATATGCACATTTTCGAACAAAACATAAGTGTATGTATAACCTGATGTTATAGGACTGTCATCTGAGGAAGCATATCAAGGTTAGTCAAAAATTATATATCTTTTACTGGTTTGTTACGATCGCTAACTTTTGCTGCTGGGAAATGGCTTGTGTTTCTGGCTATTGTGGTAAACTAATATAACGCTATATTGTGTTTTCGCTGTAAAACACTTAATAAATCGGAAATATTGGCTGGAATCACAAGATGCCTGTCTTTCATTTGCTGTACACTATGTATTTTTCAGAAATGTTTTATGATGAGTATTTAGGTATTTGGCGTTGGTGTCTGTAATTATTCTGTCTGCTTTCGGTGCAATTTCTGATTGTAGCTGCAATGTAAACTATGATTTATACCTGAAATATGCACATTTTTCGAACAAAACATAGATTTATTGAATAACATGTTATAAGACTGTCATCTGATGAAGTTGTTTGTTGGTTAGTTTGGTTGGTTCTTGGTTAGTTAGGTTGGCTTTGTGCATGCTACCTGTGCTGTGAAAAATGTCTGTCCTTTTTTGTATTTGGTGGTGAGCTAACATAAATATACGTGCTGTTTTCGCTGTAAAACATTTAAAAAATCGGACATGTTGGCTGGATTCACAAGATGTGTACCTTTCATTTGCTGTATTGGACTTGTTAATGTGTGAAAGTTAAATATTTCTAAAAAATATATTTTGAATTTCGCGCTCTGCCTTTTCAGTGGAATGTGGGAGGAGTTCCGCTGGCGGAACGCCAGAGCAGTACAGGTTAACTACATGTAACCCACATTACAGGGAGCAATGCATCAACAGTGCACAGTAAGCAACACAGAGCAACACCGCCAAACTTGCTCATAACAACAAATAACAAAAGATTCAACAGATAACACTTGCTAACTGGGGTCTTT